>NC_143133.1:945000-1256071 GCF_059928025.1 Delphinapterus leucas | reverse complement strand
CAATCTTCATCTTCCATAACAGAAAGTCAAAAGAAAACACCTAAATGATAAATCAAAAAAGAGTTCAAACTGGAAGAAAATGTTTACAGTTAAAAGTAATTCCTTCTGGGGAGGGAAGGGGACTACTTTTCACTATTAACCTCTCAGTACAATCTGACTTGTTTGTAAGTGTGTGTACTTATTGGATTTTAAAACAGCTAAGATTCAAAAATACGTCAAGAGATTTGTGTCTGCTTCAATTATTTTAATACTTTGAAAGAACTTCCCTTGGTCATAAAAATGAATATAAATATATGTCATAGCATTTGCATAATGAAGAAAAATCTATTACAGTACATATGATGAAATAATATGAACGCACAGCATTTTTTAAAATAAACAGTTAATGACACAGAAAAAATGCTCCTTACATGTCAGCTGGAAAAAAAAGCAGAGGAGAACATGATAGGCTGATCCTAAGTTTATAAAATTAATTAAACGTTTCTGAAGTTCTTTCCTGCCTGGAAATTTGGTAACAAATGTAACCCAACTTTCTTGTATTTTTAAGGTTTTTTTTTCTAATCCATATGAATTTTCTTTTGGTCCAAAATTGACAGGTGAATCACTCATTTTTACCACCATAATTAACCAACTGTCCCAGCACCATTTGTTAGTAACCCTTCCTTCCTGTGACTTCTGATGTTCATCAATCACTGTCGGTATGAAAACATTTATCACTGATGCCCCACCCACTCTCCCTTCTAAGAGAACGTGGCCTCCACCAATAGCCCAGGAACCTAATTTTGTACTATGTTCGTTTCCTCCCCATCACGGCACATTAGACGCAAGGTGGCCCCTGACCCCCTGGGCTAGACTGAGCCAGAGTCTCTGTCCAGATTCTGTGGGGCCTTTGAGTTGACAACAGCCATTCATGCATGCAGAATGGACCCCACAAAGAGATAAGGCTGCCTCAGCGCTGCAGATACAGAGAGGAAGAGAAGCCACAACAATGCAGACGAGGCCAGGTGTCTACAGAAGCAAGGGACAAAATCACAAGGACAAAAGGCCACAGAATTCCACAGGAAACAAAGAACAAGGATCACCACCGCCTGAGTTTCCTGGTTCAGTCCCTGGGGGTCCAGAGCCCCCAAAATAGGTAAAGCAGAAACTGACAAAATTTCAAGTAGAAAAAGGCACATCCATTATCACAGTGGGAGATCTCAACACACCTCTCTTCGCAGCCCTACAGAACAAGCAAGGAGGAAAAAGTCCTATTACAGTGTCTAATAACCCAGAACATGAGAAAGTCAGGGTACCTACAATATTTTTAGAAAATGATGGGATTTAGAAAAAAAGCAATGAGGGTTCCTTTCCATAACACAGAAAAGGTGAAAACAAAAATCTCCACAACAGAAGATAATGTGACTCAATACCCTGGTAAGAGAAGACTAGTAGGACCCAGGTGCACCAGGGAGATGGTGGCGTTCCCAGCTGCAAAAGAATCCAGTCTTCTTCACAGTATAATACCCAAAACACACATTTATCTTGTTTCCAGCTTAAGGGGTTAGGCCTCAAAGTTGCTGGTTAATCCATCTAGATGCCCTTGGAGACGGTCACCAAGACAAGCTCTGCTGCTACAAATCACGAAAACGCTATCAGATTTTCAAAGGAAACCTGAACTCTCCAAAGAGCTGTGCTCTCTTCTGCATGTAGATTATACTTCAATTTTTAAAGCTTAAGTGCATTACTACTGATCCAGATTCAAGTAATCCCAAGTATGATAAATAAAAAGAAGTACACATACGCAAAAAGAAAAAAAAGAAAATCGGGGGTGGGAATCAGGGGTAGGGTGAGGAAGTTCCATCTTACAGGGAAAAAAAAGTTCCTGCTTCCCAAGACCCCCTGCTCAGCCATGCCCACGCCAAAAGCCGACCCTCCGCCATAGCCCCGCCCTTCCCCTGCAAGGACGCCTAGCCCCTCAGGCACGCCCAGCACGGGGTGCTGCACAGGGAGCTGGGCTCAGCACTGCCAGGAGACCTGCCTCACACCCCAGTGCCCCTCTGTCTCCCATGGCCTTGGACACAACCAGAGCCCAGACCCGAGCTTCCATACACCACTCTCTACTAAAAGGACCCAGGGGGCTTCCCTGGTGGCACAGTGGTTGAGTCCGCCTGCCGATGCAGGGGACACAGGTTCATGCCCCGGTCCAGGAAGATCCCACATGCCGTGGAGCGGCTGGGCCCGTGAGCCATGGGCGCTGAGCCTGCGCGTCCAGAGCCTGTGCTCCACAACAGGGGAGAGGCCACAACAGTGAGAGGCCCACGTACTGCAAAAAAAAAAAAAAGGATCCAGGTTTCTTCTCAGAAACAGCTGGTTCCAGGACTGGGGCAAAGAAAGTTCAAAATGAGCCCGGAGTGTATTTAGTTGGGCAACACGTAAGGAAGTGCTCCAAGACGGATGGAGACGTGTCAGAAGGACACGGCTGAAAGGGACTTCATGGGCTCCCACCGGCCAAATCTGGGACGATTTGCACATTAAAAAGAGTGAAGACTGTAATACATAAGTAATTTTTTAGGAGGGAGTTCACCTTCACAGAAAAACGCCAGCCCCTTAACCATGAAACGCATGGTAAAAATGAAGAGCTAGCATTCAATAAGCCGATGGATCCTCAGGGAGGATTAAAACCACAGAGCAAGTAAGGCTGTCAGGGAGCCCGGTCCCAAGCACGGCCACTGATGATTCACCAATGACAAGCGGAGCCGTGCCTTCCCACTGGAGAGCTCTTGGCCACCACCTCCTGGGCAGGCGCCGGCTGCACGTGTCCTTCCGCCACCCCCAGGTTCTCACGGGTTCCTCTGACCCTTTGCTTTTCAAAGGTCATCTGAATCCCCTTCCAGCTGCAAGGCCTGCATCCTGGCTCTCTTCCTACTGAGCTGCTTTGCAAATGCACATCGTCAGTCTTCAGAAGTTGATCTGTGATTACAGAGGCTGTGCCTCCCGGCAACCCAAAACCATGCCTAGAGAAGCGCACTGTTGGGCTGCACCCCTCCTTCCAAGTTTGGGCACCTTCCCACAACAACTCCTGCCTGGCCGTGCACCCTGAGTCTGATCACGAGACCAGAGCAGCCTGAGAGAGTGGGGCTGCTCGAGACCGCAGAGGCTGGGAAGGGCACCCTGATTCAGCCTCAGGGTGAACACAAGAGCAGGGGTGCACCCTGGGACCCCTGAAGCCCTGTGGCATGGACTCCCTGATGCTGGCAAGCTGAGGATGCTAAATGCCCTCCACCGAGTCAGAGCCAAAGCCAGCCCACAGGCTCCTCTCCAGCCACCGCCTTCCTGCAGAGTGCATGCGCACGCCTGGGCCTCGGGGCAGGGTCCAACCACCCAGGGGGCGGGAGGCCTGGCGCCTGGGGCTAAGGAGAGGTCCTCTTCATCCCGAACCTGCACCCCCTCAAGCCTGTTTGCCAGGGAGCCACCAGTGTACCCCACTCCCAGCAGCGCTGCCCCGGCGAGAGCTCAGGCCTCCATCCAGAGGCCAAGAGGGGCCACGCACTCACGCTGAGGCCATGCAAGGCCAGCCCACAGCTCCAGCCACCCGCGCTTCTGGGGGGCACAGGTCACTTGGGCACCAACTTGGTCACCTCCAGCTCAGTGTCACCGCCTCTCACCTCCCTCAGACCAAATTCAAACTGTAGAGCAACTCTTCAGGAGAATCTCAAAACCACCTGATTTGAGGGGTTTTTTCCCTCCAAAAACACATGAGTTTTTATGTGTTTCATGAACTGTCCAATTATTATTTCAATTAGCATCTGCTCTAATCAATAACATACATTCTTAATATGTTCTTAACTGTTCTGTGTACTGATTTATGTCCCCAAGTTTCATGACACCAAAAAGATGGTCATTTCTAGTTTTTTTCCTTCTTCCCACAGACCTAATAAAATAAACTGGGACTTTTTTTTAAACTAAGACTTAGTATAAAATACTAATTCTGAAAATCATGCTGAAGCAGTCACTGTATATCTAAGTAATAATAAATTATTTATCATAAAACCTGAAAAGCGATACAAGGCAAAGACTGCTTTCTCTTTTAATACTAATTCAATCAGATAAAGTACGCATCTAATTTGGATATAAAAAGAAAAGGCAATGTGTCACGTGTGAATCACTAACTTCAGGCAAAGTTGCAAAATGAACCACAAAAAACTTAACAACCCACCCCACCCCCACCTCCAAGCCGATTCAAACCTTGTTGTATGAATGGCCACTAAGCACATGAAAAGATGCTCAACATCACTGATCACTAGGGAAATGCAAGTCAAAACCACAGGCAGCAGCAGATAGAAAGTAGAGCGGTGGCTGCCAGGGGCTGGGGAGGGGGCACTGAGGACCTGCTACTTAACAGGGACAGAGTTTCAGATTTACAGGATGGAAAGAACTCTGGGGACGGATGGTGGCGGCGGCTGCACTTCATCCCACTCAACTGCGCACTTAAAAATGGTTAAGATGGCACGTTTTATGTTTGTGTATTTTAACACAATAAAAAAGAGAAAGAAAGAACCACAGTAGGGCTGTTTAAGGAAGAGTAATAAAGAAGTTTGGAGATGAAAACAATTAAGTGCAGAAGATAAAGATGGAAAAAAAGCCCCCCAAACGCAATACCTTTCAGTTTGGTGTAGCTGTGCAGGAGTGGATCGTCAGAGACCATGCATGGCCACCAGGGGTAACCGGACACCTTGGACCACACCAAATCCCCGACGTTGTACTTCAACAGCTGGTCTTTGTCTCTGCTGCTATTTGGACAGGATTCTTTCTTAGCTGGAATCTGAAAATGAATAACAACAAAAGATACATCTAGTACCTACCCCTAAATCCAGCCTCCTATCCATAGAAGACCAAGAATTAGTCAGACAAGAGATTCAACACACACACACACACACACACACACACACACACACACACAAACCCCTAAAAAGAAGCATGCTTTCCCTCACTGTTTTTCAGGTAACAGCCCTGACATCACTTCATCAAAATCGTTCGTCTCTTGCCCGCAGCTAAAGGTCAGCGAGTGCCTAGCACACTGCAGGTGCACAACATGCCCTCAGCTAAAGGACTGCAGGTGCACATTACGAGGATCTCCACATAAATCTATTTCCTTGGCCTGGTGGGTGATCGTTAATGGAGCTTATTCGCAGGTCGGAGAAGAACTGTCATGGAATTCATACCCTGACCCTCCCGCCCCTTCTGAGCCCTCGTCTGACAGTTAACCTGCTGGAGAGAGGACCCGGGGTGGCGAGGACACGGGGGCCTGGCAGCAAGTCTCAGCCCCACCACCCACCATCCAAGGCCTGGGGCTCTTGGAGTCTCGGTCTTTCCGTCTTAGAGCCCAGGCCAATTAGGAGGCTGAAGGCTGGCAAGAACAACCTCCTCTCCAGGAGGACGAGCCCAGTCAGCACGGCCCCAGGCCTCCCTCTAAGACCGCCACCTACTTGAGCAAATCGCTGAACTTCTTTGGGCCTCAGTTTCCACATCTGTAAACCGAGGAGAACCCCGGTTGTTACACACATCAGGTGGTGAGGGCTGACACAGAGTTGTCACATTACACGCTTTTGTATATGTGCTGCCAAAGCGAGCACTCCTTACACGCTTTTGAAAAAATGCTGGCTCTCACGTTATTCCACAACATCCCAGTTTTACACTGACGGTGTCATCCAAGCCACGTGATAACCCTATCAGGACAAGTATAATATTATCGTCCCCACCCTGAAGAGTCAAATGAGACTCTAAGAGTCAAAATCAGGTGATTTACCCAGGTTTTACCAAAACCAAGTGGCAGAGAGCTAGGGATAACTTGCACCAGCCTCTTCCCCCATAAAAGAGTGAGGTTCCCTACATCGTGGGTGCTTCAGAAAAACCATTGTATCAGCCCAGGTCACTCAACTAGGCTTTTAAATAATTCACCATTATGCTTACATTAGAGCCCTTGAGCAGTCAAAAGACATTTTTTTAAACCCTCAAAGTTCTTCGTTATTTTAACTATTTCAGGGAAATTTTGGTCCTTTCCCTTCCCACCTGTGGGATTGTAACCAAGATTCCTCAACGATAATGTTACACTAATTATTCCAACCTTAGTGATGATACAACCCAAACTGGTCTCGAGTCCCCTCTCCCCACTCCTGCAAGTGGGCCAGGAGCTTTGGCTGACCAGCGAGCACAGGACGTGTTCCAGACCCTGTTAATCTAGACCATCAGCCCCTCGGTGAACAAGGGCGGCTACAGAGCCCTCCCCAGTTCCTTCTGCCAAGGTCAAGGTTCCCGAGTGTCATTTAAGACTTGGTGGCATAAACCACCACGTTTGTCGTCCTACGTTAGGGGGTCTCCACCCCGGCCTTTGGTGAGTGAACACTCATTCACGCGCACTCAAGTGATGCACTCTGTCCTGGAACCAAGAACGTGAAGGCCTGAGGCGCAGCCCCAGCCCTCAAGGCAGCGGCCCATCTGCAGGGCCACTGGGGGAGGAGACCTGGGAGTGACGGTGAACCGCGGGGCGGGAAGGTAGGAGCACACCTGCACAGCGCGGCCCGCTCCCCTCCTCAGACAGCACAGACTGAGGAGGCCCCCACTCGATCCCCATGCTCCTCCACCGACCAGATTCAGGCTAAAGGGCATCTCTGGAGAGGAGATCCATGAAGACAGGACAGCCTGAAGGTCAAGGGCTTGGGAACGGGCCAGGCCTGGGGTCAGACACTCATTTCATCTTTTTTTTTTTTTTTTTTTAAATTAAAGTTTTTGTTTTTGGATGTGGACCATTTTCTGAAGTCTTTATTGAATTTGTTACACTATTGCTTCTGGCTTCTTTTTATGGTTTGGTTTTTCGGCCCTGAGGCATGTGGGATCTTAGCTCCCCAACCAGGGATCGACCCCGAACCCCCGGCATTGGAAGGCAAAGTCTTGACCACTGGACCACCAGGGAAGTGCCCTTGTTTACTCTTTATGCTTAATCTCTAGGCCTCAGCACTGCTCGGCAGGCTGCTGTGAGTGCCGTTGCCACAGCCAGGGGCCCGAGCTGCAGAGCAGGCCTCGGGGGGCTGAGCCCACCTCCTCCCGCCCCCCCGTGCACCACGCATCCTTCGGGGCCCCCCGGTGCCGGGAGCTGGGGCCGCCCTCTACCCCGGCCAGCCAGAACTCCTCACTCGCAGATACCTTTTCGGCCGAGGGGCTCGAGGCCCGGGACGCCAGGGCCGCCTCGGCGAGGCCCCGCCCCAGCAGCAGCTTCGCGCTCCTCTTCCTGGTCCGCCGCGCTTTGCTCGCTGGTCTCTGTCCATCGTCTTCCGACTGGGACACGGTGGCAGCACCATCGCCACATATGGAGGACTCAAAGAGAGGTTTCCCGTTCATGTATGTTTTGGTGATTTTCAGCTTGATCTCTGGAGAGCCATTTTTGACAGGGGTAGTGTCAGGTGGTGTCCCAAGTCCCTTCATTTCCTGGGACTCCAAACGCAATTTGGCATCATGAGCACCGGGGTCTCCATTAAAGACGCGGGAGGTGAGGTCTTTCAGCCTCTCGGCTGGGATAAAAGGAAGAGCGTCGTGGCCATTGAACTTCTGCACAACTCCCTCCTGCAGACCGGCGGAGAGCTGGGCTTTGCTCAGAAACACGGAGCACTCACGACTCACTTCACAGCTCGGAGTCTTTCCGTTCGTGTTGCCAAGGATTTCCGGTGCCTGCTTCATCTTCACGCACTTTACAACCTTCGGAACAGAAAGAGGACTTTTTTTGATGCTGAATTCCATTCAGCCTAGATGCCTCCGTTCTTAGAACACTGCAGCATTAGAAAAAGAGAAAGAAAAGAAAGCTATTACATTTCAAACCTAAGATGAGTAGGCCAGTGAAGCTCCCTACCAGTCTGCAGAGTTTGGGGGGGCTGAGTCAACTTATGGTGTTTCCTATAATGACTTAGGTCACAGGAGACAGTTCTAATATCACAAAAATGACAGGAATCACAAAGTGATAAAGTGAAAGGAACACGACTAGTTTCTAACGAGAGTCAAGCAGGGACCGCCACTAATGAGCTGTGTGGCCGTGCCCCCCTTGACCTCAGCCCTCGGAAGCGGAGGTCGCCCCCTGCCCCCTGTCGCGAGGGCAGCGCCCGAGGTGGCCAGCACAAAGCCAGGCCCCGGCAAAGGACAAAAGGGAAGCACTTGAGACACAGCTGAAGAGGACTCCGGGCAGGGGCTCGGGACATACCCGCGATTACCGGTAGGCAAAGCTTCAGCCCAGACGGCCGGGGAAGGTGAGAGCTGGACCTCTACCGCCCCCCCACCCCGGCCCTCCCCACCCAGGCCCAAGTTAACTGCCGGTGACAAGCAGCAGGGCAGCAACATCAAGTGGAGTCAGCTCTCCGGGACTGCGCTAGTCGGGCAGCAGGGCCAGGCCATAGCGCACCACCCACAGCGCCCTCCATGGGATGGCCGCCCGAGGTCCACATGCAGAGGGGTCTCCTCCCCACACAGCCGCAGTCCCTCGTTGGGGACGCCCCACGAAGGCGGCTCGGAACAGGGTACTGGCAGGCGCCCACTCCGCTGGGAAGACGTCCCAAGAGTGCACCACGGCCCCAAGGGGGCCAACGGTGAGAGAGCAGGAAGAAGTGGGGCGCCTGGACCGGGAGCCCAAGGATGTAGGTGCTCAGCCACTGTCACCGCCTGGGGGGCCGCTGGCTACAGCCCCTGGGGAGGGGCCAAGGATGCAGCCCGGGACAACCCTCCCAAGAGCGCCTCGGTGGAAAGGGCCCAGTCTCCGTGGACGCCAGGCCAGGGCGGGAGCCAGGCAGTGGTGGAGGGTTGGCCCCGGACACCTGGAGCACCGGGCACACACCAGAGCATTCGGTGTGCCCCACGCGGTGTTTTTTTCAGGTAAATCCGAGTGGGTTCCCAGTCCCGCTTGCATCAGACCAACGGGACAAAAAGAGAAGACAATGACCTAAAGGCACTGGAGAGAGCCCAGAGCAGGGGGCGTGGGGGCGGCTCGGGAACGCACCCAGCAGGCCCGGCACCGGGTGAACAGGGAAAGGAGAGCCTTCGAGGGGGGCCCCCGCGCACCGCAGACTCCCCACCGAACCCTGGAGTCCACGCAGCCCAGCTTACAAGACAGCTGAAGAAAGACAGAAACAAACCGCAACACCACTCTGAGGATAAGAAGCAGACTTCCAGGGCTGGCCAGTGGTTAGGACTCCGCACTCTCACTGCCGGCCCTGGGTTCAACCCCTGGCCCAGGAACTAAGATCCCGCAAGCCCCACAGCAAGGCCAAAAAAAAAAAAAAAAAAAAAGTATCAAAACCACAACGAAATGCCACCTCACACACACCCCTGAGGATGACTACCTACTACAAAAAACAGAAAACAGGGCTTCCCTGGTGGCGCAGTGGCTGAGGGTCCGCTTGCCGATGCAGGGGACACGGGTCCGTGCCCCGGTCCAGGAAGATCCCACATGCAGTGGAGCGGCTGGGCCCGTGAGCCATGGCCGCTGAGCCTGCGCGTCCGGAGCCTGTGCTCCACAACGCGAGAGGCCACAGCGGTGAGAGGCCCGCGTACCACACACACACACAAAAACAGAAAACGGGTTGGCGAGGATGTGGAGAAATTGGAAACTTCGTGCACATGGGTGGGAATGTAAAATGGTGTGGCTGCTGGAAAATAGCGGGGGGGCGTTCCCCAAAGAATCAAAAGGACCCAGCAGTTCCATTCTGGATACACACCCCAAAGAACTGAAAGCAGGGACTCACAGAGGTATCTGTACCCAATGTTCACAGCAGCATGTTCACAACAGGCAAAAGGTGGAATCCACACAGTGGAATACGATTCAGCCTTAAAAACGAAGGAGATTCTGACACCTGCTATGACATGGATGAACTCTGAGGACATTACAGCGAGTGCAATGAGCCACTCACAAAATACTGTAAGCCTGCACTGTTACGAGCAGTCAAATCCATAAAGACAGAAAGTAGGATGGGGGGCACCAGGATATGGGGGCGGGGAGAACAGGGAGGTGGTGTTTTAATGGGGGCGACGTTCCAGATTCGCAAGACGAAAAGAGTTCTGGTGATGGCTGCAACAGCGTGCATGTACTTAATACCACTGAACTTCACACTTAAAAATGGTTAAGATGGTAAATGTTACGTGTATTTTAACACAACTGAAAATAAAAGACCACTCTTAAGAACATAACGTAATAAAGAGTGTCTACAGCACATCTTTCACATTATCCAGAAATTACTAAATATATGATGAAACAGAGAAACAGCAGAAACCAACCCCGAGACGGCCCAAATATTGAAATTCAGCAGGATTTCAAAGCATCTATTATAACCATGCTCAAGGACATAAAGGAAAATATACTCATAAAATAATAAACTGGAAATGGCAACAGAGAAACAAAAACTATGAAAAAGAGTCAAATGGAAATTCTGTATCTGAAATTTAAAAAAATAAATCATTGCATGGCCTTAAAAGCGTATTAGATATGAGTCAGGAAACTTGAAAATAGATCAGTAAAAATTATCTAAAAAACAGAGTAAAAATTATTAAAAATAAAAAGAAAGAAAAGAAACTGAGCCTCAATGATCTATAGACCAGCATCAAAAGGTCTGGGTTCCCACTCCCACCCAGAAGGAAAGGAGAGAAACAATGACACAGAAAAAATATCTGGGGCGCTTCCCAGGTGGTGCAGTGCTTAAGAATCCGCCTGCCAACGCAGTGGGTGCAGGTTCAAGCCCTGGTCAGGGAACTAAGATCCTACATGCCACGGAGCAACTAAGTCCGCCCGCCACAACTACAGAGCCCACGCACTCTGGAGCCCACATGCCGCAACCTGAGAGAAGCCTGCGTGCTGCAACAAAAGATCCCGCATGCCACAACTAAGACCCAATGCAGCCAAAAATAATATAGAAAATAAATAAAATAAATATTCCTTTTTTTTTTTTTTTTTTTTTGCGGTACGCGGGCCTCTCACTGCTGTGGCCTCTCCCATTGTGGAGCACAGGCTCCAGATGTGCAGGCTCAGCGGCCATGGCTCACGGGCCCAGCCACTCCGCGGCATGCGGGATCTTCCCGGACGGGGGCACGAACCCGCGTCCCCTGCATCAGCAGGCGGACTCTCAACCACTGCGCCACCAGGGAAGCCCCAAATAAATATTCTTTTTAAAGTCAGTCATTTAAAAGAAAAAAAGAAAAAATATTTGGGAAAAAATAACCAGAAAAACTTCCCAAATTCAGTGAGACATCAATTTACAGGTTCAAGAAGCTCAGCAAATCTCAAGCAGGATGTATATAAAAGAAGCTACACCAGGTGCACATCAGCTGAAATGCCTAGAAACCAAGATGAAGAGAAACCCTGGAAAGCAGTCAGAGGGAAAAAAGACCCGGTACATACAAAACAGTGGTGTGGATGATTATTTACTTCTCATGAGAAACAGAAGCCAGATATGATTTGAGTAATGGGGAAAAAAAACAACAACTGTCCAACCGGAATTTGATATCCAGAAAAAATATCCTTCAGAAGTGATGACAAAATACATTTTAAGAGAAATACAAACTAAGAAATTGTTGCCATCAGATCTTCACTAGGAGAAATGCTAAAGGAAGTTCTTCAGGTTGAAGAGAAATGACACCAGACTGAAACTGGGATCTTTAGGAAGAAATCAAGGGCACCAGAAATGGTGAATATATGAGCAAATATAAAAGACTACTTGTTCCTCTTAGTTTCTTTAAAATTCAAATAATTAAAGCAAAATATATAACACTGGAGTTATAACTTAATAGATGTAATACATATGACAACTGTAGCATGGGGAAGGGAGTAAATCAATCTAGACAGTTGCAAGATTCTTGTATTTTATACCCAGTGGTATATTAACTCCAAGTAGCCTGTGACGAGTTAAGGATGCAAACCGCAGCCCTAGTTAGAGCAACAGCTAAGAAAATAATATTAAGAAGTACAGCCAGTAGACAGATAAACAAGATGCTTTAGTTGCCAACAATTAACGTTTGGGACATTTTACACAAAAATTCAGATTTCTGGCTTCTCTTAAAACATACCCAGGGTCATGGGGTTCGGATCTAACTCCAGGCCTAGGTCCACGGTAATCATGATGTGTATGTGAACCACATTTTCAAGATTGCTTGTTCCTGTTGGAATTTTCAGGTTTCTTTTAAATCTTTGAATATATTAAACATAACTGTTTTAAATATCTGGTCTTTGCAGGCCTGTGTCTACTGTTGTTGCTTTTATTTTCATTCATGGTACCTGTTTCTTCGGGCGTTTGGTCTTTTTTCCCTTCCTAATCTGATTGTGGGCTGCTTACTTTCCAGGATTCCACCCGGGACAACCCTTGAAGGCAGGGGCCCGCAGAGAGGGTCCGCCTTCACTTCAACACGGCACTGCACGCCACTGACCAGTAATTTGATCTTTCTAGGAGTTTTTGGTTTTTTCAATCAAGGTTATACCAATAAACTAGAAAATCTTTCACTTTGTCTAGCATTTCAAGAAAAATATAAAACCTAACCAAGAGGTAGAAAACCTACAGAGCCCACAATAACCATAAAAGAAAGGCCCAGAGACCTTCACTAGGTTCATGTGATGATCCCTCAACGGCCAATCGTTCTTATATTGGGTAGCGGGGGGGGGGGGCAAGCTTCAAAAGCAGAAAAGTGCAAAGAACAACAGGACACACTTGTACACTTGTATACTCACCACTCCAAAATGACAGTTTTCAGCATGTTGCCACATTTGCTTCATGTCTTTTTGACATGAAAAAAAGAAGACCCCCGGACAATGGCAACTGCAGATGCATGAGCCGAGGACAGGCACAGTGGGTGCACGGCACCTGAGGGCTCCCAGACGGGAGAAGCCAGGCTCACCCCCACAGGCCGCCCACCGCCCACCACACGCCCGCAGCAGGATCCCGGGATTCTGGTTCTCCACGCCCACGTCACCCACCGTGAGCCCCAAGTCCAACAGCGAGAAGCCAAACACAATCTCCCGCTGCAGCTCCCACCTCCCGCAAGCCTTGCTCAGGGTGAATGAGTAAAACAAAGATGACATCTGCCTTTCAGGAACCCTAAGTTCCACTTACTCTCCCCATCACCAGTTGACTACGCATCCTTCCAATCTACGGGATGTACCCAGGAACAGAGAATTGCTGTATGGGGTCTGCATGCCAAGCAGCAATGCTACCACACTGGACTTGTGCTCTGCGATTTCATCAATCAACACAGTTTGATCTCCCCCATGTTGATGTAAACAAGCGTAGCTCAGTCTTTCCGACTGCTGTGTATTATTCATCACATAAAAACAGCATTCCTATCGTTTAAATTATTCCAGAACATGGAAAATGATGGAGAGTTTCCCAAACATTATATAAGGCTGGCATAACTCTCATACCAAAACCAGAAAAATGAGTACAGAAAAGAACTACAGACCAAGATCAGTAGAGTATGACTGTAAAAAAAAAAATTACAAAATAGAAATAAATCAAACCCAGTCATTACCATATTAAAATAAGATATCACAGCTAAAGAGGGTGTATCCAAAAATGCTGATTCAACATTAGGGACTCTATTAACATTCCGTCACCATTTTAACACATTTCAGAAGATTTCTGGTGAAGGTAGCCAAATTATTATTTCTTTAACAAAAAAAGTTAGCTACATCACTTAACTGAAAACAGGAAAGGGCAAAATCTCCAGGTCCAGAGGTGAAGAGGGAAGAGCAATCAGCCTTACAGAGCCCGGCCTGCCTGGGCTCCCACGCAGCTGCAGCGGTCGGAGGGCGTGGGGAGCTGCAGGGCCCCGGGCAGAGTGTGGAGGCCGCTCTAGGGCTGGAATCTGGCCCTACCACCTTCCAGCTGTGGCAAGTGACCACACCCTCTCACCCAGCCTCCAGCTCACAGGCATCACCCAAAGCAGACCAGAGTGTCAGCTGCGACAGCGCTGTCACCTGAGCCGCACCTCCAGCCAGCCCAGGGCTGGGGCCCTCAGCAAGCACCCACCAGAGACCACTGGGGAGACAGAATCACCCTCGAGAACTCTGCCTCAGAGGCTGTGGTGCCCCAAATCCTGAGCCAGGAAACATACGTAAAAATGGGTCTAGCACGAGTGACGCTGGTAGAGCCCTGCAAAGGCAACTGGGAAACTGCTCAGGGGGCGGTTCTGCACAGAGCCCTCCCGCAAGACCTGCTGTGAAGGCACGGTAATTAAGGCAGCCACTCCACACCTGTCAGAACTGCCAGGCTCCACAACACTGACAGCGCCACGTGCTGGCGAACCCTCATCACTGCCGGTGGGAACGCCGAATGGTGCAGCCACAATGGAAAGACAGGTTGGTGTTTCCCACAAAACTAAACATACTCTTACCATACGATTCAGCAATCCCACTCCTTGGTGTTTACCCAAGGAAGCTGAAAACTTATGTCCACACAAAAACCTGCACACAGAGGTTTATAGCAGTTTCATTCATAACTGCCAAAACCTGGAAGCAACCAAGCTGTCCTTGAGCAGATGAATGAATTGATAAACTGTGGTACCTCCAGATAATGGAATATTGTTCAGCCTTAAAAAGGAATGAAGTATTGAGACATACTACAACATGGATGAACTTTGAATACATTATGCTAAGGAAAAGAATCTGGTCACAAAAGGACAAATGTGTATCATTCCACTTTTTTTCTTTTTGGCCTCACCACATGGCACGCGGGACCCTAGTTCCCTGACCAGGGGTTGAACCCACGCCCTCGGTAGTGAAAGTGCGGAGTCCTAACCACTGGACCACCAGAGAACTCCCTGATTCCACTTATATGAGATCCCAAGAGTAATCAAATTCATAGAGACAGAAAGTAGAAAGGTAGCTGCAAGGGCATGGGGAGGAGAGGATGAAGAGTTAAGTGTTTAATGGGGAGTTTCAGGTTCACAAGATGAAGAAATTCTGGAGTGGATGGTGGTGACGGCTGCCCAATAATGTGAACGTACTTAATGCCACTGAACTGTACACTTAAAAATGGTCACGATGGTGATTTTTCGTCATGTATATGTTATCACACATACACACACACAAAGAATACTCTGCCCTCAGGGAGTTTACGTTCCAATGGAGTTCCAGGAGAAACGAGGGAGGATGGGGTAAGGTAATTTTCAAAGGGATAATAATCGAAATTTTCCAGAGATGAAAGGAAACTCAAGTATCCAGATTTAAAAGGGTACCCAGGGTTCTGAGCAAGATAAATAAAAGCAAATCAATACGTCAACACATCATTTCTGAAACCACATAACATGAAGGATAAAAAGAAAACCTTAAAACCTAAGTACCCATAAAGAATAAGTTAATTCACAGACTTCAGCATGAGAAAAGAAACAGAAACACAGACCTCTGTGCAGCCTCAACAGATAGGAGTAGATGACGGAGCCTCTCTAAAGTGTTAAGGGAAAAAATAATTTCTCATCTAAATTATCACTGAACATGAGGCAAAATGTATTTTCAGACATGCAAAAACTAAGGGAGTTTAATATACATATCGCTTTCACAAATGAAATGCTAAAAGAGGTACTAGAGCAAGGATATAAACCCAGAAGGAGCACAGGGGAGAGTGGTAATTCTAAAACCATTTTTATATTTAAAAAGAACGTGAGGCCTCCTTTCTCACATTTACCTACACTCCGTGCAGAAACCCCAATTAAAATGACAGTAAGGAATTTCAAAGGAAGGGTAAACCCGCAAGGGCAAAGACAACAGAGGAATGAGTTAGAGACGCCAAACGCCAACAATGGGGAAGCCGACCGGAAGAGTCGCTCGGCGAGAGGCACGCTGCTGCAGGAGTAAGGCCCGTGGCTCGGGGCTCCTCTTGCCCACAAAGCCTTTCCCTTTTAAAATGTCTAAGATGACAAAAGGTGGGGGCTCCTTGGTGGCGCAGGGGTTAAGAATCCACCTGCCAATGCAGGGAACACGGGTTCGAGCACTGGTCCAGGAAGATCCCACATGCCGCAGAGCAACTAAGCCCGTGTGCCACAAATACTGAGCCTGCGCTCTAGAGCCCGTGTGCCGCAACTACTGAACCCGTGTGCCACAACTACTGAAGCCCATGCGCCTAGAGCCCGTGCTCTGCAACAAGAGACGCCACCGCAATGAGAAGCCCGCGCACGGCAACAAAGAGTAGCCCCCGCTTGACGCAACCAGAGAAAACCCGCACGCAGCAACAAAGACCCAACACAGCCAAAAATAAACAAATAAATTTTTAAAAAACAACCCAATGCAGCCAAAGAGAAATAAATAAATATTTTTTAAAAACTAAAGGTGGGGCTTCCCTGGTGGCGCAGAGGTTAAGAGTCCGCCTGCCAGTGCACAGGACACAGGTTCCAGCCCTGGTCCGGGGAGATCCCACATGCCACGGAGCAACTAAGCCTGTGCGCCACAACTACTGAGCCTGCGCTCTAGAGCCTGCGAGCCACAACTACGGAGCCCATGTGCCACAACTACTGAAGCCCATGCACCTAGAGCCCGTGCTCCACAACAAGAGACGCCACCGCAATGAGAAGCCCGCGCACAGCAACAAAGAGTAGCCCCCGCTCGCCACGACTAGAGAAAGCCTGTGTGCAGCAACAAAGACCCAAAGCAGCCAAAAATGAATACATTAATTGATTTTTAAAAAATAAATATAACAAAATGTAACATACAATCATTGTGCCAAGGAAAGAAAACACTGACACACTAAAAGTGAAAAATGAAAATGTGGAAGTTAAAACAGAGAGTAACAGCTCAGAGTTATCAGTGGTTTTCCAAGGGGAGCAGGAACAGGGTGGGGAGAGCCGAGCATCATCTTGCTGCTTCCTGTAATAAGCTTTAAGAACTATATAATTAATCCCTTACATTTCACAGGCCTCCTACAACATGAGCTGACACAGTAAGTGGCTGGGGGGGCTAGGCAGCCCCTGCAGGGCCACATGGAACAGAGGAGGGGTCTCCAACATAAAGGGAAAGGCACCACTCTCAAAAGAAGGGAAAGGTGACCTGAATGACAACACTCAACACTGAAAACTAGTCAATGAGCACAGGCCCTGTCCCAACATTTGGAGACAGAGCAGTAAACAAAGCGTGTACCTTATTCTTGTGGAGCTAATATTCCAGAGGGGAGAGACAGAGATTTTAAAATACAGATATAACATTAGGGAAAGAGGAAGGAGAAAGATGGGGTGGAGGATGGAAAAGTGGCAGGAAGAGTCACTGGAGCAACCCTCAAACTCCTTTCCCCGGGGCTCCGACCTCGGGCACACGAGGCCCCACTCTCTCGGCTGCTCAGAAATCCAGCTGCAGCCCGCTGAGTCCATTCTGTGAATCTGAGCAGAGTCATCAGGGAGAAGCCTCAATGCTGGACAGCAGGAAGCGCTTCAGGACGTCCCCCAGAGCCCAGCCAGGACAGGGACCAAGCTCCAGTCCTTCTTCTGGAGGCAGAAGAGAGACTTAGATGGAAAAGTCAAGTTTGCAAGTATGGTTAAAACATACACACACATTTCCTAACATTCCCTTTCTTTCCAGCATTTCACACTAATCTACCTGGAATAGATCTTGGTCCCACCTTCACTGAATGATGACAGGACCTCCAGTCTTACAGCAAAGAGCTCTCTGTAAAGAACAATGAGATCAGTACAGAGTCTGCTACAGAACAGGGGCTGAGGGCAGTGACGGCTCCATTACTCCGTAAGAACTCTCTACTGAGAAGCTTTATTTTATGGAATTTAGAATTGACTCACAGCAGAAGTCTTGCTTCTTCTGCAGAAATGCACCTATGACAGTAAAGACTTTATAACTGACCTATTCCTTGTTTTGTTTTGTTTTCACTGCAAAGAAGCTTGGAGCCACAGACAGGCTCAAGGTCAGCCTTGGGCCCACCACCTGTGTGCCTCTCTCCCCGCGGCCCCAACCTTAACCTTATGACGATGCATGAGTTGCTATCGTCCCTGACTCCATGCCTGTCTGTTCTCTCTATCTTCTCGGTGTAATATGACAAATCTTTGGACCCCTTACACACTGCCAGGGGTATGGAAAGTGGTGCAGCTGCAGCGGGAAACAATCGAGAAGTTCCTTAGCTGCCATGTGACCCAGCAATTCCACTCCTAGAAAACATGTTCACACAAAAACTTGTACAAGAATTTTCACTAAATTATTCAAAAAACAACCCAATGTCCAACAACTGATAAACAGATAAAAGAAGAAGAAGTGATCTGGACTTCCCTGATGGTCCAGTGGTTAGGACTCCACACTTCTACCGCCAGGGGGCCCAGGTTCAATCCCTGGTCGGGGAACTAAGATGCCACATGCCGCGCGGCAGGGAAAAAAAAGAAGTGTGATCTATCCATACAGTGGGATATTCAGTCATAAAAATGAATGAAGTAGGCTTCCCTGGTGGCGCAGTGGTTAAGAATCTGCCTGCCAATGCAGGGGACACAAGTTTGAGCCCTGGTCCGGGAAGATCCCACATGCCTCGGAGCAACTAAGCCCGTGCGCCACAGCTACTGAGCCTGCGCTCTAGAGCCCGTGAGCCACAACTACTAAGCCCGCGTGCCTAGAGCCCATGCTCCACAGCAAGAGAAGACACTGCAATGAGAAGCCCGCGCACCGCAACAAAGAGTAGCCCCCGCTCGCCGCAACTAGAGAAAGCCCGTGCATAGCAACGAAGACCCAATGTAGCAAAAAATTAAAAAAATTTTTTAAATGAATGAAGTATGGAGACATGATACGACACGGATGAACCTTGAGAACACTGTGCTGAGAGAAAAAAGCCGGTCACAAAAGGCCACATACTACGTGATTCTATTCATGTAAAATGTCTAGAATAGGCAAATCCGGAGACAAGGTAGAATGGTGGTTGCCAGGGGCTGGGGGACAAGGGGAAATGGGGAGTGACTGCCCAATAGGCAGCAGGCTTCTCACTGAAATGACGAAAATATTCGGGAATTGGATAGTGGTGATGGTTGCATTAACACTGAGAATGTACTACAGAACCAATGAATTATATACTTTAAAATAGTTTAATTGATGAATTTTAGGTTAATCTTATCTCAGTTTGTAACCTATCAAATCTTCTGTTGAATAGGAAAGGTATTAAACATATTAAGTTGTATCATTCACATGTCTGTAATGTATTTTCCTATTCTAATTCTAACACATGCCTAATGCATAACGATAAGTCACTGCACAAAGCAGGGGCATGTGCTGCACACACTGGGAACCCTAAGTCAAAAGAACTGGATTGAAGTCCACATAACGCGCAGTCCCTGACCCACCCCACCCACAGCCTGGCAACCAGCCCCACCCCAGCAGGAGAAGAACCGGAGTGTAGTCTAAGGACAGGGCACACCGGAGGGGGCGCTCAAGGCAGTGAACTACAAGACACAGCCAGCACGAGGACACTTGCCAAGATCTAGGGAAAACACCTGCTGATGCTGACGGTGGGTTCTGACCAATTGGCCCTCAGTGAAGCCTCCACCCAGGACCTGCCGTCAGCTCCCAGACCTCCGTCTCAACAGTGGGCCTGCAGTCAAAGGCCATCAGACGTGTGAGGAAAACTTACCATGAGAGATAAGAATTTAAAATCAGGGACTTCCCTGGTGGTCTAGTGGTTAACAATCCACCTTCCAATGCAGGGGACGCGGGTTCGATCCCTGGTTGGGGAACTAAGATCCCACATGTCACAGGGCAACTAAGCCCGTGCACCACAACTACTGAGCCCACGTGCCGCAAGAAGAAGATCTCGCATACCGCAACTAAGACCCGACGCAGCAAAATAAATAAATACTAAAAAAAGAAAAAGATGTTGCAAGAAGAAAGGCAACTGGAAATTCTAAAAAATAAAAAAATAAAATAAAGATGGCCAAAAATTTATTGTAATCCCCCCACCAAGAGATAAAATCTATTTCTCCACATTCTTGATTCTGGCCTGGGCCTGTGACTGCTCCCACCAACTGAATATGGCAAAAGTGATGCCAGACCAGAGCCAGCCTCACCTTTAAAAGGACTGGCAGGGCTTCCCTGGTGGCACAGTGGTTGAGAGTCCGCCTGCCGATGCAGGGGACACGGGTTCGTGCCCCGGTCCGGGAGGATCCCGCATGCCGCGGAGCGGCTGGGCCCGTGAGCCATGGCCGCTGGGCCTGCGTGTCCGGAGCCTGTGCTCCGCAATGGGAGAGGCCACAGCAGTGAGAGGCCCGCGTACCGCAAAAAGAAAGAAAAAAAAAAAAAAGGACTGGCAGACAGGGAGTTCCCTGATGGCCTAGTGGTTAGGATTCCAGGCTTTCACTGCCATGGCCCAGGTTCAATCCCTGGTCGGGGAGCTGAGATCCCACAAGCTGCACGGTACGGCCTAAAAGTAAAAAAATAAGAATAAGAAAAAAATAAAAGGACTGGCAACTTCACTTCCTCCTTCAGGAACCAGCCACCATGCTATGAGGAGGCCCAAGCAGCCTCACGGGAGGCCTATGTTGGGGAGAACGGTGGACCGTGGCCAACAGCCAATTCCAACACACAGCCACAGCAATGAAACAAACTGACACCACAAGAGCAGAAACAAGCTAACCCTGGCATACAACGTCCAAACTGCAAAACTGTAAACAAATAAATGTTGTTGTGCTTTCAGCCACTAAGTTCTGGAATAGCTTATCAGGGAGGAATAGATAACCCAGACACCACAATATTGGGAAGAACTGGGGAAGGGGAAGTGGGAGGCCAGCGGGAAAGAAAGCTAAATCCTTATCTCCTGTAGATAGAACTTAACACATAACATATAAACCACAAAGTTCTCAACTCAGCAAAATTAGAAAGTTATTTTTTTTTAAGTACAGATAGATACCACAAGAAACAGCTGGAAGAGCAGAGCAGTTGTCTCCTTGGAATAGTTACCTAGACTGTTACCGTTTGATATGACCCTCGCAGAGGAAACTGTCTTTAGGGCACCTGGTTCCGTCTGATCAATGAAAGGTAAACTGGAAATACACCTAAACATTTGGTTGGTAAGACTGTAGTTATTACAGATTTTCCATAAAATGTACTTTCTGATTATAAAATTAATAATAATTAAGCTTTCTATTTTGCCTTGATGATGTGTCAAGAAACTGCACATCCTTGAAAATAAGATTTCTATAAACTCTAGGCTGGAATTCACAACTCAGTTTCTACTACATCATTCCCGTGCTGGGAACTCACAAAGGGAGGAGAGAGGTGAGAAGGTGCCAGGATCTGGGCACCAGCTGAAGGACCAGCTCTGAGACCTCCAGCCAATAGCAGAGAACAAGAGAAGCAGTTGGTACAGACCCAGGGAAGCAGCAATGGCTTCTAGGAGACAAGCCCACAACGAGGGCACAGCCAAGAACAGGGGCCAGGCTCCACCCAAACACCCAGGGTGCTGTGCCCGGCCCCAAGGAGTTACCTTGGAGTCCTCGAGAGGCAGAGCTGTAAAGCCAGGGCAAGGTCCTATGGAAACACGTTTCATTCCTAGTGGGCCATCAAGACACAGATTTCCTCTATCTCAGAGGTCTACCAACCTACAAAAATGAACAGGGCCCCTCTCCAAAGGAAGCAGAGAGGGTAATTACCTATGATGTGCTCTGACCCTTTGCTGATATAACTGCTAATTCACAGAAATCCCTAAAGCAGCCGAGAGCATACTGGCATCTGAGAAATGCACACAAGCTTAGCCTCCACGTTGGACAAACAAGAACCACCAATATTTTTTTCGAAGAAGTTGAGTTTTAAGAAATAAATACTTTTTTATATAGATTTCAGAACTCAACAAAAAAGAATCCAATAAGCTGTTAACGTGATGCTCAATCCCAACTCGTCTTCCACAAATAAGGTACACAACTTAAGATGCAGAGCAAAAGGGAGAAAACCCCAACACGCACCGTCCTCCACGCCTCCCCAGCAGCTCTCCTCCTGGGCGGTGCCGCTCCCCCAAACAAGCCTTCCTTCCGCACCTGAGGAAGAGGAAGCAGCCTGAAGCCCGCCAGCTCCTCCCCGTGCTCAGGCCAGCTCCCGCCTCCCCCCGCCCCAGAAGGAATCCAGCAGCTGAGAAGCCAGGGGCCTAGGGCAGGGCCCAGCCCCCGGGTCACAAGGACGGACCACACAGCCCTCCGCCTGGAGCGGGCTGCCTGCTCCCCGACACGGCACAGGGGTGGCCGCGGCGCCGACACGCGGGCCAGTCCAGGCGGCGGAGCGCGGGCAGGAGCCGCGCAGTCCTGGGGGCACCGCCAGGAGCAAGAGCTTCCACTCGAGTGGGGGCAGGTGGGGGACAGCAAGACTGGGGGTCAGGAGAGCAGAAAGGGCACGATGACAAGTGGGGCAATCAATGTGAGAAACTGATATGTGAGTCAAGGACTCAATGAAAATTTTTTAAATTCCTCAATAGGCTTTTCCTTGCTCCCGAACCTCGAAACCCAAGTAAATGTAACGCTTACAAAAATACTGTCTAGACAGTGAGTGGCGCTTCTACCTGTCTGCTTTCGTCAGACAAAACTCAGGGCCGTCACCGACACCCTCCCTACGCCGTCCCTCCCCCCCAGCCCACAGGCCTCAGCCCTTTTCCTGCAGAGCTCTTGCCCCAGCTGACCTGACGAGGCTGGCTCCTCCTGTCACAGCCAGAAGCCCGTCGCTGGCGGGCCACCTCCACCTTGCACCAGCACCACAGGCCCCGAGCCGGCTGACCAGCCAGCAGACCCGAGGCAGCAGCGCTCCACTCCGCGGGCATCGGAGGCCGCCGGCCCCACCCCAGAGCTTAGGACTCAGTAGGTCTAGGGTGGGCCCCAACACGCGTGTCTAAGAAGTTCCCAGGTGACAGATGCTGTCAGTCTGGGGACCACTGAGAACCCCTGGACTAGGTTACGGGGCCGCAACCTGGCTCAACCCAGAGGTTTCCCTCGTGCTCATAGCGCGTATCATGCGCTTCCACAGTGAGAAGGAAAAAGGGACATCGTGGAAGCACGCGACTCTCAGAGCGCCCAGTCAGAGATGACGCGTCCCTTTTCATTGTCCAAAGCAAATCATGTGGCCACGCCAAATTTCAACGGGGCAGAGCTGTTCAGTCCTACAAGGCACCCAAAGCAGGGACAGCTGGAAAGATTCTAACCCGAACACACAGTGAGCGCAGGCCGGTCTCCTGCACCCTCTTCCCTCTCCGGAATCCTCCCACCACCAACTTAGAGAGGACTCCAAGAAACGCACTTCCCAAAGCAAACAGATTCATGTCCGTCTCCCTCTCCCTCTCCCTCTCCCTCTCTCTGTCACACACACACACCCGCTTAAAACCCTCAAAGGCCTCACATTGCTCTCTGGATGAAAAGCCTTACTACAGCCACAGAGAGCCTGCCCTGCCCCACCACTGCAGCCCTGGTCTACACATAGCTCCCTCACCCTCTGCTCCAGCCTCGTCAGCCTTCTGTCCACTCCCGTCACAGGCTCTCTGCACTGCCTGCTCCCTTATCTAGAACAGTCACACCACCCTTACCAAGCCCACCCTCTACCAAGGCCTCTTCTGCTCTCTGCTCCAGCCTCAGTCCCATCACGAAGTCCTTCCTGACACCCAACCCACAGTGAGGCATAATCTCCTTATAGATGTACTAAATGTACCCAACCTCTCCTTCGTGACTTTTCTTCCTTCATCAGGGAGAATTCTGAACACACATAAAGATAGAGAGAACAAGCAGGGCCCATGTACCGCACCACCATCACCCCACACCAGCCCTGATCCAGCCACACCCTCACGGCTCCCTTTCCACAGAACTGTGAAGCCAATCGCAGATGGTGTATCATTTCTTTGATAAATTCTGTATGCATGCCTACAAGGTACAAATTCTTTTCTTAAACAAAACCAAACCACTATGGCAGCTAAAAAAAAAAAAATTCCTTAATGACAAATTGAGTCAGTGTTCCAATTGCTAATTGTCCCAAATATCATAAACAGTGTTTAGTCACATCTCTAACTAACTGGCCCGTCTTGTATGCACATAAGCCCTCCGTAGTGCAATCAGCCTCTTATCCACATCCCCCTTCTTTTTCCTTGTGGAAGAGACCTGGTCACTGGTCCTGCAGGTTCCCCCGTTCTGAGTTCCACCAGTGGCAATCGCACAGTGTAGTTTAATGTGTTCCTTTCCCCATGCCCATATTTCCTATTAATTGCTTGTGGGAGGTAAAGGGCTGATCAGTTTCAGGTTCAGTTATTTAGCAAGACTATTTCACAGGTTTTTCTTTTTTTTTCTTTTTATTATTTTTTAAATTTTATTTATTTATTTATTTATTTATTTATTTATTTATTTATTTATTTATGGCTGTGTTGGGTCTTCGCTGCTGCGCGCGGGCTTTTTCCACTTGCGGCGAGCAGGGCTAGTCTTCGTTGTGGTGCGCAGGCTTCTCATTTTGGTGGAGCACGGGCTCTAGGCGTGCAAGCTTCAGTAGTTGTGGCTCGCGGGCTCTAGAGCACAGGCTCAGTACTTGTGGCGCACGGGCTTAGCTGCTCTGCAGCATGTGGGATCTTCCCGGACCAGGGATCGAACCCATGTCCCCTGTTACAGGTTTTTCAAAGACGCAATCTTTTGTCCACTGTTTCTCCTGTTTCATCCCTCTCACAGGTCTGTCAAGTCCATGAGACCAAGGACATGGGTGTTTTGGCTCATCACTGGAACACAGCTAATTTCTTAATTCTCAGTGAATGAAGAAATGTCGCCAGAAGTACACTGCCATACTAACTAACAAAATACACTGGCCCACCCTCCTATTTATATAGAGACAGCACAGACAGTCTTATGTGCAACACGCTGCCATGACAGGGCCTGGTGCTCAGAGGAACAACCAACCTGGGAACAGAAAACCAAACACACCTAGTGCCATGGGCGCAGCGTTGGCAACACTAGAGGAAACAAATGAAGGTGGAGCCGTAAGAGCAGCTCAGCAAGGCCAACCGGGACGCCTTAGGAAGGAGCCACAGCAATGCAAGGACCGTGAGATGGAGCACAGCTCATCCCCGAGGGGCAGCAGCATGGTGATGAGATCTCAGAGCAGCTACAAGGGGCCAGGGAGCAAAGATGCTAGAAAACACAAAGGGGCCACACGCCATGCTCAAGACCTAAGGTTTCCTCTTCTGGGTGAACAGGAAGGCACAAGAGACACATTTTCAGCTGGTAGGTGACATCAGTTTCTTTTTGGAAGGAACCAAGGTAGATCAGAAACGAGGCCCACCTTCAGTTTCACTAGTTCACAGGGAGATAAAAATGGTGCCCTCTCCACCCATTCTTTCAAATTGTGAATATTAGGATCACCTGGGCCAACCCTCCCCTCTTTTTAAATTTTATGTCATTTATTTATTTTTTGGAGGTGTTCGGTCTTCCTTGCTGCGCACGGGCTTCTCATTGTGGTGGCTTCTCCTGTTGCGGAGCACGGGCTCTAGGCGCACGGGCTTCAGTAGTTGTGGCACGTGGGCTCAGTAGTTGTGGCTCTTGAGCTCTAGAGCATAGGCTCAGTAGTTGTGGCGCACGGGCTTAGTTGCTCCTTGGCATGTGGGATCTTCCCGGACCAGGGGTCGAACCCATGTGTCCTGCATTGGCAGGAGGACTCCTAACCACTGTGCCACCAGGAAGTCCCCAACCCTCCCCTCTTATTCTGAGCCCCCATGCTGAACCCCAGCCCATCAATGCCGCTACAGCCCTCTCTCCTGCATCTGTCCACTCTTCCTACCCCACCTCCTGTGCCTGGGTAAGGCCACCGTTCTCTAGCAGTGGTCTACGAGCCTCCTCTCTGACCTCTCTCACCTGCCCATGGCCCTCCACCTTGCCAACCTCACACTAGGGCAAGCACGCCTACGCCAATCCCCTTTATCCACACCACTTCTTATACGTGAGCCAGCACACAAGGGGCTGAGAGTCTGTTCATGCAAGCAGTCACTCAATGTCTGACAGTCATTAGGGTACTGTCCTAGGCACTGGGGGTATCACAGTAAGTAGAGCCAAAAGGAGAAAAATCTCCACCCTTATAGACATCTTGATGCAGTCAGGCAGGCAGACAAATAAGGAAAACACCCAGAATGTCAGAGGATAAGAGTCATGGAAAAGAAGCTACGGCAGATGGGCAGAGCCAGACAGCAAGAGGGTGTCTGAAATCAGTGGTCAGGGACGGTGCCTGAGAAGGGTAGGTTTGAGCAAAGACCTAAAGGCAGGTAGAGAGGAAGCCAGGCAGGTGTCCAAGTAGAAGGAATAGCAGGTACAGCAGCACGGATGCAGTACTTGAGGCAAGCCAGAGGCCAGAATGGCTGGAGCAGAGTGAGAATGCAGTGCACAAAGGTGAGCGAAGCACAAAGTGTTCAAGACATACCTACAAGGGCTCCCAAGACTGGCAGGGAGTCTGGGGTCGTTTTCTAGGAGTGAGGTGCAAGCTGAGAGCTGAATGAGAAGGAATTAATACGAAAAGCCAGCTGTGCCCACACATGCACTGAAGTGTAAGTGTGTGTATGGGGGTCACAGGGGAGAGCAGGGGCAAAAACTGACCATGCCAAGGCCCAAGGAAAAAGCATGGCAGCAACAGATGGGCTGAAGAGGTCAGGTGAGATCAAAATAAGAAGTGCAGGGGACTTCCCTCGTGGTGCAGTGGTTAAGAATCCTCCTGCCAATGCAGGGGACATGGGTTCGATCCCACATGCTGCAGAGCAACTAAGCCCAGGCACCACAACTACTGAGCCTGTGCTCTAGAGCTCACGAGCCACAACTACTGAAGCCTGTGCACCCCAGAGCCCGTGCTCCACAACAAGAGAAGCCACCACAATGAGAAGCCCACGCACCGCAATGAAGAGCAGCCCCCGCTCACTGCAACTAGAGAAAGCCCGCACGCAACAACGAAGACCCAACACAGCCAAAAATAAAAAATATAATAAAATTTTTTTTAAAAACATAATCTTAAAAAAAAAAAAAAAAAAGAAGTGCAGTGAGGGAATTCCCACCATCGTCCAGTGGTTAAGACTCCACGCTTTCACTGCCGAGGGCCCAGGTTCAATCCCTGGTCGGAAAACTGAGATGTAGCGAGCTGCGCGGCATGGCCAGAAAAAAAAAAAGTGCAGTGAGAGGCAGAAAACCCAGTGAGAGATTGGTCTTGAACCCCAAAGGGCACTGGAGCTCCTGGAGAAGGGGCCTCACATGATCACACGTGCGTTTTAGACAGACTAGGCAGGGTGTGGAGAGCTGAGCGAGGGTCGCACAACTGGAGTCAGAGACATGCTTTCTGATCTGTCCACCTATGTAACCAGCAGCACAGCCCAAGGGAAAAACTCACCAAGATGTGAAAACTGCTGACATAAACATACCCTTAACAGCATGACACACTTCATCCAGATCATCAATTCTTTCTATGACAACCCATTCAACTTAAAAATTGAGCTCCCAGGACTTCCCTGTGGTCCAGTGGTAAAGAATCCACCTTACAATGCAGGGATGTGGGTTCGATCCCTGGTCAGGGGACTAAGACCCCACATGCCGCAGGGCAACTGAGCCCGCGCGCCACAACTACTGAGCTCGCGCGCCTCAACTACAGAGCCTGCGTGCCACAAATTACAGAGCCCACGCGCTCTGGAGCCCGCACGCCCTGGGTCCTGCACACCAAAACTAGAGAAGAGAAAACCCGCGCACCACAACGAAAGATCCCGCATGCCTCAGCAAGGATCCCATGTGCCACAACTAAGACCTGAGGCAGCCAAAAATAAATAAAATAAATAAATAATAAATAAATCTTAAAAAAAAAATGAGCTCCCAACTCCTCCAGTAAGATAAAACATTGTTTCTCTACACACCCACTAGGGAAGTCTCACTACTGGGGCTTTTGAGCTGCAGGCCAGCACTCAGCTCAACCACTACTTAGCAGTTTCCATCCTTGTATGTCTTGTTGAAACTATTAGGTATTACAGACATTAAGATGCTTTGAAAACTCATCTTTGGCCGTTTGTTTTCTGGAAGACAAACTCAAGAACAAAACTACTTCAAGACAGCCTGAATTTTTAAAGTAGCAAACCAAATCTCATCAAATCAGTTCCTTCAAAAGCTATACTGCAACCAACAGACAAATGCAAAATGCTGACGAGTCCCCGGGGTAACTAATTTAAGTCTTTTTCTCTCCAAAAGAAATACGTTTTATGTAAATAACAGTTCCTAAAAAATGAAATTAACAAATCACATAAAGGCAGTTTGTAAAGTATAAACATAATCCTGGGAATTTCCATGTCACCTCTTGCTTTTGTGTACTTTATATTCTTTTTACTTTGCCCAGGGATACAGAGAAGTACAGTAGAAACATCACTGCTTGATTCATCCTGATGGTGGATACAGGTCTACTCTATTATTTGTTTGCAATATTTCATAGTTAATTTTTATTCAACATTTGAGTTACCTATGATGAGAAAAGGAAAAGAAACAGCCCTGCCTAGCAAACAGTCTTAGCTCCCCAATTAAAGTAGGGTGACCTTAGGCCAGCCCCTTACTTTCCATACTCAGCTTCTTCCAGAGGGTCCCTTTCTGCTCCAACATGACTTACAAAAAAGAGACGCAAACAGGCCACATGCTGGCCTTAAAATGGGTTGTTTATCCCAAGTCATATGCCCATTTATTCAGCATTCACTGAGTGCCTGCCATGAGAAGGCACCAGCAGAGGCCAGGCTGCCCAAGGCTATAAGAGTCCTACCTCAAGAGCTCTCCAACAGGAGAGAAAAGTCACATATGGCCACTGAAGGGCTGGGTCCTCTGTGCTCAAAAGGGAGGACAAGCAGTGGTCCACACCCAACAACAGTCCATGCAGAGGCCTGGGTCAGGATAGGGCACCACATATTTGGGGAACAAGGACACATTTAGTGCAGTCCAGCAGAGATAAGAGTGAAGCTCAGAAGACTAAGATGCTTATCCAAATCTGCATACATTCTATAGCCAAGCAGTCCAACCCCCCCAAAAAAACACCAACCAACCAACCAAAAACTGTATACTAGAATATGTATGCAAAAAGCCTTGTATCTTCAGTTCCCACTGATTAATTAAAGTGTTTACTTAGAAAGGTTATTTGTGTAGATTAAAAAGGGCAGGGCAAAATAAATTTGGAACTTCAGCATCATCTTAGCAAATCCATTTCAAATGTGTGTGCTCAGTGGCAATCCTATATCTCATATAGCACACATTTTATTAGTGTTTTCTATCCTCTCACCAGCACTTCTTAGTAAGTATAATTCCACCTATTTTTACATGTTTTACACTGAAGCATCAAACCGTAAAAAAGTAACTAATTAGTTTACATTCTGCCATATGAGTAAACCTTTTAAAATTGTACTACTTGTAGGAGGAGAAGTCATCCGAATAAATGGAAGGCTTGGCCCACTCTTCCGTAACTAGGCCACAGGGTCTCTAATTCCTAACTTCTAATTCTCACAATTCTGACTTATTCTCCCCATTTGATTCCTCACATTTGAGCAGGTACTATTTTAACGGCCCTGTGTAAATCGGCTGAATAAAAACCATAAGCCTAGTAGCCACACGTGGTAGCCTGTTTACCTTACTGTTTTGTTCTGTGTCTCCACAAATTTCAAATTATGTTAGTTTAGACGTTACATATGAATATATCATAAAAGTGCACACAGAATAATAAACTGCCCATCACTTTTTATTTTTTATTTATTTACTTTTTTGGCCGTGCCACACCGCGTGCGGGATCTTAGTTCCCCGACCAGGGATCGAACCCGTGCCCCCTGCACTCGAAGCACAGAGTCTTAACCACTAGACCGCCAGGGAAGTCCCATGCCCATCATTTTTTGAAACTCAGAAAGTTACTTTTCTGATACTCTTAAATTGGAATGTTTACCACTGGAATCCCAGGCCAGCCTGATCTGTAGTAATGCCGTCAGGAGGGGAGGATTTTTGTACTACATAGATCACAGCTCTTCACAAAAGCTTACGCAAACTCACAACCCTGCAGAAACTCCTCACTTTACCAACCACTGGCCCAAAACTGAAGGCTGCTGGGCGTCTGAGAAAATGGAAGAAAAGGAAAGGAAATGACTCAAAGTAATCGTGCTTAAGACATGAGTCCTCTTCACTTCCAGTCGGCAGTTTAGATTTGAACTACGGTCGGTGGTGAGGTACAGGAGCACACCAACCACGCCAGGAAAGGGCTCCCAGGACTTGCTTCCCTCGTGGTGCTGGTTAGAGCTGTGCTTCTTTAATGGTGCTCTCGTCACATTTAAATATGTAACGAGGATATTTAAAACAACTGGGAAAATAAAAGAGTTAAATTCCCAGCTTCATACATGAGATGGCTCCTAACTTATTTTCCATCTTAATAATCTCATTTTAAAATACATAAAGTAAGAGTCGGTATAATCGACGCGTGGTAGCAACGTGAGGTTTGTAAGTTGTTTAGTGATTAGGGAACACACATCTTGGCGTTTAAGTCATTTAAAAGTCAAGGCCTTGAAAGTCTGAGCGCGGGCTGTCAGTCCTGAAGAACTTCCCTAACCTCGCTCTGAAGTCACCCTAACCGAATGGGTCCCCTGTTCTGCTACACGCGCACACGCGCACACACCCCGGAGCCCTAATTACCTGCCTAAGAATGATTAACGTCCCAGTGAGACCAAGTTTCCCCCCGCATGTCAAACCTGTGACCACTCACGTCCCGGCATCGGCGAGGGCGAGAAAAAACTAAGGCTGCACCGGGTCCTGCGCCTTCTGCCCAGACTCGAGACCAGCAGCATCGCTTAAACGCCGAGATTTTAAACCGCCCTTCTGGCGAGTGGGGCAGAGTCGGCCGTGCGGCCGGGCCGCTCCGCTGCGCGGCCGGGGCCTCGGGGCCGCCGTCTGGCCAAGCGCGGGGGCCGAGGGCCGGCAGCCCCGGGCGGGGTCCCCGCGCCTCCACCTGCCAAGGCCCGGGGCTCCGGGCGCCCGCGCTGACCAACGGCCGGCGTCCGAGTGTCACCCGGACCCTCCGCAGACAAAAAGCGCCTCCCCGGCCCCGGCCGCCCCTCCCACCGCCGCCCGGCCCCGGCCCCGGCCAGCGCCTCACAAAGGCCGGCCCGGCCCGCTGGGCGCCGCAGCGAACAAAGGCCGCCGGCCCGCGGGCCGGCACAGGTGCAGCCGCCGGCCGCCGGGCCCAACATGGCCGCGCCCGCCCGCCCGCCCGGCCCCGTTAGCCCGCCCGCCCGCCCGGCCCCTCAGCCCCTCAGCCCTCCGCCCCTCAGGCCCGCGGCGGTTGGGCCGGCGGCGCCAGTGACCTGTTGTGCGGCGCATCCTCCGGCGGCGGCGGCTCTTCGGTGCGGCGGCTCCGGCGGCGGCGGCCGGGGAGGGGGCCGGGGCCGGGGCCGCGGGGGAGGGAGGGAGGGAGGGCCGAGGGAGGGGAGGGGGCGGCGGCGGCGGCGGCGGCGGCGGCGGGCGCAGCGCGGCCAGGCCGAGGCTCTCCGCGCGCGGCGCCGACCCCGCCCCCGCGCCTCCCGCCCGCCGCCGCCGCCGCCGGGCCGCCGCCGCCTCGCAGAAGCCGCGGGAAAGTGCGCGCCGCTGATTGGCTGCCGCGCTCGCGGGGCTGCGGCCGGGCTTTTCAAATCCGCGCGGGGCGGGGCGGGGCGGTGGTGGCGGGTCCGTGGCGCGGGCGTGGGCCGGAGGCTGAGAGTCGGGGGCGCAGGCCGGGGCCGGTGATCGAGGGCACGGGCCGGGGCCGGGAGCGCGGGACCCCGCGAGCCGCCTCAGACCGGCGCCGGGCGCGCGCCCCGCTCCCGCTACTCGGCCGGGCGCGCGCCAGGCGGCGGCTCAACCGAAAGCCCGGAGCCTGGAGCCAGAGTCCGGAGCGCGCGCGCGTGGTGACGTCACGGCCGCGCGCCCAATCGCCGCCGGCGAGGCCGCCCCGCGCGATCGCGGACCCAGCCCGGGCCGCGCGGCCCTGGAGCCGGGAAGTGGGAGGTGGCTCCCTGCCGGCCGCCCCGCGGGCCCTGCGCCCGTAGCACCACACGCAGGGTTAGCCCGCGCTGGCCGCAGGGCCCTCACCCAAGTGGTCACCCACGCCCCTGCCTCGGGGCGGAGAGAAGGCTCCTGGGTCAGGAGGCGCTCTGCGCGGGGCCTGGTCGAGCAGCTGGGATCCGGGAAGGCGGAGGTCAGGTTAAACAGGCCCAGCAGGCGAGGCCCAGCTGGAGCTCGCAGGGGAGCACTGTGGAGGGAGCTCCAGGGACTGCCGAGCAGGGTGCAGAGGTCCCCGCCGTGTCTGTGCTCCTGGAACGCACATTACAAACTTGGCATAGATGGTCACAAACAACGACAGGGAGCGGGGATTGCAGGCCGGAGAGAGACTGGCCGGGGCGGTGCGGGCAGGGAGCAGGGGGCGTCTTCTGCAGAATATCTGCAGGGCGAGGATTCAGCCGTTCCCTCCACCTCCCAGGCTCGGGTTTGGCCTGGATCTGGGAGCAGTGGGGTAACCGTGGACAGAGGCGGGACTCCCAGGCCCTGAAACTGCTGGAGCTTGTGCCATTCTAGTGAGGCTGGGGTGGGGAAGAGGGACAGGGCAGGCCCAAGAGTGCCAGCAGCTGCAAGCTTCAGCTGCTTCCCACCAGACCAGGGGGTGGCCTAGCGGACGCTAGAGCCAGGGGGAGACCCTCCCCCGTGTCCAGCTGAATGGGATTACAGAATTTTTCACCCTTCCATCCAAGAGCTATACGGTGAGGTCCTACTGTGTGCTGCACCCTTGCAGCATTCTGGGGAGCCTGAGCAACCAGAAGAGACGCCCTTCCCCCATCGTTCACTGCCAGGACTCACCTCTGGCCACCAGGAGCCCCTGGAAGGTGTCTAGCTGGGTGCTGGCCCATTCACATTTGCATTTTGCCATATCTCTTGGCTGTGGGGAGGAGAACAGGTGCCCACTCTGGGCCCGGGATCCCTCTGGGGCACAAGCCTGAAAACTGTCTACCTCCCCAGTACCTTTAAATCCCTGCAGTGCAAGACAAATACCACCATATCTCATTTGATTTCACAGATTTGGAATTAGGGCTCCTCTTCAAAACCAAAAAAATCTGCATTTAGAATAGTGCAATCAACATGTAAATTTATTCAAAACATGAAAGTGTGTGTTTGGATTTTCTTGAAGAAAGTTATTTGGGGCAGGCTGATCTTTTCCCGCCTAGGGCAGGCCTCCCTGGGCCCAGCCCTGCTGTCTTGTTGGGTCCTAAGCCCTTTTCATCGAGTCGGCCAGCTGGGCAGCCCCAGTCCCGCACACACTGCGGGCCTCTCCCGTGGAGAGTGGATTTCCGATGATTGGGTCTCCCTCAGTGCATAGGAAAAAGAGGCCCTCACAGGACTGAAGGAGGCCCTGGGCATGTAGATGATTCCTCATCCACACGTTTGCGCCCCTTGCAGGTCGGGGAGGGCCATGGGAGTGGAAGCCCCAAGTTCGGTGGGCCCAGAGGGCTGCGGGGCACTCAAAGACGTCAGCAGCTGGGGCTGAACCTTGTTTCCGTCTCTTTGAGGCTCTTATCACTTCTCTAAATGAAACTGCACTCAGAGGGGAGCGACTGCAGAAGACCAAGGGACTGGGAGTCTACTCCCGGTATAAAGTAGCGAGCACAGAGGAAAGGCGTTTCAGGGGGCAAGGGCAGTCTGCTGTGGTTCAGCTGCCCTCCATCTCAGCTCCCCCCTGCTGCCCCCCACCCAGCCTCTCAGGCCAAGGCTGGACTGGGCAAGGCATTTAGGACCAGGGTATCCCAGGCCTTTCTGCTAGCTCAAGGACCAGCCCGGCAGCCGCAGATCAAGGGGTCAAGCGGAGCTGGGAGTCCCCTGTCCGGAAGGTCTGTAGCCACGCCACCTCTGGCTGCCTGCCGTCTGTTACCACCCACGGGGCATACGGCTCTAGAAGGCACGGCCCACTCCATGATCTCTGTGTGGCCCAGGCTGGAGCCCACTCTGCCGCCCTGCTCCCCATCGACACAGGTCCTGCAGCTCCTGGCCCAGACCTCCCTGTAAGAGCTGCTGCCAAGGCAAAACCCAGGCCCCTTAGCCAAAGGAGCCCCCGAGCTCCGGCTTGGCCTCCGCATCCCCCACCAGGGCCGGGGTCCCCCAGGGGCCAGGCTCATCGCTGTTTCCATGGGGATGTATGCACTCTGACCCCAGCCTTTCTCCATCCCTGGCCAAATAAAGAGGGCTTCCAAGTGGAAACCAGCAGTCTCAAGCTGCCCCTCCTCCCATGCCCCAGGTGGCCCCTCTCTCCAAGGGGGGGGAGGAGAGAGGCTTCCTTCTCAGCCCAGGACAGGCCCAGAGCCAGGCCTAGCAGTGGCAATGGCCTCCCACCCCCAGACCTTCTCGGCAGCCCCTTCCAAGCCCAGACTGCTCTGTTCCCCAGGCTGGAAACTTGCCTTTCTAAAGGCCCGGCTCTGCCTCAGCTCCTGCCCAGCCCAAGGACCACTGCAGTTCACCGGGCCAGCCCACAGGAGCCAGCAGGCTGTAAGGCCCCTTGGGTCACATGGGCCGACCCTCCCCTGAGCAGGGCTCCCTGTCAGGCTGGGAGATAGACCAGGAGACTGAAGCCCTGCTGAGAAGCCCCCCATCTAAGTCCCGGCTGGGAGGCCTGAGCAGTAGGCCTCCCCATCTTCTCTGCCCACCCCTCTCTCCATCCGCCTTGGGGCTGACCTACAGGAGCCCCTGAGAGGCCTGAGGTGTCTGTCATCAGTCTCGGTGGTCACCTGCAGGAACAAACCACAGCCCAGGACCATGGCCGGGTCCTGAGGGCAACCTCAGGACCATCTTCCCTACCTCCCCCACCCCCACCAAAGGCTGCTTCCTGGAGATTGCACCCGAGCCAGCCTAGGGCTCACCCCTCCTCAGGATTCGACTTCCTAAACCCTCCTCTAAGCCAGCCTCTCCTCCCCTGTCACTCTGCCCGCCGCCCCCACCCCGCCCCTGACCAAGGCCTTAGTTCAGCTTCTTACTTGGAAATAAGAGGCAGCTTTCGGGGGCTTCCCGGGGGCTTCCCTGGTGGCGCAGTGGTTGAGAATCCGCCTGCCAACACAGGGGACGTGGGTTCGAGCCCTGGTCCAGGAAGATCCCACATGCCGCAGAGCAACTAAGCCCGTGCGCCACAACTACCGAGCCTGCGCTCTAGAACCCATGTGCCGCAGCTACTGAGCCCACGTGCCACAACTACTGGAGCCCGTGCTCCGCAACAAGGGAAGCCACCACAGTGGGAAGCCCGCGCACCACAACGAAGAGTAACCCCTGCTTGTCACGACTAGAGAAAGCCCGCACGCAGCAACGAAGACCCAATGCAGCCAACAATAAATAAATAAATAAATAAATAAATTTTTTAAAAAAGAGGCAGTTTTCGACTCACTGATTCCCCGCCTGCTTTCTCCCCCTTTAGTTCATTCTCCGCACCCAGCCAGGGGAATTTTTGTAAACCACAAAATTGACCATGTCACCCACCTGCTTAAAATTCTGCTATGGCTGCCCAGTGCCCCTCACACCAATCCCACTCCTCAGTGAGACTTGCATCCCACTTTCAGGAATGCGGAGGCCATCCAGCTCTGCCTCTCCAGCCCAGTCCTCTCCCCAGAGCTCCTGGCCAATAAAGTTGCCTCCTCACTGGATGTGTCCCCTTGGACAGCCACGTGGACCCACCCCTGGACAGTTACCAAATTGAACTTCTCCCCTTCTCATCCCCATGCCAGGTCTTAGCGGGGATACTACTTTTTCCAGAAGCCTTCCCTGATCCCCCCTCAGGCTGGCTGAGTACCCTGGGGGTACACACAGCCCATGTTCATCTCCAGGTGCCAGGGCTGCCTGGGATGGACTGCCCGGCCTCCGGTCCTGGTTCCCCCTGTGCTGGTACCTGAGGACTGCTGGTAAAGTACCACAGAACAACACAAAGTTGTTCTCTCACAGTTCTGGACGCCAGAAACCTGAAACCAAGGTGAATGCACAGTCACGCTCCCTCCAAAGGCTCTCCGGAAGAATCCCTCCTTGCCTGTCCCTAGCTGCTGGTGATGCCTCAGTCCTTGGTGTTCTTTGGTTTGAGTCAGAATCACTCCACTCCCAGGATCTGTCTTCACAGGGCCTTCTCCCTGTGTCTACTGGTCTCTGTTTTCTCTTCTTGTAAGGTCACCAGTGATTGGATTAGGGCCCACCTGATGACCCCGTCTTAACTTGATGACATCTGCAAAGACCCTATTTCCAAATAAGGTCACATTCACAGGGCGGAAGTTTACGAACACACCTTTTGGGGGGACACAGTTCAACCCACAGCCCTTCTCTTCCTAGTTGCACGACCTTGGGCAGGTTGTAAGGCCTGTGTGTGTGTGTGTGAAATGGTGACACTACTAGGACAGTGTCCCCTTTGGGAGAGGCTGCTAGGCAGGAACGGCTGCGCCGGGTTAGAGCCCGCCTCCCCGGAGGGCGCGAGCTCGCACCTGCCAGGCTGCCCTCCTCCGGAACCCGCAGGGTGGGGACAGTGGGAACCGGGCGCGGCAGCGGCTGGGGCTCCAGGGTTAGGGACCTGCGGGCCGGCGGGCCGGCTGCAGGGCTCCTTCCGCGCTGGCCCCGCCCCCCGAAGTCCCGCCCCCGCATTGGCCAAGGGCCGCGAAGCCACGCCCGCCGCCCCCGACCGCACTCTCCCCGGCGGCCAGCCGGGCTGCTTGGTTTTTGCAGTTCCGGGTCTCTCGGAGAGAAGGAAAGGACACCCGAGAACGGAGAGCGATGGTGAGAAGACGGGTGACCTCTACCTTGCCCAACACCCCGCCTGCGGCCCCTGCACCCCGATTCTCCACGGGACTGCCCAGATCCAGGACCAGCCAGGGCAGGGCCCTCCGCCAGCGCTCACCACTCGCTCAGGCTTTGGCTAAAGAAACATTGTTTTGTGCTAAAGCAGCAATTCTTTTTCTAATTGTGAAAATTGCATGAAATTAAAACCCAGAACAGCAGAAAGGAGAAAATAAAAGTTCTTCCTAAGTCCTGGGCCTGCAGCGAGAGATATAAGCGCTGGTAACAGCTTGCGGAGCGCTTTGGACCGCTTCTGTTCTGGACAGATGAGGGGCTTCACCAGCCTGAGTTGGGGACTGACCAGGAACAGCAGGAATGGCCACTAGGAGCCACTCTCCTTCCCCTGCCGCCCAGCCAGACAGGTCCTTTTTATTTATTTTACTGGAACAATTTTACATTTACAGAAAAGAGGCAGATATAGTACAGAGTCACCCCCGCCAACTAGGTGCTTCCCCTAGTGTCATCACCTTACATTTCCACAGCTTTATCAAAACTAAGACACCAAAATTGGTCATTACCGTTAACTAAATCCCAGACTTGAGTCACAGCTCACCAGTTTTCCCACAAATGTAGAAGACTCTCTTAAAAAGCAAATCTGATTGAGACTTCTGCTGTGGGCTATAACAGAAGCTGGGATCTGACTGCATCTCCCACTGTAAACAACCATAACATGGACAAAAGAGATGAGGCAACCGTTTTCAGGTGGTGGGGGAAGGGAAGGGCAGGACTGCGCTCCCCAGGGAAGAGAACTTTATGAGGCACGCCTTGACCGCCCCCTGCCCGCCCACCCAGCTCTCTACCCCTCCTGGCACAGAGGGACAGAGTCCAAGTGGGGCAGCCTGTACCACTGAGCCGAGGGCCAGTGACACGGCTGGAATCTGTGGGGAGGACACTGGAGGAGAGGCCACTGTGTAGAGGGGAGTCTAAGATGTTCCACTGCCCTTGGCTGGGGTGAGAACCCCAGACAGACCAGAAAACGACTGCTGTGGGAGCTCTGGCCTGGCCCGAGTGGGGGCCTCATCAAGCCCTGTGAACGTCCCTGGCTGAGCCGCTGAGACACCAGGATCCATGCCCTGGGAAATGGGGTTGCACCCTGGAGCAAGACATCCTCCAGTCTCACCCTGTCTCACTACCTACTGCTGCATATAACATGACCCCAAAACCCAGTGGTTCAAAACACCAGTGAACACCGATTATCGGATGCAATTGCTTTGTCAGGAATTTGGGAGTGGGGGAGCTGGAAGGTTCTGGCTCAAGGCTCAAGGTCTCCCATGAGGTTGCAGACAAGATGTCACCCAGGGCTTCCATCATCTAAAGGCTTGACTAGGGGGACCTCCCTGGCAGTCCAGTGGTTAGGACTCCACGCTTCCACTGCAGGGGCCGTGGGTTCGATCCCTGGTTGGGGAACTAGGATCCCGCATGCCACGCGGTGAGGCCAAAAATTTTTTTTTAATAAAAAATAAAGGTTTCACTGGGGCTGTGGATGGGCTGCTGAGATGCTTTACTCGGGTGGTGCTGGTCATTGGCAGGAGGCCTCAGTTCTTCCCCACTTGGGCTGCTCCGGGGACTGCTCGAGTGTTCTCCTAACATGGGGGCTGGCCTCCCCCAGAGCAGGAATCCAGAGGGGCGGAAGGCAGAAGCTTCCGTCTCTGGTGGTCTGGCCTCTTGGAAAGCACATGTTTTCATTTTCAGAGGAAGATAACAGAGTCTAGAGACTGTAACATATCATCCACAACAACTGAAATACAATAAAAAGTCTCTAGGCAAAGAAAAGAGAGAATGTGGCCAAAATCAAGGGGGAAAGAGGTCAATAGAAACCACCCCTGAGCCCAGTGTTATTAGATTTGACAGATGGAGACTTCAAAGTCATTGTTTTGAGATATTCAATAATTCAAAGAAAATTAGTGAGTGAGTGAAAAGGTCTAGTGAGTGAAAAGGAATCTATCTCAATAGAAAAAATGGAAGCTGTTAAAAAAAGCAAATGAAAGTTCTGGAAATGAAAAGTACATAACTAAAATGACAAAATCACTGGATGGGCTTGACAGACGATTGAAGGTGACAGAAGAAAGAGTCAGTGAATTTAAACACACACCAATAGGACTTCCCTGGTGGCACAGGGGTTAAGAATCCACCTGCCAAAGGCAGGGAACACGGGTTCGAGCCCTGGTCCAGGAAGATTCCACATGCCGCAGAGCAACTCAGCCCGTGCGCTACAACTACTGAGCCTGCGCTCTAGAGCTCATGAGCCACAACTACTGAGCCCATGTGCCGCGACTACTGAAGCCCGCATGCCTACAGCCTGTGCTCTGCAACAAGAGGAGCCACCGCAATGAGAAGCCCGCTCGCCACAACTAGAGAAAAGCCTGCGTGCAGCAACGAAGACCCAACACAGCTAAAAATAAGTAAGTGGATAAATAAATTAAAAAAAAAAGACAGACCAATAGTAATTATCCAATCTTTTTTTGGCACGTGGCACGTGGGCTTCAGTAGTCGTGGCACACTGGCTCAGTAGTTGTGGTGCACGGGCTTAGTTGCTCCGCGGCATGTGGGATCTTCCCAGACCAGGGAACGAACCTGTGTCCCCTGCACTGGCAAGCGGATCTTAACCACTGTGCCACCAGGGGAGTCCCAGTAATTATCCAATCTGAAGAAGAAATTATCCGATCAGAGAGGCAAACGTTGAAGAAAATAAACAGTCTCAGGCACTTGGCAAACAATATTAAAGGGTTTAACATATGTGTGTTGGAATCTGAGAAGGAGAAAAAGGTAGAAATGGGACAGAAAAAAAATATTTGCCAAAATGATGGCCAAAGGTTTTCCAAAGTTGACAAAAACATTGACTTACCCATCCAAGAAGCTCAGTGAGCCCCAAGCAGGATTCAGCCTGTTGGGATGCAAACCACACGTAAGCATTTCATAGTCAAACCAGAGGGACAGGCAGGAAGAAAAGAGACAGTGGACTTAAACAATAGCAATCCAAATATCACTCTTTTGCCCACTTATCCAAAAAAGAAAAGAGCCGTGTGAATACACTGACTTGTCTGGGTCTCATGCAGGGGCCTCCTTAGCTTCCGGGTGGCTGTGCCTCTGATGGGGACCCACCATGAGCAGCGTAGTGGTACAGGGAACAGCTGACCAATGAAAGAAGGACAGCTTTCGCTCAGGCCCGTGGCACCTACAGGATGGGCAAGTGTCACGGTCTTCATACTGCCAGGAAGTTCCACAGCCACCGACAAGACCAGAAGTGGCATGATAAGCAGTACAAGAAAGCCCATTTGGGCACAGCCCTGAAGGCCAATCCTTTTGGAGGTGATTCTCATGCCAAGGGAATTGTGCTTGAAAAAGTAGGGGTTGAAGCCAAACAGCCGAATTCTGCCATCAGGAAGTGTGTCAGGGTTCAGCTAATCAAGAATGGCAAAAAAAACACAACAGCCTTTGTACCCAATGATGGTTGTTTGAATTTTATTGAGGAAAATGATGAAGTTCTGGTTGCTGGATTTGGTCACAAAGGTCATGCTGTTGGTGACATTCCTGGAGTCCACTTTTAAGGTTGTCAGAGTAGCCAATGTCTCTCTTTTGGCCTTATACAAAGGCAAGAAGGAAAGACCAAGATCATAAGTTTTGATGATGAAAGCAGGATAGTAATAAATTTCCATATGCCAAAAAAAGAAGATAGAGAAGGACAGACAGAACTTGGGTACGTGACAGAGGGCCACGGCCGATTGGGGGAAAGGAGAGACCGTTCAGTAAGGAGGCCTGGGAAAATGCTGTGTTATCTGTAGGGTAAGAAAAACGAAGTTCGGCTTGTACCTCACACTACATGCAAAATTTCCTGGAAACTCTTGATGGATCAAGGTATTAAATAGTAAAAGAAAATCTTTAAATCTTTTGGTAGGAGATATAAGTGAATACCCTTCTGACCTTAGGTCAGGGAAGATTTTGCTAAAAGGACAGGGGAAAAACCTGTTAGCTATCAAAGGAAAGATGTGACTGTACTAAAATGAAGAACTTTCGTTCATCAAAGGACATCAAGAACATCCAGTTTTCAGAGGGCCCCTTAAACATCTCAAAGAGAGATATTAAACTAATTAAGCTTAATTGGCATGTTAAATTACAGGGAAGCATTATCAAATAAGTGATAATAAAACTTCTAAAGTTATATTGCGGGACTTCCCTGGTGGTGCAGTGGTTAAGAATCCGCCTTCCAATGGAGGGGATGTGGGTTTGATCCCTGGTCAAGGAACTAGATCCCACATGCATGCCACAACTAAGTGTTTGCATGCCACAACTAAGAAGCCCGCCTGCTGCAACTAAGACCCAGTGCAACCAAAAAAAAAAAACTACCTAAGTTATATTGCATATATGGATGCTATTAATATGTTCTAAAAATTAAATTTCTAAAATCTTATTTTTTTAAAAAAGGGGCTTCCCTGGTCGTGCAGTGGTTGAGAGTCTGCCTGCCGATGCAGGGGACACAGGTTCGTGCCCCGGTCCGGGAAGATCACACATGCCGCGGAGCGGCTGGGCCCGTGAGCCATGGCTGCTGGGCCTGCGCGTCCAGAGCCCGTGCTCCGCAGCAGGAGAGGCCACAACAGTGAGAGGCCCGCGTACCGCAAAAAAAAAAAAAAAAAAAAAAGTCACAGAATAGAGTCCCATGCACACGTGGCCACCTGATTTATAACAAAAGTGAGAGTGTAATTCAGTGGGACAGATTAGTTATTTGCTTCTGTAACAAATTCCTGTAAACTTAGTGGCTTAAAACCACCCAAATTTATCATCATAAAGTTCTGTAGGTCAGAAATCTGCTAAAATCAAGGTGTCATCAGGGCTGCATTCCTTTCTGGAGGGTCTAGGAGAGAATTCATTTCCTTGCGTTTTGCAGCTTCTAGAGGCTGCTTGCGTTCCTTGGCTCAAGGCCCCTTCTCCATCTCCAAAGCTGGCAATGGCTGCTTGAGTCCCCTAATACCGTGTCACTCTGATCTCCTCCTTGTGGTCAGACCTCCCTCCGCCCCTCACTTCTTCCTCCCTCTTCCCTTCCTAAGGACGCTCATGGTTACACTGGGCCCAGCAGGATAAACCAGAGCAAACTGCATCTGAAGATCCTTCATATAATCCCTTTTTCTGCAAAATCCCTTTTTCTGTGTAAAGCTGCAGAATCACAAATTCCAGAATTAGGATGGAATGTGGACATCTTTGAGGACCATTATTCCGCCTACAGAAGGGGAAGGAAGATGGTCTTTTCAATAAACGGTGCTGGATCCATTCTGTAACCACAGGGGAAAAATAATCCTTGATCCCTGCCTCACAACACACAAAACAAACACCATTCCAAATTATCATAAACCTAAATGTGAAAGAGAGAACAATTAAGTTTCTAGAATAAAACATGAAAATATCTTCAGGACCTTGGGGTAACAAAGACTTCTTCAATCACAAAAAGCATTCACCATATAATAAATAAATAAATGAACCCCAAAACCAAAAAACTAAAAGCATTCACCAAAAAAGATATTAAAGCATTAAAATCAAGAGTTTCTCTTCATCAAAAGACACCATTAGGAATTTAAAAGGTAATCCTGAATGGGAGAAAACGCTTGAAATGCATATAATCTAAGGGTATACAAAGAACTCTTAGAAATCAAAAAGAAAAATGCAGATGACCCAATGGAGAAAGGGATAAGAAACTAGCCTTACACAGGCGCTCCAGGAAAGAGGAGGTCCAAATGTTCAAACGCATATGAAAAAGTGCCTCCAAATTCTTAGTCATGAAAGGAATGCAAAACGAAGCCACCCTAGGCCCCCACCTTCGGGAGTGATTACCATCACAGTAACCACAGCACCAGGGTCTTCGGGGATGCGGCGGAGCGCTGCTTCCGCTCTGCTGGTGGCCAGATAAGCTGGGAGAAACACCCTGGAAACCACCTGTCAGTACTTACTAATGTTGAACTTCAGCGCACCCTCTGACCCGCAGTTCTACTATCAAAAGCATACGTGTGTGCAGCAAAGCCACGTGTGAGAATATTAATGGCAACGTTAGTCAGAAGGGCCAAAAATGGAGGGTCCGTCAACCACAGCATTGATAAACTGTGGTATAGTCATACAATGGGACATTGCATAGCAATGACGAACAGCAAACTAACGTTACCCACAGTGCTGAAGAATTTCATAGACATAATGCTAAGTGAAAGCAGCCAGATTAAAAGAAAAGTACACACTATTTGATTCCATTTACATAGAGTGAAAGAACAGGCAGAAGTGATTTTTGAGGTGGAAGTCATAGTAGAGTTTATCTCTGAGAAGGGGGGATGTCGGTGGGGGGCGGGTATGGGGAGGCTGCTGGAGGGCTGGCAGCCTTCTGCTCTGACTGGAGTGAGGGCGGCGTGGGTGTGTGTACAGTGGAAAAACGCTTCAGACTGTACACCTGGGACATGGCCACTTCACTACACACACGTTGAAGTAACATTAATTTTAATATTAAAACTTTTAATTTTAAAGGTTTGCAAAAAGATTTTTCAGTAAACCCAGGGTTCTGCTATGAAGAGGCAAGAAGAGGGTGGGTGTCGCTGCGAGGAACCAGTAGGCGCAACCTTGGTCCATGGACCCCATCCTTGGGTTCTCGACTCAAATGCATGTCCCTCCCATATCCAGCCCACAGCCACCATCTCGCTTGATCAGCGCGCTCTGTACACCAACGTGGCTGAGGCTGCTGGGGGAAGGCACGCCTCTCCCCGTGGTGCTCAAAGGCACCTGGCCCCTCTCCTCAAGGACCTTGCCCTCCAGCCTCACCTCAGCCTCTTCTGGGCTCACACCCTACCCCTCGCCTCAGCCCACAGGTTCAAGCCACGCCCACCACCCCTGTTGTGAGCATCCCTCTCGGGCCAGCTCACTTGCTCTGGTACCCCACTCCAAACTCCCTTCAGGCCCAGCAGGCCCCACAGGCCGATAATCCTTTCACCTTCCACTGTCCCAAGCCGCCTCCACCTTCTCCCCCTTCCCCTCCTCCCCAGTTTGAGCTTCCTGATCGAGCCTTATATAAGCCACCCTATTGCACACACACCTTGACCCCACTGTCCCTTTCTTCCTTCATCACACCTCTGGGCCAAACCCCAACATGGTCCAATCCAGTTCTGCTTGCCCTGCACCTAGGCGTGGCTGGAGCACAGCACACAGCCCTGCCCAGGCCTCCTCTGGTACCCTGACCCCTAACCCGATTCCCTAAGCTGATCTATAATCTGAACCCCCTAATCGGGTCCCTAATTTCATCCCTAACCTTACATGATCTCTAACCTGACTCCTTAACCTGATTCTCTAACCTCCCTAACTGGGGCATTTGTGTTGCCTGGGCATCCCACCTTGTTTCTCTCGACTCTGTCACTTGTGTAAATGCACAGCGACGAGAGAAGTTTATGTGCAGTATGTGGGGATCACAGAGAAGAGGAAAAGAGAGCCGCCCAAAAAGAGAGGAAAAAAAGGCAGAAGGAGTTCATAATTTTAAAACAAACTCGCTGCGCCATGATTCTGCATTCTTCTTGCATGAAGGGACGCAGGGCAGGAAGGCAGCCTTTCGTCACTTGAAGGGTGTGCGTGCAAGTCAGCAGGATGCCAGATTTCTACTCGTTTCTTTATACTTATTTTTATAGACCTGAATGGCTACAGCGAGCATATGTTCTTCTGATAATCAGGAAACCCAATAAAGTTACTGATTGTTGAAAAATGAATTTCTCTAAAACTCCACCCTGCCCAGGTTGCCCAGAAGCCCCAGACACAGCACCCTCACCGCTCTACGAAGACCCGATTTTTGGTTTCTCCTTCCCACCCCACCTGGCTGGGCAGGGGTGAGTCACCCAAGGGCAGTGAGCAGTGTTGCTATTCAAAGTCCTGCGAACAGACGGACACTCATGCCCATTGGTCGGTCACTGCCTGCCTCCTGCTCTGCCCTGTCTCAGGCCAGCTGAAACCCTGAAGCATTATCAGGGACCAGCTTTGATCCTCGGGCCCCCTGTACGGCCTGCCTCTCTGCCCCTCGACAGCTTTGGGACAGAGCCCTCAGGAGCTCAGGGCTAATGTCAGTTACTAGTACTAAGACCAGCATACTCCTACACTTTGGACATTAAAAGTCCCGTCCTGTCCAACCCTGAGCGCCTGTTGGCCCTGGCTCAGGCCTAGCCCAAGGACTGTCCTTCCTTGTGACCCCCCCTTCCCCTCCCTCTTCCGAGGCTCATACAGCCAGGTAGGAGCCTGGCTTTATGGTTTGTTGGCAGTGGGGGCGTGGGTTTCAGGCATCTGTGAGCTTAGACTAGCCCTGCATTCTAAGTCTAGAGCGCTCACTGCCCAGGGCCAATACAGGCACTTCATGTCATCTTTAAAGTGCCCTGCACTGACTGGCGCCACCTGAGGCGGGGACTCTAGGCCTATCCCGGTCCAGCACCTGGCAGTTCTGGCTCAGGGAGGTTCAGGAAAACCACCGCAGGCAGGCTACTTCCTCCAGACAGTGAGGGCTTAGTGCTGCGGGAGCCTCCTAGGGAGACTGCCATCCAAGCAGCTCCTGAAGACGGGCGCCTGCTGCGATCAGGAGTTCCACACTCCCGCACCGCACAACACAGATGCGCGCTGAGTGTGCACTGCAGGACCTCGCCAAGCAGTGCCCTGGGGTCACATCCGCGAACAAGACAGGCAGAGGGCGAGAGAAGGACTGCAAAGCACTTCCAGGAGGAGCAGGGCCTGAGAGCGGCAAAGGCCGGGGGCTGGGAAGCAGGGTGGGGAGTCCCGGGGAAGGACTGAGGTGCAGGCCGGTGGGCGTGACCTGCTGGGGAGGCGACCACGGGGCCCCAGGAGCCGCTGAGCCCCACATTCCCCCAGCGTGCTTTCCCTGCATCACCTCATCGACCCTCCACGACCAACTGACCGCCTTTAGGGAACGGGAAGGTGGGGCCCAAAGATGACGGCTGCCGGGTCTTTCCCGCCCGGGGGCAGACGCTCGAGCGGTGAGCGGCACTGGGGGCGCCACCCGGAAGCCGGGGCCCTCAGCGTTACTAGAGGCGGCCCGGGGCGGAGGCCGGCCGGGGGCTCGGCCAGAGAGGCCCGGCCGCCGACGCCCCTCAGCCCCCGGCGGGGACGGTCCCCAAACGTCCCGGAGGTATCTGCCGCCAGTCGGTGCGGGTCTCCGTCCCGCCGCACGCCAAGCCTTACGCAGCCGCCGCCGCCCGGACGCGGAAGGGCCCAGCACGCATGCGCCGCCGGCTCCCCGAGTCCCTGCAGCCGGCACGCTGGGCCGATTGTCGAGCCGCGACCCAGAATGCAGCGCGCTGCAGGGGCAGCCGCCCGGGGCACGCCGGGACGGGCAGTCCGCGGCGGCGCGGGCCCGCCCCTCACCTGGCCGGCGCCGGGCGCCTAAGGGTCCAATGCGAGCGGCGGCCAGGCCGCCCCGCCCCGCGCCACCGGACGTCGGCTCCGGGACATGGACGCCGCCGGTGCCGGGTCCTTGAGCTGAGCGCCCGCCACCTGCAACCAACTGCCGTTCTCATTCTTCCGCTGGCGGGCGGAGGCGCCGCGGCCGCCGCGGGGGAGGAGCAGCAGCATCAGAAGGCCGGCGGCCGCCGCGCAGGGCACATGGCGTCCATTTTACTGAGGAGTTGCCGCGGCCGGGGGCCCGCCCGCCTGCCGCCGCCCCGCGCCGCTGCTCCGAGGGGTAAGCGGCCGGCTCTCGGCCGACGACGCGGGGCCGGGGCCGGGGCCGTCTTGGGCGGACCGGGGAGGGCCTCGGGGCCGGCCCCCCGCTACCCCCAGGTCCGGGCGACTCCCCGCTGGGTGGATCGCGGCACTCGGACCGAGCCCGGAGCCGGGGTCACGCCGGGAGGGGCCTTGCGCGGCCTTGCCCGTCCGCCCCGCCCTGGCCGGACGGTCGCCGGGGGTGGGGAGCGGCCGGGCCGTGACTTCCCGCGGGGACCGCATGTGACTCATCCGCGCCGTGACCTTAGTCGCTCTGCCGCCGGCCGCTGCTTCGGGAGCGGGGTTGGGAAAGTTTTGAAGGGAGCGCGCTGACAGCCAGCCCTGGGACGGTGTCGGCGCTCCTCTCGTGGTTAAGCCCCGTGGACCTGGCGCCCACTGGCGAGGACACTCTTGCCCTCGGGCCACGTTCGGGGCTCTAGAGATGGCGGGGGCCACGGCGGGGTCTGGCACACACTGGCGAGCAGAGTCTGCCGGCTTGAAGGGCGGACGTTCCTGGGACCGATACCTTTATGGTGTTACGGGCGTCGTGCAGGGTCCCCAGGCCTTTTCGCGTGGCCTCAGGCAGGTCCCGCTGTACCTGGAGCCTCAGTGACCCTAGCTGTGACACGGAGATCACACATAACGCGGGGCTCTTAGGGGCCCGCATGTAGGGTGCCTGCAGTGACCCTCACTCCATGTCTCTTTTTACGTTAACCTTTCTGAGTTTGTGGCTTGTTATTTGTCCTATGAGATTGAGGTTGTCAAATAGAATTATGTGTTTCAAGGTGTTCACAGTTTGTAAAGGCACCCTGGAAAACACGGTTCTTGTCATTTTTTAACAATAATGGTTGATCAGCTGCTTAGACCTTTGGAGCCGGCAGAAGGGCATGAAACAGCAAGCACTCCTTTGTGAACGGTAGTCTGGTTGCCCAGTCCAGCTTTTAGTCCTTCCCTCTGCTGTCAGGGCTCTCTGTATCTCTTGCCTCTTAAGTATGGTGATAAAAATACTTTGGCCACACACGTTTCTTTTTTTTTTTTGATATATATATTTTAAAATTTTATTTTATTTATTTTTGGTTGCATTGGGTCTTCGTTGCTGCACGGGCTTTCTCTAGTTGCAGCTAGCGGGGGCTACTCTTCGTTGCTGTGCGCAGGCTTCTCACTACGGTGGCTTCTCTTGTTGCGGAGCACGGGCTCTAGGTGCATGGGCTTCAGTAGTTGTGGCACGTGGGCTGGTAGTTGTGGCTCGCGGGCTCTAGAGTGCAGGCTCAGTAGTTGTGGCACACGGGCTTAGTTGCTCCGCGGCATGTGGGATCTTCCCGGACCAGGCTCGAACCCGTGTCCTCTGCATTGGCAGGCGGATTCTTAACCATTGGGCCACCAGGGAAGTCCCTCCACACAGGTTTCTGTAGCATGTTTACAGTTTAAAAATCAGCTGAATTTGTTTTGTGGTTGTATCATTCCAGGAACACAGGTGTGTCCCATGGTTAGCACTGTTCTTTATACAGACACTAAGGGGCTGAGTGTTGGTCAGACGACTGATTTTCTGTAGGACCTACAGGGCATCCAGAGCCTGCAAGACCCAGGGCTGGACCGTGGGGAGCCAGTCTCTGAACCCTTGGAAATGAGGCTCCCAGCTGGGTGTGGCAGCCCTTTTCTGGAGAACATTTCCATCGTTATTAACATCTTACATCAATTTGGGTCATTGTCATAATCAGTAAACCAACATTAATACATTGTTATTAACCGAGGTCCACGGTGTATTCAGATTTCCCTTATTCTGCACATACTTTATTCTGATGTCCTTTTTTTGTCCCAGGACCCCATCCAGGACACCCATTACATTTAGTCACCATTTCTTTTTGGTCTCCTGGCTGTGACAGTTTCTCAGACTCTCGATAGTTTTGAGGAAGACTGGCCAGATATACTGTAGGATGCCCATCTATTGGGATTTTTCTGATGTTTCTGTCATGGTTAGACTGGGGTTAAGGGTTTGGGGGAGGAAGACCCCAGAGATGAAGTGTGTCCTTCTCATCACATCTGTCAAGGGTGCCTGCAGGTGTTAAGACCATGGCTGTGCTGACCTCGATCACTGGGCTAAGGTGGTGTCTTCTCCAGAGTTGCTTCCTGCCCTTTGCACACTGTACTCTTTGGGAGGAAGTTGCTATGTGTGGCACAGACTTGGGAGTGGGCTGGGACTTGTAGAGGTGGGCTGACCAGATTTGCCAAGGACTGGGTGTGAGAGCAGAGGGCCCGGCCTCTGGCCATTATTGAAACACGGGAGCGCGGGGGAGGAGCAGGCTGGGGGGGCCGGGAGTTCTTGGAGCTGTTGAGTGCGAGGTGCCCATCGGACTTCTGGGTCTCGTGTATCCACAGGTGTTCAGGTACGGAGTGCCTGGGGAGGATCTGGAGATGGGGCGGGGAGGATCCTCCCTGGAGCAGCTTAAGGAGGAGAACCCAAAGAGCCTGGTGTACCGGAAGCCAGGTTAAGAATGGTGTGGGATAGGAAGAAATAAGTTTGGTCTCTTTTGCCCCATCGTGGGTTCCTGGCAGAGCTCCTAAAACCCTAGGAATTTCTTGAATGATAAGAATATCTTTTGTTATTCATAATGTGTCCCTTTCCCACACCCCAGAGTTTATGCTAATGAGGTACCTGTGATTAGAGGATTGGACCTTCCAGACCCACACCCACACTCCAGGGAGGGGAGGGCGTCTGGAGATGGAGTTCAGCTGCCAGTGGCCAAGGATGTAATCAGTCATGTCTAGGCAGTGAAGATAGGAGCTCTTGAACCGGGAGGCTTGGGGAGCTTTGGGGTTGGTGGCACGTGCCGGTAAGTGGGGACAGAAGCCCCTGTGCTCAAGGACTCTCCCAGACCTTGCACAATATACTTTTCCGTCTGGCGGTTCATCTGTATCCTTTATGATAAACCGCAGTAGTGAATAGAGTACTTCCCTGAGTTCTGTGGGCCATTTTAGCAAATTATCAAAACCGAGAGGGTCATGGATACCCCGAATTTGTAGTTGGCAGGAATGTGGGTAGCCTGGGGACCCCACTTGCAACTGGTGTTTGAAGTGGCGGGCCATCTGTGGGCCCAGGACTAACTCTGGGGAGTTAGGGTAGCAGTGAGTTGTAGGAGACCCAGCTGGGGTCAGAGTTCAGGGTGGTTGTTGGGAAAGAGACACAGAAGGGCCTCGGGAGGAGGGGGTGGCACACCCACCACCTTCTGTGCTGGGGCGGGGGGCGGGCAGAACCTGGAGCCCACCCCCGGGTTTGCTCTCCAGGCCTTCAGAGTGGGAGGGCATGGGAAGGGGCCGGCAGGGCGGCGTGCAGGGGGCAGGCAGGCCCGGGGGCTCTGGGCGCTGCGGCAGCTGGTCTGGTTGCCGCGGGGCCCGTTTCTGAGTTAAGGTCTCGAGGTGGGGGGCTTCTGTTGGGGGAACAAGGAAGGCGTATCCGCCTCAGCTGGAGGAAGGGCTTGAGAACTAGCGTTAGAGAAAGCATCAAAAGCGCGTGAAAATCCTGAAAACGTGCCGCGCACTCCTCAGTACTGTTTATCCAAGAACTGGTTCACTCTTGGCATCGGTTGTCCTGGCAGTTCTCACGGCCCCCACCGCTCGTGTGGGCAGGGGGTATGTTGGGACATTTGGACGGGGCCCTGGCTTGCTCTGTGTGCTGGGGATCACGTGCGCCCTGCGTCTGCCCGCCAGAGGCAGCCGGGGCTGGTGGGGGGTGGTCCCAGCTGGGGAGGCCTGAAGGGCCGCCAGGGCCTGGGCCCCCAGGTAGGCTGCGTGCGCCCAGGGACTGCCTCCAAGACACCGCGTTCCAGCTGGGGCAGAGCCTTCACTCAGCTTCCGGAGACTTAGCCTACAAAAGATGGTGCCAGTGTGAAGCTCCTGGTTTGAGGCTGACTTTTTTTTTTCTGTTTTCATCGCAGGTCGTGTGGGGGATCGTGCCTGCCTCAGTTGTGCCAGCACCGCGGGGTTGACGAGCTGCGTGTAAGTAGACAAACGTCACCCTCTGCCTGTTTGTAGGTGGGGGCTTGAAAGTGCTCAAGTGACGTGCGACTCTCGGTTTGGGGAGGTGGTAGAGCCTACGTTCCTGCTCTTTGTTCTTTTAAACCTGTATCTTTTCATCTTGAAATACGTAACCACATACATTAGTGAATATTTGGAAAATAAACACTCATAATCCCAGTACCTGTTACAGAAATTATTAGCCTTTTGGTATATTTTATTCTGGTTTTTTCCTTATGTATCTGTTTTTTGAAACATGCAGTGGTAACCACAGTCTGCGTACAGTATCGAGTCTTTTCCACACTCACACAGCTGCCATTTCCAGTGGCTTTTCGTGTGAACACACAGGCAAACCCTCCCTGGCACCGCGCTGGGTCCTTCGGAGAAGGCCATGTGGATGGACCGCTGGCCACGGGGCCTGCCCTGCTGGTCCTGGGGCCATATCTGGAGTGTGGTGGGAGCTCTGTGGTACTGCTGAGAGGCTGGAGGGCTTCCTGGAGGGAGTGGCACCCACACTCCCCTGTCACCCATGGACTTGAGCTTCCCGCAGGGCTGCTGTACTACTCTCCTCGCCAGTCATCATCCCTGCCCAGCCCCTGAGCTTAGTCTCCTGACGCCCTCACCTGTGTGGTGGGGCACCCAGACCGCTGTCGGCACCGGGTCCATGTCCACTTGCCCTGGGTACCTGGAGTGGAGCTCGTGCCTCTCGACACGCCCGATCCTCCCTCTGTGAGAGTGCTGGGCCCTTACCACCCCTTGTCCGTAGAGCTGTGGGCTCCTCGGGTTTTCTCATTCATTTGAGATCGTTGATGTGTTGCCTCATCTTGGCTATGAAACTTCTGGAGGATGCTCCCTGGGACAGATTTCATTCCCTAAAGCAAACAGTACACAAGCTGTACGTGAAGACTGGATTGCTGTTAAAACAAAAGTGTGTGTAAGCGGATTTCCAGTTTTCTGGCTCTTATACAGTCCTAAAATGAGTAGCCGGGCCCAGCCTTTCCACCCATGAGCAGGTGTCTTCGTGGAGCAGAATGGGCGCGTGGGCAGTGTTTGGCAGGGACACGACAAAGTATTTTCAGAAGCCCCTCCCAGCAGCAGCCTCTGCAGGCCCCCACCTGCTGCCGGAGCGCTCCCAGCCAGCGCTGGGCTTTGATTTTAATTAGGCTCCTCTTCTGACAGTCACCAGACTTTGTCACCACGGAACCTCTTTTTGTGATGTGGAGGCATTAACGTATGAGTGTAGAACATCTTTACTCTTTCTGGACTTCAGAGTTCTAAGTGAACTCTGTAATCGGCGGCTGGCGTTTCAGGGGCTTGGGGCCCAGTGGGTGGCTGGAAACGGGTGACCGGTGACCTGGGGGTGCGGTCATGGTTGCCGTGTAGGATGTGGTCCCGCAGGGTCAGCTGTCAGGGTTTTTTCAGGAGAAGCTGGAAGTCTGGGTCTCGGTGTGAAGTCTCTGGTTTTAAAGTACTGAGCGCTGAGGCAGGTTAGTTCTGCTGTGTGGCCTAGCTCTTCAGGTGGTGGGGCGGCGCCACATGTGGGTCAGTGACCCCGGCGCTTGCGGGGCTGGCGTGCCTGCCTCTCCTGCAGGGGGCAGTCTGCACCTGTCACTTGCCGGGGGCCAGGCCTCCCCTGCCTCCTGTCTCCACAGTCCTTCTGGACCAACTTTTGAATTATTTCCATTCTAGGATGGTCTTTTGGGGATTGTAACTGGAATGTCGTTAAACCCATAACATCATTGGGGAATATTAACTTTTAAAATCTCACGTGGTCTTTCCACCTGTAAGTTGTTTTCCCTCTTTCGGAAAAGGGTCTGTCGTGTTCCTTATGCAGGCCACGTGCATGGCCTTTAAGACAGTTCCCAGATGCGCTGTACTTGGTGGGGTTGAGGGGGCTCGCTCTTCATTATCTTTTCTAAGTGATTGTTGGCGGCGTGGAAGTTACTGATTTGGGTACGCTTTCTTGTGCCTGGCCACTTCACACAGCTCTGTTGATTGTTTTAGCTCTAATTGGCTGCCTAGTGCACAGTAGTGATTTTTTGTCTCTTCCTTCCCCGTGCGTTTGCTTCAGTTTTTCAGTTTTCTTTCATCTCAGTAGCCAGCTCTGTTACCAGAGAGCTGTAGTCATTCACGCATTATCACGACAGCAAAAAATAGAGACTCTAGTGTTTTCTAAGTTCACAGTGTTTAGAAAGTTAAACACTTTGATTAGAAAGTGAAACAGTGAGAACTGTAAAGCTGTCGTCCTGAGCTCACACACTTAAGGTTAGGAATTATAGACGAGAGTTGAAGTCTTATGTCAGTCTCAGCATCCAGGAATTTTTATTGTTTATTTTGATCGCACAACGTAAGAAATCTTGAGTCACACAGATAAGTGGTTGTAAGTGGTACTCGTTTGTATTAGTTTTTTTTAACAGTCATTTTGCAATCTCAGGGAGTTTTTTTATATATAAATTTATTTATTTAAGTATTGGCTGCGTTGGGTCTTCGTTGCTGCACTCGGGCTTTCTCTAGTTGCGGCGAGCAGGGGCTACTTTTGCAGTGCACGGGCTTCTCATTGCAGTGGCTTCTCTTGTGGAGCACAGGCTCTAGGCGCGCGGGCTTCAGCAGTTGTGGTGTGCGGGCTTCAGTAGTTGCGGCGCATGGGCTCAGTGGTTGTGGCGCACGGGCTTAGTTGCCCCGCAGTATGTGGGATCCTCCCGGACCAGGGATCGAACCCCTGTCCCCTGCATTGGCAGGCAGACTCTCAACCACTGCGCCACCAGGGAAGCCCTGCAATCTCAGTCTTAATGGAAACAGTCCAGACCCCTGAAGGGTGAGTGGGGGAGTTTCTGATCCAAGATAACATCGTGGACATTGTCTAGCTGCTCTCACCTCCCTTATCATAGAAACAAAGGCAGAGGGGAAGCACCCACAACTTGAATGAGCCGTCAGACCGTAAAACAGCAGGCGCCGAACCCCATTCAGTGGGAAAAGCTGAGCTGATGAGCTGCTTCTGTTTTTAAGCCTCCCTTAGCGGGAGCGCGTGCAAGGTTCGTTGCGGACATACTGAGCTGCTGGTGACGGGTGCTGCCCTCACATGGATGTCCTATGGCCCCGAGGGCTCCAGGTCCCGGCTGAGGGGCATGTTGTCCTGCAGGCAGTCGTGGGGTCCCCTCTTGTCTCTGGGCACCTGCACTTCTGGAACACCCTCTGAGTCGCAGTGCCTGTTGCTCCATCCCGCCTTCCCTTTCCTGTCTGCCCTGAGGAGCTGAGGGGCACGTGGAGGGTCGGCGTCCTCCCTGGCCCAACCTCAGGCTGCTGTCTTGGCATGCTGTCCCCCTGGGAAAGGGACGTTCCCACGTGTTGGCAGTCAGGGGAGCGGGCACTTCCAGGAGGCTGACGCCTGGGCTCTGGTGGGTCAGGGCAGAGCAGGAGCTGCCTGCTCGAAGATGCTGTCTGTCCCAGCTCCCCGAGGAAAGGCAACAGTGCCCGCGTTAGTTTTGTTATTTTGTGCTTTTGGAATGTAGCTAAATCTCTCTGGCTAGATGGTTAATAGTCTCTCTAACATGCGTGAAGACAGCCAGGTTTGGGGGCCCTGATGGCCCTCGCTGGGCGCGCCCCATGTCTCTCTGCTTGGTCTGTTTTCATGGGTCTCTGTCCTTGCCTCTTGGCTGCCCCTCGTGACTGACATCACACCTCGAGGGAGCCACTTGCTTCCTTGGCAACTGGGCTGGAAAACTGGTTAATTAAGCTTGATGAAGACAGGAGGTGTGGGCATGATCATCTCCCGCTCTGAGAGGTGAGACTGAGGCACAGAGAGTAATGGCTGAGCCAGCGGTGCTGCCGTGCCCTGGGCAAGGCTGTTCCCCAGCCTGTAGGACTCAGGACAGGGCGGGCTCGAGGGACCCGCCTTTCCTGGCTTAGGTGTTGCCTGCGGGGCCGAGGGGCTCGGGACAGAAGAGAGGCCGGCGGGGGATGCCATCTGCCAGCTGTCTCCACCCATACAGGCCAGAGCCAAGGTGGGCCGTCCCTGCTTGTCCTTCAGCGTTCCCCATGCATAAAAGGAGCAGCTAGGGCTTCCCTGGTGGCGCAGTGGTTGGGAGTCCGCCTGCCGATGCGGGGGACGCGGGTTCGTGCCCCGGTCCGGGAAGATCCCACATGCCGCGGAGCGGCTGGGCCCATGAGCCATGGCCGCTGAGCCTGTGCGTCCGGAGCCTGGGCTCCGCAACGGGAGAGGCCACAACGGTGAGAGGCCCGCGTACCACAAAAAAAAAAAAAGCAGCTAAACTAGACATGTCCCAGCTTTCTTCCAGCCCTGACTGGTGGCTTCTCAACTGCTTTAATGGGGCTTGCTGTGCCCCAGGCACAGTTCTGGGTACTTCCTGTGTATTAGCCCACACACATCCACTAGGGGTGCTCTTGAAGCAGAGAGGTTGCTTGTCCAAGGTCACGGAGCAGTCAGTGGTGGAGCTGGAGTTTGACCTGGGATGGTCTGCTCAGAGCTCGGGTCCTCGCTGCTGGCAGCAGGCCAGGTGCACAGGGATGACTGGACAGGTGGGAAGAAAATGGGGTGTGTCAGTGATAAACAGCCTCTCAAGTGAGTGGGCCTTTGGCCACCTAGTGGTGGATTCGTGCGTGAGCACGGAGAGGTTTCTGAAGGGACACGTGAGATGAGAAGATTGTGAAACACGGAAGGAGAATTGTGTGGGTAAATTGTTCCAGTGTTGGGTTGTAAGTGGCCTTCCATCACGTGTTGCCATTGAAAGGGGACCTCTTCGTCATGCCCAGACCTTGGGCTGTGCCAGGCCTAGTGGGCACCGAGAGCTGGGGAGGGCCGGGTCCTGGCTGCAGAAACTCAGGCTGCAGCGAGTGGCCCTCCTCGAGCGGCTGTCCTGCAGGCAGACACCGAGGACACAGCTGCCTGGGGCCCGGCAGAGCAGACTGGCCTTCTCTGGCGGCCGGGGGTCTGGGCAGCCCTGTAGGCCTGCTATGCTGCCGATGGAGAGGACTCTGAGGTGCCCACTTCCGGAAGCCCCTGCAGCTTCCCGCTGTGGTGTGGAGGTGGCTCCCCACTGGGCCTCGTGGAGCCCATGGTCCAGTGGGAGATGGCCCGCGTGTGAGCATTTGAGAGGGGTGGGCACCAGGGTAGCCCCGCAGGTCGGGGGGCCCAAGGAAGCCCAGGGCGGAGCCAGCCCCTGTGGGGTGTCCAGGCAGGCATGGCTGCAGAGGCTCTGGGCCTGGGGTCTGCCGCCACGCGTGGGCAAGGAGGCCAGTGCGGGAGCCGAGTGAGCCGCAGGGGGAGGAGAGGGAGGCCTGGGCTTTGTGTCCTTTTGCCCAGAGGCCTTCGGTCAGCTGATGCACAGATCCGGGTCGCCCCGATTGGAACATCCTCCCTGGTTTTCATGACAGACTTGCTCAGGAACCACAGGTCTTTGTAGAAAGTCACCTGCTGGGGAGAGGGCTGGCCTGGGAGACCCACCCAGAGGTTGGGTCTGTCTTGTCTGGAGGTGAAGCCTTTGCTGGTTGTTTGTGTTTGACCTGCTCCTTTGAGGCCGTGGGGACTGGCTCCCCACAGTGAGTGTATTTCTCCGGCGTCAGGAAGGGGCAGGGAGTCTGTCCTACACGCTGGGACGTTGGGTGTGAGGTTTTGATCCGGCTGTGGCCTGTGCTGCTGCCAGGAGGTCATAGCAAGGCTGGCCCCTCACCACTGGCTTCTTTTTTCCCTCTTCAAGGAAACTTCTTTTTGGCGGCTGCAGTCCCATCCACCCCGTGTACCTTTCCTTGCGAGGCGATCCCCTCGGCTGCTGGACTCTGAGGCCCAAGCACACGTGCGTGGTGGTCGCAGGGCCCAGGCTCCTTCCTGTGCGCTGCTGGCACTCGTCGCCCCCGCTGGGCGATGACTCTGTGGTGGAGAAGTCCCTCCGGTCCCTAAAGGACAAGAGCAAGAAGCTGGAAGAAGGAGGCCCCGTGTACAGCCCCCCCGCAGAGGCGGCCGTGAGAAAGCCCCTGGGGCAGCGGGTCCTGGATGAGCTGAAGCACTACTACCACGGCTTCCGCCTGCTCTGGATCGACACCAAGATCGCTGCGCGCATGCTCTGGCGCATCCTCCATGGCCACAGCCTGACCCGCCGAGAGCGCAGGCAGGTAATGGGCGTGTGCCCCTGCTGGGGTCACCTGTCAGTTGCTTTAAGTGTCTAAAGTCACAGCAAGAGATTGTCCTGCAGTAGCTTTAGTTCTCGCCTGAGTTAGCTGAATGTTTCTTTTAGACGCCTCCGGGTTCCTGATTTTCCACTGGGGCAGTGTGTGGCTGACGCAGCTCTGTAGAGGAGGTGCAGCCATAACCACGTTGGTGGGCTCCCCGGGGCTCTGTTCTCTGCCTGAAGTGTGCTCACGGCTCCTCCTTTGGAGTTTGTGGGGGGGGGGTTTGTTTGTTTGTTTTTTTAATAAACTTATTTATTTTTGGCAGCTTTGGGTCTCCGTTGCTGCGAGTGGCTTTCTCTAGTTGCAGCAAGCGGGGGCTACTCTTCGTTGCGGTGTGCAGGCTTCTCATTGCGGTGGCTTCTCTTGTTGCAGAGCACCGGCTCTAGGCGTGTCGGCTTCAGTAGTTGTGGCGCACGGGCTTAGTTGCTCCGCGGCATGTGGGATCTTCCCAGACCAGGGCTCGAGCCCGTGTCCTCTGCATTGGCAGGTGGATTCTTAACCACTGTGCTTCCAGGGAAGTCCTCCTTTGGAGCTTTAATTGCTTGCTTAAGGTGTAGCATGTTGAAGGATTGGCACCCTCACCATGTAAGTGATTCTTTTAGAATGATTAAACTGCTAATCCATCCTTTTATGCCAAGTGCATTGTTGAAAGTTACCCCACAGTTTCTTTGAGTTGTCACAGATGAAGCTGTTGTTTTGTGACTTAGTTTCTGCCTTTGTTAAATTGCTCTCGTCAGATCCTTGATCCTTCATGCTGTCAAACCTTCTGCTCCCTTTCAGTCTGGGGACCCAGCCTAGCAGCAGTGACACCCCAGTAGCAATGAGCACCCCTGACTCCCAGCCCTTGGCATCTAACCACCCCCATGAAGAGGAACCGGGGCTGTTTGGAAGCATAACTGATCAAGGGCTGGGACAGCAGTGGTACTAGAATAACCTGTGTCAGAAAATAAGAAAAGGCTGGAAAATAAACAATGGGGGCCCTTCTGGGGATGGCCAGTGGGGAATAAGACGGGACTTTTTCCATTTCCCTCAGCAATAGTGTGTGGCTTCATATTTTTTATGGTATTGTGAATGGAATTTTTTCACTGTGGTGAAATACACAACCTAAAATTTACTCTTTTTAAGCATTCTAAGTATACAGGCTGTGGCATTAAGTACATTCACACTGGGGTAAAGTTGGTACCACCATCTGTCTCCAGAACTCTTCATCTCTTGTCATCTTTGTAAGCTGACACTGCACCTGTTAAATAACAGCTCCCCATCCCTTGGCCCCCAGCCCCCGGCATCCATCATCTACTCTCTGTCTCTCTTAATCTGAACCCTTCAGGGACCTCATAGCAGTGGAATCACACAGGATCTGTCCTTTGTGACTGGCTGGTTTCACTGAGCAGAATGTCCTCAAGGTTCACCTTCGCCATAGCAGGTGTCAGAATTTCCTTCCTGTTTAAGGCTGAATGATATTCTGTTGTGTGTATGGACCACAGTTTGTTTATCCATCATCCATCCATGGACACTTGGGTTGCTTCCACATTCTGTCTGTTGTAGGTAAATAGAATTTTAAAAATTTTATTTTCCATTTGTTTATTGCTCGTATATAGAAATACAGTTGATTTTTATATATTGATCTTGTATCTTGCAGGCTTACCAAACCCAGTTATTAGTTCTAGTATCTTTTTTGTAAATTCCATCAGACTTTTTATCAGGAACAGATTTTGGATTTTGTCAGATGCTTTTTCTGCATCTACTTTTTTTACTATTTATTTTTAATTTTTTTGAAGTATAGTTGATTTACGATATTGTGTTAGTTTTAAGTGTACAGCAAAGTGATTCAATTATGTATATATATTTTTCAGATTATTTTTCATGATATAGGTTATTATAAGATATTGAATATAGTTTCCTGTGCTATACAGTAAATTCTTGTTGTTTATCTTTTCTGTGTCTATTTAGATAGTCATATGGTGTTTTCTTTCTCTAGTTTTATTAACTAAATGGTTGATATTGTCAGATTAAATAAAAAAGCAAGACTGAACTCTGTGCACTCTACAAGGAACACATCTAAATGTAAAGACACAAATAGGTTAAAAGTAAAAGAATGGAGAAAGGTAAGTGGTGCTAACACTAGTCCAGGAAAGCCAACGTTAATATCAGACAGAGTCGACGTTAGAGCAGGATTACCAGGGCAGAAGAGGTCACTCATGGTGACGAGAGGGTCAGGTTGCCAAGAGGACATGATATTCCTAGACATTTATACACTGGTAACAGAAGCTGGACGCTGGCTCTGCGCATGGAAAATTTTCAGGAAAAGCAAAGTTGTAGAAAGAAATCAAATCCCTGTTTGCCTAGACCCCAGAGTGGAAATGGAGGCTAACTGCAGATGGACACAGTGGGACTTTTTGTCACGATGAAAAGGTACTAAAACTGGATTTTAGAGATGGTTTCAGTCTATAAATTTACCAGAATTTATTGAATTACATACTTACAATGAGCGAATGTTACGGTACGTAAATTAAACCTCGATAGAACTGCTAAAAATAATTTAATGGAAGAATGTTAAAAAACATAGGCACCAACTTGAAGGGTCATATCTGGGATCATTTGAGCATAAAAATATAGATGATAATGAATTATAAACAAATGAAAAACATGGGAATCCTTGAGTCCATTTTGGTAATAAATAGAAAAATGAAGGTGCAAAGCGAGGTCGATAAATGGGGAGATGGGCTTGAGTTAGGAAATTGTCGTTTTGTGGCCATCAGAGTAGAGGCTGGTTTGGGAGGAACCGTGATGAATGTGTCTAGGGAGAGAGGTGGGTGTTTATTTGCGCGCTCTCAGGGCGTTCCCTCACAGGTGGAGAGAGCAGCCTGTCCAGGTGATCACAGTGACCACTGTCGCAGGGTGGGTGACGCCTGACCCCCGGGGAGGGCAACCATCATGGAAAGTGGTGCCAGCCAGAAACGAGGCCCTTAGTAGAAATGACGTCACTCCTCCAAAGACAGTCTCGTCAGTCACGGTGGAAGCACAGCTGGGGATGCGGGGAGTGTAGTCTCGGCTGCCGTGCACCCAGGCGGTTCCGAGTGGAAGGAGCACGTGTGAGCAGGCACTGGCGCAGGGGCAGGTGAGCTGCTGGAGGCCTGGCAGTGTCCGCTGTTCTCAGGGGTTGTCGATTATTTCAAGTCGCACGTTTCTTTAATGTCTTCAGCAGTGGTTTGTTTACATCAGTGAGGCACTTGGATTTTTTCCCTGATCATTGCTGTGTTACATAGTCTTAAATCTAACCGATTGTGTCAGGGAACACAAGAGAAGTGCCCCGCCAGCACTTGGCCCTCCTTTCCGCAGAGCGCCTGGAGTGCGTGGTGTGGCCGCAGCCTTCCCCGGAGGCCCTCGCTGCTGCCAGCAGTGGCCAGTCCTCCGCCTGTCAGTCTTGTCCAGCTGTCTGCCAGGCCGGTGGGCACCTGGCAAACGCCCTGGGGGGCGGCTCACTGGCAGCATCCAGTGATGGGTGCCTCTCCACTCAGGGAGGTAGCTTCCACCCAGCTTTTCCGAAGGCCGTCACCTTGTGGTTTGGCCTCAGGGGGCCTCCGGAGCCCTGTCTGCTCCCTGCGAGGCGCCTGCTGGTGCTCCTGCGGACGACTGTGCAAGAAATGCTCCCCAGTCACCCTCTTGTCCCTCCACCCCTTTCCAGTTCCTCCGGATCTGTGCCGACCTCTTCCGCCTGGTGCCCTTCCTGGTCTTCGTGGTGGTGCCCTTCATGGAGTTCCTGCTTCCTGTTGCCGTAAAGCTCTTCCCCAACATGTTACCGTCCACGTTCGAGACCCAGTCCATCAAGGTGACCGGCTCGTTTTGACCCAGTTTGAAAGCAGCTACAAGGCTGCATTGTTTTATGACTGACATTTCAGATGTTAGATGTTTTTAAATTTTATGTTTTCTTCATAATTCAGTCATGCTGTGCTGTGATTATTTAATAGGTGCTGGTTTCAGGTTTGCTTCTCTTTAAAATGTGTCTTAAATTCTAGTTTCTCTAGACCAGTGTTCCTTGAGCCACAGGTCGAGACCCATTCGTGGGGGACAAGACGGGTCTAGGGCAGGGTTGGCAGACTTCCAGCCCACGGGCCATTTTGGTCAGTAAGGCCTTCTGGGGACGTGCCTGCCTGTCGTGTGTGTATTGTCTGGTGGCCTTCACGTTTCACATGGCTCAGCCCGCAGGGCCTGAAAGCTTTACAGGCCAGCCCTTTATGGAATTTGCTGGCCCTTCTCTGGCGGTGGGGGGGGAGGGTCACACAGAGCTCGTGGGTGGAGGAAGCGCTGTTCAGGAGGCATGTGGCGGCGCTGGGTTGGGTGTACATGCACTTCGTGCTGGGGCTCGAAGCAGCTGCCGGACCAGCGCCGTCCAGGAAGCCGTGCGGGGCAGGAACCCAGGAGTGCAGTGCCCTCTCTGACTTCGCAGGAAGAGAGGCTGAAGAAGGAGCTGCGGGTCAAGTTGGAGCTGGCCAAGTTTCTGCAGGACACCATCGAGGAGATGGCCCTGAAGAACAAGGCAGCCAAGGGGGACGCCACCAAAGACTTCGCCGTGTTTTTCCAGAAGGTGCTGTGATGCGTCGTCCCTTGAGGCCTTGCCCTGTCGGTCCCCAGTGCTGGTTAGCGCCTCGGGGCTGCCCGCCTTATCTGGGGAGCGTGCCTTGTCTCCTTTCTTCCCTCCTTTTCACTGTGCACGATGGGGGCGGGGCTACTGGAGGTCAAGCCTGCTGCCCCAAGAACGTGAACTTACGTTCACAAGCCCTGGCCTGGGTCTCCGGACTTTGCAGCAGCCCTGGGGGAGGTAGAGTTTGGCAGGGACCTAAGACCCCACAGTTGTGACCAGCAGGGGGCTGGGCTGGGAAGGAGGGGCAGACTGCCCCATAGCCATGCCCACGGTGCGGGAGGCCAGCCCAGCATGGAGAGTCCCCGGCCTCCTCCCGGCCAGCCGCCTCGGCTCCGCTGGCATAGCAGACAAGGGCCAGGGACCGGATGCCATCCCCTGCGAGGACGCCTCGCTCGCAGGAGCCCAGCCAGGCAGCGCTCAGGGCTTTGGGTCGCAGGGGCCACTCCCGGTAGGAGATGTGAGCGGAGCTGAGGGAGGGTGTGGGTGGCCCCTTCTGCTTTGTTTCCTGACTTGAGGCGTGTGACCCGAGGCCATGGGGGTGCGGGGGACACAGCCCACCCGTGGTGACCCTTACCATGGCTCCTGCAGATCCGAGAGACGGGTGAGAGACCCAGCAACGAGGAAATCATGCGGTTTTCCAAACTGTTTGAGGATGAGCTGACCCTGGACAACCTCACGCGCCTACAGCTGGTGGCGCTGTGCAAGCTGCTGGAGCTGCAGTCCATGGGCACCAACAACTTCCTGCGCTTCCAGCTCACCATGAGGCTGCGCTCCATCAAGGCCGACGACAAGGTGAGCACCCACAGCCTGCTCAGGGCTCGTCTGTGTCTCCTGGGGTGAGTGCTGGGATCACACGGTTTCCAGCCGCTGTGACAGCACACCTTCCCGTGGTGGGACGTAGTCGCTGAAAAGGTGGATTTTAAAGGCAGCCTAATGTTTCATTATATGAACGTGTCCTAGTTTATTAACCGTCACTTTAGCTAATCTGCTACCCTAAAGAACCCTCTAATAAATACGTATTAATGTGAATTATGCCCCAGATCTTTGATAGGTCCTATAAAAATAGTGACCTAGAATTGCGGCTCCTGAGTAAAAAGGGCAGGAGGCCAAAAGCAAGTCCTGGCCCGTGACCAGATTGCTCCGGCGCTGTGCCGCCTGCCTGCCCCCGTGCAGTGTGTGTGTCTCAGGAAGTCACGAAGTGTCCCTCGTTCTCCCTAGTGACGCTGCTTGCGTTGAAGTCTGTGGCGCCTGGTCTTCTGATAGCTGCACCAGCTTGCCTCGGGGCTGATCTTCCCTCTTGTTACTTACAGGCTTCCTGAATCCTCTCTGCCTTGTGTTTGTTACTGTTTTCATCTGCTCTGAAGACCCTCTGTCTTACAGTTGTAGTATTTAGTCCATACTCTTTTCCTGTTTGTCCTGTGTGTTTCACGTTCCACTTTATCTCCTTTCTTGCCTTCTTTTGGATTAATCAAATGTTTACTCTTCCATCCGCTCTCCATTAGCTTGCTCCTTATTTATTGTTATAGCAATTTCTTTGGAGTTTACAACGATCTTCCTCGACACACAGGAGTCTAATGGGACTGAGTGCTTTTCCTGCCACGCGCCAGGTCCCAGCTGCACTCGCCGGCCCCGCCTCTGCGTTGCATGCGCTTTTGCTGCTGAGTTGATGTGTGTGCACCACGTATTTACCCTCCTGACCCCCTTCCTTCCTTCCTGCGTTTCTACCCAGACCGTTTCCTCCACTTGAGGAGTCCCCTCAGTGGCTGTTTGTATGGATTTGTCTGTATTAACCTTCCATTCTGCAGGGTATTGCTGGGTGTAGGACTCCAGGCTTGCAGTTCTTTTTTCTACATTTAAAGATGCCACTGAGGGCTTCCCTGGTGGCGCAGTGGTTGAGAGTCCACCTGCGGATGCAGGGGACACGGGTTCGTGCCCCGGTCCGGGAAGATCCCACATGCCGCGGAGCGGCTGGGCCCGTGAGCCATGGCCACTGAGCCTGCGCGTCCGGAGCCTGTGCTCCGCAGCGGGAGAGGCCACAGCAGTGAGAGGCCCACGTACCGCAAAAAAAAAAAAAAAAAAAATAAGATGCCATTGAGTGCATGTCAGCTGGCAGGCCTATTATTGTTCCTTTGAAGGTGTCCATCTTTCTCCGGCAGCATCCGAGATGTTTGGATTTTGTTACATCTTGTTTGGATTTTAGCAGCTATACAGTAACGTCCCTAGGCGTGTCTGTGTCTGTGCTTATCCTATTTCCTGGTTGTGGTGCTTCCATCATTTCATTAAATACCCCCCCCCACCCCCCCGACATGGGTTATGTTCCCCTTAGACTGCTCACGGTCCCTGCATCACATATGCTCTTCCTGTATTTTACATCCTTTTGTACGTGTGGTTTACTTATCCTCTCTTCTTGGTCTGATCACTCTTAAACCCATCCTCCAAGATTTCCGTCTGCAGGTAAAACTGTCTCTCTTGTTCTCCAGAAGCAGATCATCACTGCATTTTGTAAGGATGAAGAGAAGTTGTCTCTCTGCTCTGCTGGAGAATTTGCCATGCGGCTGCCCCTCCTCGGGAGAGGCAGCATGAAGGCAGGAGGCCTGGGTTGTGTCCCGGCCACTCACTAGCTTTGTGAAATTGAACAAGTCACCTCACCTCAGTGCTTCAGATTCCTGTGAGGTGGGGCAGTGGCCAGACCTCTGCTGTCGAGAAAGTGGAGGGGGCATACTTTCCCGTGGACGTTAAATGGTAAAAAACATACATAAGAAGATTCTGAAAAGTGGAGAGAAGCCCCTGGGACCCCAGGAATGACACAGGAGGTCTCTGTGCCTCATAGATCCAGCCATGGGGCTGAAGAAGCCAGAATCGCCAACAAGGACAGACTTTAGAATCCCATCCTGTGGTCAGAGGAAAGGAACGGGGCCACCTAGCAGGACAGAGGACTCCAGAGAGTGATGGCTCTGCTCCAGCCAGACGCCACAGGAAACAGCGTCTCCCCACCCCGACCCTCCCCGGACCACCCCCACACACACAGGGGCGGTGGGGCTGGGACCGCCACCCTCAGGCTGTAGCAGCTGGGATGGTATCGGGGAAGGCTGCGAGGAGCTGGCTCATTCATCCCCGGCCCCCTGCCCCCTGTGGTGTCAGTAGAGACCAGCAGGGGGTCTGGCCTCCACCCGCACCCGACAGTCTCAAGGCACTCTCCATACTTCCCTGCTGGAGTGGTGTCAGGAGAGGCAGTAAGAGGTTCTCCCGCCCCTCCCAGCCAGGGAGGCATGCAGAGCCTAGCGGGGAGGCCAGACCCCTCCCAGTAGACTCAGAAGTACCTCTCCCCCTGGCCTCAGTGGAGGCCAGATCTCTTCTGTTCCGGGATGTAATTTACAATGACTGAGTGATGCCACAGAGAGCTCAGGGCTGTTGGAAGGAAGCTGTGCTCACAGTTCCCCAGAAGAGGGGACCAGGACGTGAGGGGAGGGAGGAGTCGAGACAGCCTTCATCACTGGTCAGCGGGAGTGGTCAGCTGGAGGCGTTTTTCATTGGGCAGGACGTGAAGCAGAGGTCAGCGTTTGTGGTTGGAGGATTTGAAATATGATTGTAGCACGCCCAGGAAAGCCAGGCAGCAGGGGAGACGTAAACAACTTTGTCCATTAGTTTGGATCCGTAGATGCCAGATCGTCAGTTACACCACCTGTAAGCGCTGGGTAGAACACCCCCATGCCAGAGCACTGTCAAGAGGAAGCCAGTTAGGACAGAAGATGGAAGTGAGCTCCAGGATCGCATAGCGTAATACCCAGAGTTATACCCAGAATGTCCAGCTTCAGCTGAGAATCACTCCTCGTGCTGAGAACCAGGAGGACCCCAAAGCAAATGAAAAGAAGACAAGCAGTGGGTGCCCGCGCCATTCTGACCGTGGGCCACTCCCCAGATTCGGTAGAAGGCATACATCTGCAGATTTAAGACGCTGAGTGAGCCTCAGAGCGGATAAACACAAAGAAGTCCACACAAAGACTCACAGTCAAGTGAACAAACGTGAAGGACAAAGAAATAATTTTGAGGGGCTTCCCTGATGGCCCAGTGGTTAAGAATCTGCCTGCCAGTGCAGGGGACACAGGTTCGGTCCCTGGTCTGGGAGGATCCCACGTGGCGTGGAGCAGCTAAGCCCGTGCACCACGACTACTGAAGCCCTCACGCCTCGAGCCCATGTTCCGCAACAAGAGAAGCCACTGCAGTGAGAAGCCCACGCACCGCAACGAAGAGCAGCCCCTGCTCACCGCAACTAGAGAAAGCCCGTGCACAGCAATGAAGGCCCAACGCAGCCAAAAATAAAAATAAATTTATTTAAAAAAAAAAAGAAGAAGAAATAATTTTGAAAGCAGTGAGAGAGAATGGCATCTTACCTGCAGGAAACACAATTCAAATGACAGTGCATTTCTCATCGGAAACCATGGAGGCCAGAAGGAACTGGCAAGTATTTTTCATGTGCTGAAAAAAAAGAACTCGGTCAATTCAATCCTAGCTTCAGCAAAAATAAAAATTAAAGATAAAAACGAGGGAGGAATCAAGACGTTCCCAGGTGAAGGAAAACAACGACAATTTGTCACCAGCAGAGCCTAGAGGAACCTCAGGGCGTCAGGAAGAAAGAACACGACAAGCACCAGGCTTCGCTTCTGCTCGTGTGTCTTCTAAGTAAAGTGCGATGGTGGAGGCAAAAATGGGGCACTGTGTGATGTGGCTCTGTGTCAGTAGGTGACATTAGGATGAGCTCGACAAGTGGGGGAGGATAAAGGGGGGAGGCCACCACGTTCCCTCCATGATGAGGTAGGTGCAGCATGTGATACCAGAGCAGCCCCTGAAAATGGACGCAGAGATGTGCTCAGAAGCGCAGGAGGCAAGTGCAGATGGGATCCACGTGCCCCACGGGAAGATGGGGAAAGGAAACAAACAACCCAGATGTCCTTCATGGGGCGAACGGTAAAACCAGGACGTTTGTACCATGCAGTGTACTCACTAAGGAAAGGAGTGGATTATCACTACACACACCGCGTGGATCCTCAAGGAGTCCCCAAAGGCTGTGCGCTGTGCAGTCCCATCCCTGTAATGCTCTTCAAGTGACAGAATCACAGGGATGAAGAGCAGATTGGTGGTTGGTTCCCAGGGGTCAAGAGGGGTTGGGAGTGTCTGTGAGGTCCTCGTGGGGACAGAGGTGTCTTCTGCCTGGACTGGCTCGGCATCGCGTTCCGGCGGTGGTTTGATACTGCACGTTGCACGGTGTTAGCCACGGGGAGGAGCCGTGTGGCTGCATGTCCACCCACGGTTGTCTCACAGTTGATGCAGGTAGCGGTCGTGTCCTCCTCACAGGGTCACTGGGGGGTTTAAATGGGGGGAGCAGGTGGCACTGTTGCCCTTTGTTCCTCCTCTTCTCTCCCCTCGTCCCTGCACAGTGCAGGACGGGAGAAGCGTGGGGTTCGGGCAGCAGGGCTGCTCCCTGGGCAGAGAGCAGGCCCTGAGTGGGTGTCTTCGCATCTCGGGGTGGGTCCTGGCTGTTGACCCTAAGGTCCCACCCTCTGTCAGAAGGTCTGATCACTGCAAACCTGGAATCGGGGCCTTGGTAGTGGGGGTTTATCTTGTGTTTGGCAAAGCATAGTAGGAAGGTGGTTTCTTTCTTTTTTTTATAAATGTATTTATTTTATTTATTTATTTTTGGCTGCATTGGGTCTTCATTGTTGCGCATGGGCCCTCTCTAGTTGCAGCGAGCGGGAGGTTGCAGAGCACGGGCTCTAGGTGCGCAGGCCTCAGCAGCTGTAGCATGCGGGCTCAGCCGTTGTCGCTCGCAGGCTCCAGAGCGCACGCCCAGCAGCTGTGGTGCACGGGCCCAAACGCTCCGTGGCATGTGGGATCTTCCCGGACCGGGGCTCGAAGCCATGTTCCCTTCATTGGCAGGTGGGCTCTCAACCACCGCGCCACCAGGGAAGCCCAGGAAGGTGGTTTCTAATCAGACACTTAGTTCCCAAGCGTGCGAATGCAGACAGCACAGACCCGTAGTGACCCTTCAGGAGGTAATTGGCTGGCTTCCTTTGACAGCTGATCGCTGAGGAGGGTGTGGACAGCCTCAACGTCAAGGAGCTACAGGCAGCGTGTCGGGCGCGAGGCATGCGGGCCCTGGGCGTCACGGAAGACCGTCTGCGGGGCCAGCTGAAGCAGGTGCGTACCTGCGGTGTGGTGGGGGGCCCTTCCGTCCCAGCAGGGGGCGGGAGGTGCTCCGGCTCAGCTGCCGCCTGGGCCGGGGCCTGTGTGAGCTCCGCACGCGGTGGCTGCCCGCCGCTCCTGGGCGCCGCTCCGATCTCCCTCCCCGGCTCTTGGTCGCCTTTGCTGTGCTTGCTCTTCCCTCCGCCCCGTCTTCTGTGGACTCACGAGGACGAGGTCAGCTTCCTTTGAAATTCCAGTACGACTCTCAACTGAGGTCAGGGGTGTTTGGGGAAGTAGGACCCAGTCCAGGCCGACCTCCGAAGTTCCTGCTCTTGGCAGCCTGGGTCTGAGTGACCCTGCTTCTCCGGCCGCTCAGAGGGCCCTCGGGCAGAAGCCAGGGGCCAGCTCTGCAGGGCCACAGGCCTGCCCCGCCGGCATGGGTCTGAGTGGATGCGATGATGGGTAGGCAATGTTCACAACAACTCAGCCTTCGTATCAAAAGGGGCAGGGCGCCAGCTGGGCACCCCCTCGGGTTGTCTTCCCAGTGTAGACAGAGATCTGTTGACACCCGCTGCCCCCCCTGCTGACACAGACGGTGCTTAGTGGGCAGTGCATTCTTGTCCTTGTCTTCACTGCCCTTGTCTCTGACAGGGTCTCCTCGCAGACCCTCCTCTGTGGGGGGTGCCCTGGGTCCGCCTGGTCTGGAGCACACTTGGGGCACTCGAGTGTGGGGCACTGTGCCCGAAGGATGTCAGGACTCGAGGTGTTTCGGTTTCCAAGGGCTCAGGTGTCTTCCTTCTCTCGTCATTTAACCTGTGCTCGGCATTTTCTCCCCATTCTGAGAGTTCTTCTCGCCCCATCTTTTGTTCTGTGTCTACCTCGTGTCCAAGCATTGTCGGGGTTTCTTTTGTCAGTTTGAACATTGTCTGTGTCACTAAAATAGCCTCAAACAGTGCCCAGCTCATGGTAGCTGTGCAAACCTCAAACACCGAATGAATTCACCAGCGCCACCTTTGGAGTTTCTGTGCCATTGTTAAGTGAAGAACTTTGGGAACAGGACCTGGCCGTCCCGCTCAGTGTTTTACAAGCCCTGCGGCCTCGCTGCGGGGTGTCTCCTGCTCCCGTGACTGAGGCGGGCAGTGGGCGTTAGCACAGCGGTAAATAGGCCCTTCGGAGCTTGCGGGGTCTCTCCCAGGAGAACTTGCTCGGGGTACATACGGGTCCGCCCACTCAGGTGCCGCCGTGGTTGTTGCCACCAGTGTCCTCCTCCTCCGTTTCCCTACGCAAACCAGAACAGAGAGGGAAGTTCCAGGGCCAGAAGCCCTTGCCCAGGTCACAGGAAACGTGGGTGGGACGAGGCCGGCAGGTGAGTCTGGGTCTCCACCTCCCACTTCCAGTGGCTGGAGCTGCACCTGCACCAGGAGATCCCGACGTCGCTGCTCATCCTGTCCCGGGCCATGTACCTTCCTGACACCCTCTCTCCCGCCGACCAGCTCAAGTCCACCCTGCAGACCCTTCCGGAGATTGTGGTGCGTGTTGCAAGGCCCCCTTCTGCTGCTCACTCTGCCGGGGGCCCTCTCCCTTCTGGGGGAGCCCCCGGACCCACCACTCGCCCCCTCCTTTCTTGTCTGCCCTCTGCACGCTGAGGGCCCTGCGGTGCGTGCAGAAGGTGGCCCTTGGGGTCCTCGGGGCGTTTCCCAGCAGCCGGGGTTCCTGCTCCTCGGAGAGCAAGCCTTGATGGCCAAGACACCCCGAGACCCGGGCCGGGCGCCGTGTGGGCTGCTCTGGCGGGGGCGCGCCTGCCCCGCTTCCAAGCGTGCTCACGGGTGTCCCCTCCCTGAAGGCGAAGGAGGCCCAGGTGAAGGTGGCCGAGGTGGAGGGCGAGCAGGTGGACAACAAGGCGAAGCTGGAGGCCACGCTGCAGGAGGAGGCAGCCATCCGGCAGGAGCATCGCGAGAAAGAGCTGCAGAGGCGGTCCCAGGCGGCGGTGAGCGGGCAGCGGGGCGGTGGAAGGGCTGGGCCCATGGGTGGGGTGGGGTGGGGGCACGGGGAGGCAGACGCACTCTTGCGGCTCGGGCGCCAGTCAGCGCAAGTGGCCGGCCCTGAGGCCCTGAAGCTGGGGTTCGAGGCTGTGGCGACCTCACCGAGGCCTCCGGCAGCCCGTAGATGCTGGGGCGTGGATGCAGAAGCTGCGTGACTGCGCTCGTCACGCGCTGCGCCCACGTGGAGGGTCCTGCGGCGGAACCTGGCGGAGGCAGACCCCACTGCCAGCCGGCCGGGCTCTGTAGACCTTGCCCCTCGCTTGGCGGCCCTCTGGCCAGCGGCACGTCTGCCGGTGTGGATGCCTGGGAAGGCCACGGTCTGACGGGTGGTGCTGAGCCGGCAGCGGCCTTGCGTTTCAGAAGGAAGTGGAGCCTGAAGTGGTGGCAGAAGGTGCCCCTGGGAGGCTGGTGGTCGAGCCGCAGCCGGAAGAGCCTGATGTGACCCTGCCGTCCGAGGCCCTGATGGACAGCGCGCCCGTCCTAGAGGGCTTGAAGGTAATGGCGCCCACCTGGAGGGAGCGGTGTTGGAGCCGCACCGCAGGGCCAGCGAGCCCGCCTGCAGGGTGGGGGCTCCCGAGGAAGCGGGGCCGGAAGGCCGCAGCCTGGCTTCTCAGGGTGACGGTGGATGGTCGAGGGGCGAGGAGAGCGAGGCCGGGGAGGGTGAGGCAGCCCTGCCCTGGCTGCAGCCCCTGTGCTCCGTGTGGCAGGGCCCCCAGCGGGGAAGCCCCCCTTGCTGTCCCCTTCCCAGCTGCCCGGCGCAGGGGGCCCGATGTGCGGTGCGCGCTGGGGGTGCTCGCTTCTGGCAGCCTTGCCGTCGTGGTTGTAGCTCATGTTCCTCATGAGACGCCTTCTGCCAGGGGAACCGCCAGGTGGCCCCTGGCACACGGAGCATGATGGGCAGAGCAGCTTCTGAAGGCGTGTTGGGGGCAGGAGGTGTTTACTAGATGGGCGGCAGCAGCGTCGGGCAGCTGGAGTAGGAGACAGAAACCAGGACGGCAGCTTTATGTCTGGGGATTCCCAGCGAGGTCCCGGGGTGGGGCGGGTGGGGGACCACCGCATTCAGAGGGGGTCAGAGGGGGGACGAGGCTGTGGTGGGGGGCGCGTGTGAAGTCGAGTGTGTTGACACCTGGGTAGAGGGGTGGGCCTCGTCACGTGTCCTGAGGGCCGGGTGGATGGGGACTGACCCCTGATGGGCCCCGCGGGGTCATTGGAGGTGGAGGGAAGGGCCCCACTGCAGGGCCTCCAGTCCTGTGCGTATAAGAAGAGAAATCATAAAGCATCAACACCAGGGGTCTTGGTGAAGGGAGCTGTGGGCTGCAGGGCTGGTGTGGTGTGGTGGAAAGGGGCTGGCATAGCCTGGGATAAGTCCAGTGAGCCTCTGTTCACCCGGTGATGGCCCAGGAGACAGATGAAGACCCACACGCTCTTGTCACTGATAAGAGGCTGAGAGGAGGAGGGTCCCGGGAGCCTGGGCTGACCTAGGCTTGAAGGGTGACCCTGGGAAGGGTCAGGAACCGAGGTACCAGGGTCATTTTGAAGGCAGTTTGGGGCTGAGGCCCGGAAGCTGAACAGAGGCGGGGCCTGGTCGGGCCCATGGAGCGTGGTCTGGGAGGAGGGGTCACTCATCAGCAGTAGGGCCAGCATGGTTGGCTGTCTCCATGGAAACAGATGCATTCCATTTCCAGTGGATTCAAGACTTAGACGTGAAAGGACACTTAAACTCTCCGGAGAGCTTATGAACTAAGGATCGCCAAGGATTTCTTAGCAAGGAGCACAAACCTTTAAAAACTTACACTGAAGAACCTTGGTTTGTTGGAAAGATGCCACAGAGAGTCGGGGCACCGCCGTTTCCTATTTGCAGCACAAGGCTGGGTCTTATCGGTATTGACCATTTACTCGGACAGAGACCTGAATAGCTCTAGGAAATTGAGTTGGTAGCTGAAGAACCTCTCCACAGGGAAAGCCCCAGACCCACATGGCTTCAGGGGTGAAGTTGCTGGTGAGTCCAAACATGTAAAGAATAAACCCTTCCCGTGCTACACAGGCTCTTGGCAGAAAGTTGAGAAGAGGATATACTGAGATGAGCATCCCCTGATGCCAAAACCAGATGGGTACGAGACAGCTACAGACCAGTATCTGTCCTGAACACAGGTGTGAAATTCTCAACAAGTTTCTAGTAAGTGAAATGCAGCTGTTCTGTAGAAAGGATAATACACTGTGACCTGGTGGGGTTTGTCCAAGGAATACAAAAAAATTAGTCAATGTAACGAGCACATTAACAGCCTCAAGAGAAAAACCATGTACGATCATTTCAGTAGATGCACAAAAAGCGCTTGGCAGAATACAGCATCTCTTCTCAATTGAAAAGGTCTCTCAGCAAACCAGTGGGAGCGAACCTTCTCAACCCCACTTAAAGCAGCCAGAGTGGCACCTGCGGTCACAGGATCCCTAACGGTAGCACGGGTGTCTGCTGTCATCACCGGTTCAGCATCGGACTGCGGGTCTGGCCAGGATGGTTAGAGAAAAACAAGTAAAATCACACAGAAGCGAAACTTTATTCACGGATGACGTGAGCCCCTAAAAGGTCATTGTACTTGTTTGTACTAGTAATGAACAATCAAGTTGAAATTCTAAGAAGCATATCACACAATAGTATCCAGAAAGTGAACTACTTAGGGATAAGTTTGAAAGTAGATATGAAGAGCTGTACAGGATGCTGTAAAGTGCTGCTGAGGTGGATTAAAGCAGTAACTAAATGGAGAGCTTCACTGCACTCGTGGATGTGAAGACTTGGTGTTGGTAGGCTGTTAATTCTCCCCAGCCGATCTGTGGATTCAACACCATCAAAATCCCAGCAGGCTTTGTTGTTGACATTGACAAACTTACTCTAAAACATGTATGGAAATTCAGAGGACCTAGAATAGCTACGACGATGGAGAGAAGCAGGTTTGGCGTATCTGCGGATGGAATCGTACACGGCGGTCAGAAGGAACACACCGTCACGTGGGTGAATCTCAGGGTGACGGAGCTCAAGCCATGTGATACCGTTTGTCAGAATTCCAGCAAACGAGGCTGTCGTGGCAGAAGGCAGGCCAGTGGGGTGGGGGTGGGGATGTGGGCACGAGGAAACCTTCAGGGTAACGATACTTCTCTGTCGGGTGGTGGTCGCTCCGTGGCTATGCACGTCTGCCGGACACATTTGCACAGGTGCGCTTGGGTGCAGGAGGCCCCTCGGAGAGCAAAGACGGTGACTGCAGGTGCCTGTCGCCTCGCCCAGAGCCCAAGACTGGCACGCGCAGTGTGGACACGGGACACGGATAGAAAAGTGGCCAAGCCTTCGGGGGAAAGCCAGTTACTCCCCTTCATGTAGGGTTTCGGTTTGCTTGTTTATTTTCTTTCCAGGAAGAGGAAATAACTCAGGAGGAAATTGACATACTCAGTGACGCCTGCTCGAAACTGAAGGGTCAGAAGAAATCTCTGACGAAAGAGAAGGAGGAGCTGGAGCTGCTGAAGGAGGACGTCCAGGACTACAGCGAGGTGCGGCGTGGGGGGAGGGGCGGCGGGGGCGGGGCTGAGACTACACACAGAGTAAACCCAGGCTTCATCGGCCCCCAGTATTCAGTGATGCCTCCATCAGATAAGGGAAAAGCTGGCCAAATGGTCTTTGGAGAGAAAACTGAATTTAAGTAAATCTTATTCAGTAGCTTTTCTAGTCATCCCACTCTTTCACTTTCCCCTGGAATGCCGGCCATTCGCCCTTGTCGATGACACGCATATATCTTTTTAGTTTCTAAACACATGAAGGTATCAGATGAACAGTCTGGTCACTTGGTATATGAAATCTTATTTTTGTTCATGATTCCCCGAAAGAGACTTCTTTCTTACATACTATTTATTTATTTTAAGATTGGTAAAAATAATCTGTTATTTTCTGAACTTTGTCGTGGCAGCCCTCTTGTGTGGGTTCTCCAGTCCCCACCTAACCTCCCGTTCTTCCCTGTAACGCTTGCTCGTAGGGAAAACCACAAGTTGGAATTTAAGAAGGCACTCACCATTCCTGGATTTTTTCACCGTCAGGAAGAAAGTCGGGGTTCAGGACAGAGTTCATTTCCTTTGCTACAAAAACAGTGCTTGAGTTTGCAATGAGAACCAATTTGCATGATAGACAGCAGTAAGCCTGCTGCTTTGTGGCTCGAGTTCATGGGACTGCTCCGCGCACAGCCTAGACCTTTCCACCTTGATGATGGAGTCTGGGCTAATCCAGTTACTTCTGCAAGGTGAACTTAAGGTTTCTATTTTAGTTTTAAGGCAGTCTTTTTACAAGCAAATAATTTTATTAGGACTTGCAGGAGATCAAGAAGGAACTTTCAAAGACTGGCAAAGAAATCTATGTGGAAGAGTCTAAAGCCAGCAAGAGGCTGACGAAGCGGGTACAACAGATGATCGGGCAGATCGACAGCCTGCTCACGCAGCTGGAGGCCGATCAGAAGGCTGGCAAGCTGGGCGTGGCCGCCGAGGGCTCGCCTGCAGGGTGAGTGTGCGAGTGTGCGACGCGGTTGCCAGGGGCCTGGAGCCCGGGGGGCCCAGGGCCTTTCTGACCAGAGCACGTTTCTCAGCTGTGGTGACCAGCTGCCCCGCCCTTCTGACCTAGCGGCTGCAGCCAGAACCCAGGTGTCCCCACTTCTCCACGACACTGTCACTGAAGCGGCCCCAAGTTGGGTCTTCCCTGCACGCGTGCGTGCTCACACACATAAGCACACGCACACATGGTGCAGCGCTGTCAGCCCACGTCTGGAGGACCTCGGCTGCGGCTGCCTGCTCTCCCTGTGTCCACCGCCCCTCCCCCAGCTCTCTCCAGGCTGTTGTCACCGGTCCTTCCAGAGTGTCCTTCGGATCACAGCTCCCTTGGGAACCACCAGCCTCTCCCTGTCCCTTCTCCCCTTCCTCCAGCCTCCTTCCTCTTCCTGAACCCCTACACACAGGCAACTCAATAATGACCCCCTGCGTGGGGGCCGGCTCTGCACTGGTGTGTCCCACATGCCTGGGACAGCGGCCAGCGGGGGCCAGCGTTGTGTGAGTGGCTGCCGGGCAAATGAAACCCCCCCAGGTGGTAGCGACTGACGCTCGGCGCTCCCGTGGGCCAGACAGCGCACCACGAGCGCCCACGTCTCCAGGGGGCAGGCAGGCGGGCTGGCTGCAGGGCCCCCGCTGTCCTCAGGTCAGCGGCCCTTCCCCCCGGGCGAGGCCAGTGTCCCCTCTTGGATTGACCTGCTGTGCTGTGTGGGCCCACTGCCCTCCACCTGGTCGGAGGGCAGTGTGGCCATACTCAGCCCCTCCCACCCTGTCCAGGGCGCAGGCAGGCCTGAGGGACCCACTGGCCTCGTCCCCACTGGAGAGGCCGGGCTCACTGGGCGGCTGCGCACGCACAGGAGACCCTGGACGGGGCGGTGGTTTCTGTTTCTGTGTCGAAGTTGGCTGGTTGTTCCCAGAGGACGGGGCGAGGGAGCTCTGGAGGGAGGGGCTGTCCAGGGCAGGTCTGACCCACGTGGCCCCAGTGAGGCTGTAGGGGTGCCAGCTGTGCCGCGTGCGGGCTGTGTTCCCCAGGGAGACCGTCATCAGCGTTGCCGAGCTCATCAGTGCCATGAAGCAAATCAAGCACATTCCCGAAAACAAGCTCCTCAGCTTGGCCTTGGCCCTGGACGAGAATAAGGATGGCAAGGTCAACATCGACGACCTCGTCAAGGTGGGTCGTGGGGGTCTTGGGGAGCCTTTTCCACCTGTGCGTCCACCCGAGATGCCCCTGGGGCTGGTCTCGCCCTCGCCGCAAACAGAGTGGAGTCAGGGCAGTGAGGCCGTCCGTCTGGAGCAGGCCACCGGCTCTTGCTTGGCCTCCCCTGGCCCAGCCCTGGCCGGGTCTGCGGAGCACAGTGTTGGGGGGGCTGGGCCATGGCAGCCCGGAGGGGACGCGTGTGGTCCTCGGGGCTGGGCCTCGGGACCCCTGGGGGTGGCCGGAGGCCTGAGAGGGTGCCGGGAGCTTGGGCAACCCAGGCGACCTGCACGGGGCTCCGCCTCCACAGGATGGCCGTGGGCTCTGGCGTTCCAGTGGAGAGCACGCCTTCGCCGGCAGCTCTCATGGCTCCAGGGTCTCTCCAGCCCGTCAGGGACTTTCCACTCAAACGTCTACCTAGAATGTCAGCGGACGTCACTTTGGTCAGGAGCACGGCCTTCCCTGCTCGTGGGCTGAGCGCCATCACCCTAGTGGCAGCAGTGGCTGGGCGGGGCCTGTCGTCTGGGGCCCCTCCTTGGTGCTCACGGCGCTCTGCCCGAGCAGGGCCCGGCCCGGCAGCCTCTCTGTGTCGTCCATCCCACCTTCCTGCAGCCCTGCGACCAGAGGGAGGCACAGCTGGCGCCCTCACCCGGGCCCGCTCCCTGGCGGCTCATAGCCTGGTCTGGGGCTGTGGAGCCTGTTGGCTCCGTGCGGGTGGGGGTCTGGCCCTCAGAAGACCGGGGCAGATGGAGGACCCAGGGCCCCCGGCGGGACAGCGTGGCCTATGGGTGCCAAAGGCCATCCCAGCCTGGTGGCCGTGTGCCGTCTGCCCTCCGTGTCCTGAGGGGAGATTTCATGCTGTGAAGGGGCAGAGCCACCTCTGAGGCCCTCGTCCCTTCCCATGTGTGCAGGTGATCGAGCTGGTGGACAAAGAAGACATCCACATCTCCACCAGCCAGGTGGCTGAGATTGTGGCCATGCTGGGGAAGGAGGAGAAGGTGGAGGAGAGGGAGAAGGCCAAGGAGAAGGCCGAGAAGGAGGCCGCAGAAGTGAAGAGTTAGGGCCCGCCGGCTCTCAGGTGCCTTGGTGGCCCTTCGTGCGTCTGCCGCAGCGGTCCTAACGTGACAGTTATTGCTTTGAAGTGATTCTTAGAGACAGATCTAATATTTTGTCTGGAATAAATCAGAAACTTCATAATCAGTAATTTTTAATTTCCATCATTCCACGAAGATTCAGCCAGTCTGGATCCCTGAACCCCTCCAGGGAGTCTGCTCTGGATTCACGCGGTGGCCCAGTGCTGGTGTGGTCCCAGCTGTGGCAGGCAAGCGTGAGGCCTGCCGGCAGCGGGGGGTCGTGGCCCTGCACAGCCCCCTGGGCTCCTGAGGCGGCTCGGGCCTCCCCGCGTGTCCCCTGGCGGTGTCTGCTGTGGGAGGAGAGAGGACCGGCCACGTGGACTCCCCGTGCCCGTGGAGCCCCAGGCGTGGGATTGGGGTCGTGCAGACACAGCCGCCTCGGCCTGGAGAGGACGCTTCATGAGTCGTGGGCCTGGATTCCCACAGATCAGTGTGAACAGGAGCCACTCGTGCACGCTCCCAAGCTCACACCTGCAGCGAGTGAGCGAACACGCCCGTCATCTCCGTGGCCTCTGGAGGGCCGCGTTCTCTGACGCGGATGTCAGGTCTCCTGGAAGTTCGCTCTGACGTGTGTGTCCGAGCTCTTTCTTGAGTTCTCTTTGATTCTCACCTAACCCTAACCACTTAACTGGTACAGAATTTCCTCACATGACAGTCTGCCCACCTGAGTAAATCCAATGTAAATTATGCCAGGAGAGGTGCTAATGAAGCCCTGGAAAATGAAGCATCTCGGGTGCAGTACTTTGTTGTGCTTTTAGAAAGTTTCCTCATTTCGGGTGTTAGCGCCTCACCGCTCCCTTGGGTGTTCGGAGCGGGTTTCACCGCGTGTCCGGTGATGGGTCCACAACCGGCAGCTCGGGGAGGCCGGTGCTCTGTGGCGGGGGTGGGGGTGGGGGTGCTGGGCGGCCTGCGGCCCCAGCTCTGTCCGGCTGCCCACGCAAAGGCTGGGTCAGGTACGGCAAGAACGTTCTTTGGGGGAAAACAGACATAGGAATCGGAAGACGTGGGCCTAGAGTGGCCAGATGAGCTGAGGGAGGACGACGACGAGATGATAGCTTCCAAGTTACTTGAAACTTTTTACCCAGCCGATAAAGAAGAAACTCGACAAAATAAGATTCTGTATTCTCAGATGTAAACCTTCGTAAAGGGGCAGTGGGTTCTGAAGGGTTCCTCGTTCGGTTATTCAAGAGGCACGTTCCCCGTGCTTAATTGATACTTATGAGTCCTCTCACACGTGTTTTAGTGGCCTGGTTTTCCGCTGCGGAAGCATGCTTGCTCGTGAACTTCGTGGTAGCCGGCGTGCCGCGGATGGGGTCATCCTTCCCGCCTCCGTCCTCACCTCGCTGCCTTCGCCAGGCGCCCAGGGCGTCCCCGTCGCTGCCGTCGCACACCCACCCCGCCCCCCCGCCCTCCTGGATCATGTGTGTCTGCGCCCCCAGTGCAGCGGGATCCTTCGCTGGTGTTTGTACCGTGGGCCACGGTCTGCTGCAGGCTTCCCCCTTCGCGTTGCTTGTTTTTACTGTCCTGAAATTTATTTATTGCCGCTGACGGGGTGCCCAGGTGCAGGTGTATGGAACGCGGCTCTGGGAACGAGAGTCTTACGTGACGAGCGAGGCGTCAGGGCCGCCGTCTGTGACGTCCTCGGGATCTGTGACGCGGAATGGGAATTCTTCCTTCGCTCCACCTAAACACCGGTTTCTTCATTAGGGATTCAGGAAGTTGGCACGTGGCTTCCAGAGTCGCTTTGGAATATCCAAATCCAGACTTTGAGAAGGAAGGGCACCTGGTAACTTGCAGAGAAGAACCTCTAGGCGGTGCTCCTCACGGCGGGCCCTGGGCCGCTGGCGGCTCTGTCTGCATGTCCACCAGGGGCCCAGGGCCGGCTTGGCCTGAGGGCCGCCTCCTCGGGCTGTGTGTAAACACCTTTTTTAGAAATAGTGTTTTTATTAAAATATCAAATTCGTGCTCCTGTAACAGCTCAAAACCAGATTTGTGAACCGTGTGGCCCACTGGCAGTCAGGGCGGGAAATGGCAGAGCTGTCTGAGCGTCTGGTCCCAGCCTCGCGGCAGGAGAGCGTGACAAGAGGGCCTTCCAGCGCTCTGGTCCTGGCCTCTGGTGTCCCCTTGTGCTGTGACCGCGTGCCCTGCCCGTCCCCTCAGACTGTGCTGGTGACTAGGCACTCGAGTTGATGTAAGGAGAAGGTTGAATAAAGCGCTGTCGTGATGGCCTGTCTTCCCTGTGACGGTCTGTCAGGTCGGCGAGGCAGCCACTGCCTGACCAGGCTCTCCTCTCCCCGACCCTCAGAGGCCCCGGGGTGGGGGGTGGTCCCTGGTGGGCAGGGCTGGGACCCTGGCCAGCCCTAGGGGGTGGAATTCTGTTCTGAGAGACTGAGGGCCCCTGGGATCAGGGACAGCACTGCCTAAGGGCTGTGCCCTCCACTGTCTGAGGGGGCCCTCAGGAACTGCGGTCTCCCCGACACCAGGGCAGGGCCCAGAGAGCTGATGGGGTGTGCGGACCGGGGGCCAGCCCGCAGCGCCCCCCCGCCCCGCGCCCACTGCCTCCCCGGCCCTCATCTCTGGGCTCCAGGGGTGGGGGGGCCTACCCTGGGCAGAGAGCTGAGGCCCAGCTGGGACGGCCGCCAGGCAGAGGGTCCTACCTCCCCATTCTCCCAGCGTGGACAGACCGCCCCCCGTGAGCTGGGACGTCCAGCCTGTCTCAGGCGGCCTCACCCCTGCACTGGCCCCAGGTCCTGTGGGGGCTCCTTCTACCCTTGCTGAGCCCCGACCCCTTGCCCAGGGACGTCCTCACCTGCACCCCATCTCTCCCTGAGCCTGGCCTTGGCCACAGTCTGCCCCAGGGGTTCTGCGGGCTCGCACGTGGGTCGTGACCCGTATGGAAGGGAGATGTTCCTGGGGGTGCAGGCACGGGCAGGGGGCTGCTGGGCCTCAGTGGCTCCTGTCCAGGTTCATCTCACCCCCGGCAGGCACCCAGTCCCCTCATGCTGAGGACTGAGTGTGTCCACTGTACTTGGACCCTCCTCAGGCCGGGCCCCGGGAGAAGGTGGCCGGGGTCGGGGCCGTGCGAGTCTTCAGGTACAAGCCGGTGCCCCAGGATTCGAGGCTTCTCACTTCTTTGGTTCAGAAGGTCACATCGAGGGTCACCAAGGGCTCTGGCAAGGCTGACCCCGGGCGGGGGCGGGCAAGGGGGCTATATATAGTCCAGGGACACCACAGCCAACCTAAAGGGACACTTCGGGCCAAAGCAAGGACAGAATGAGTAGCAAAAAAAGACAAAATCGATCATAAACAAAAATCCACACACCCAGTTGATCCTCAGGAAAGTCTTTCCCTGCTGATGGAGATTCTAAAACAGCGAGAACAGGTGACAGGAAAGAATTGGGGACTACCCTGTTTTCTCAGGAGGAAATAGAGCCCATCCCAGGAAGCTCTTCAGGGAGAATTCCAGGTGGTGGACAGACGGTAGCCGGATGGCTACCCTGGGGTCACGGGGGTGGGGAGCTGGGTGTGCGGGGCCACTGGCTGTGTGCCCCAGGCACTGCCCCAGACAGCCGGGGAAGTCTCATGACCCCCCACAGGAGCCACCAGCACGTCCATGGCCATCCCCCTCCAAAAGCCACACGTAGCGGGAGGAGGGACGGCCAGATGGGGTCCTGATTTAAAACCTTTAAAACCTGCATCAACTGTGGTGGGGGGGGGCGACTGGGGACGTTCTGTTCCCGGTGGCGTCATGTGTTTTTACACGTGGTGATGCGGCCCCCTGAAGACCATGGGGCCAAGAGGAGTGTATTCAGGCACCCGCCTGGGGAAGAGGACACCGAGAGGTCGCTGTCCAGCCTGGCGACACTACAGGGGGGGAACAAGATTCCGGAGGCCAGGGGGCCAGGACAGAGGTGCAGACGCACACACCAGGTGAGTCACCCCAGGCCGCGAGGGGAAGGCAGAGGGCAAGGCCGGACCTAGAGGTCCGAGAATGGGGGCTCCGGACCCTCTGAGGGCGGGCGGGGTGTTGGCGCCTTGCTCCCTAAGCCCCGCAGCAGCCCGCCCCCGGGCCTGAGCCGGACCCCACCGGCCCTGGGGCTCTGAGAAGACGCCGGGCCGCGGGTGGAGGCGGGGCCGAGGTGAGGGGCGGGGCCAGGCGGGCGAGGGGGCGTGACAGTGTTGTGGAGGGGAGGGGCTGGGCGGGGGAGGGGAGGGGCTGGGCGGGGGAGGGGCTGGGCGGGGGAGGGGCGGGGAGGTTCCGGGGAGGTTCCGGGGAGGACTGAGCGGCTCCCCTGTCGGGCCCCACAACCTGCCCACCTGGGTCCGTCCCTCTCCGGCCAGCGCCCCGCCCCGGGTCTCCGTCCGGTGTCCCGGAAAGCCGCGCCTCGCCCGCAGCCAGTCCCCTCGGTGTCCAGAGCGCACCCGGAGCCCAGCCGGGTTCAGGCAGGAGAGAGGCCGGGGGCAGAGCTGGGGCTCGGCCCGGCCAGCGCTAGAGGGCCCCGCAGCACGCCCGCACTGCGCCCGCCTCGCCGCCTCCCCGCCTCCTGGCCTTGGCCTCCCTCCAGGCTCTGGCCTTCGCTGGCCTCCTTGCCATCCCCGTCACTATCGCTGCGTGTCTCCCGAGCGTTGGACACAAATGCGGGGTCTCTGGCAGGCTGGAGGGGCTTGGGGGCTGGGAGCGCTTTCCCGAGTTGGGTCAGGTATTGGGCGGCATCGTTATCCAGAACCAAGCTTCTAGTAACCTCCCCTGCTCTCCAGAAAGAGGCCCCAGAAACCCCCTCAGTTGGAAGGTGAGCTGGACACAGCAATAAGGGGAGCGAGTTTCTTAGAAGCCAGAGTAAAAGTTCATACTGTCCAAGACCGTGAGGCACGAGGGACAGAGGCAGGGGCACCAGGTGGCAAAGCAGGGGCTGGGGGGGAGGGACAGCCAGCCCTGGGCAGCGCTGGGTCCCAGGGAGGGCGTGAGTCTGCATAGCCACCTGTCCCTGAATCCACCCGAGTCCGCCACTTGGCCTGGGCACTGCTGCCTCCTCCACGAAGCCTTCCCAGACTTACTCCCACCACTGCTGGGTGGGTGCCCTGCTCAGTCTTCCCTCTCCCTCGGGCTGTGAACTGTGCAGTAGACGGGCCCAGATGCTGTCACTGGGTCCTCAGCACCCCAATGAGCCGAGCATCAGCATGCAGCACCTGCCCAAAGTTGAAGGAGTGGCGGCGGCGGAGTGCAGGGGGCAATGGTGGGGCCCAAGGCGGGTGCCAGGCCCGGGAGGGGGTGGGAAGCCAGCCAGGAGCAGGAGTGTGGCCAGGAGTGCAGATGGCTGAATCAGGGCGCCAGGTGAGGGCTTTGTTTACATGGGGCTCCATGGGGGGGACCCACCTAGAAACGTCCCCCTCCCCTAGCTGACAGGGTAGGCAGACACCAGGAGGCAGGGTGAGGAGAGGGAGGCCTTGGAACCAGCAACAGGTACCTGGATGTGACCCTCAGGGTCCCTGAACTCCACTAGCTGGGGGCAGATAGGGGATGGGCAGGCCCAGAGGATTTCCCCATTGCCCCCTCCCACAAACACATCACCTGCATTCCCTGCCCTTGGAGACCCCCGACCAAGGCAGTGAAAACCACTGGTGACCCTGAGGTTCCACCCTGCCAGCGTCGGGCCCCCGTGCAGCTGGGCACACCGGATCACCCTCACCCTAGCTCTGCCCAGGACACATCGTCTCTGAGCCAAAGACCTGGGCTGGAAAGCCTTGGAGAGCGCAAGACCCAGGCAGCCAGTCTAGTCTGGGGCCCCCACCCCTGCAGCTGTTGCTCCAGCAGCAAGTAGTGACCCCTCCCTCCTCGGGGGACAGATGACAGGACTTGTCCCAGGTGGGCAGTGAGTACCCGGGAGCTGCCTGGGACTCCAGGACAGGAGACAAGAAAGCATGGATCTGAACCAGTTGTCTTTATTTTTTGGAAAGCACGTCTGCTGGTTTGGGCCAACACCTTTGGCCCCCACAAGGCTGGGGGCCCTGAGAACTGAGACCACCCTGAGCCCGCTGACAAGCAGAGAATAGCCGCCCAAACTCAGGGCCATTAACAGTACAAAAAGTAACAAAACTGAATTTGTGGCTTTCTCTCCCAAGCTTTGAAAGGTAGCAGTCTGGGCTACAAAAGTCTAGAAGCGTTGCGTAAGAAGTGTTAAATCTACAGCAAATACGTCTTGTAAAAACTCAATAAATTATATATATAGATATATATAAACTTGTAACATCTAATAACATCTGAACCTGCATGCAGGGCTGCCCCCCCACCCCGAAACTGCCTCCCCGCCTGGAACACATGGCAATTAGAAGAACCTGTATGAAAATACCAGCTTGCTTTGAAGTCTAAAAAAATAAATCTCCTAAAGAAAAATCCTATAGAAATCTACTTCTCTTGCAAAAGAAGGCCAAAGGAAATAAAATATCCCCTCGGAATCATCTCAAACTATTAACGACCCTTTAGGGTATCAGGGGGCTGGCTCTGGCCTTGGGGTGTGGGCTGGACACACCCTCAGCAATGCCCCTAAACAAAGCATAAACCATCTCACTGTTAATAAGTTAAAACTTAAGCCTCTGCCGTGCAGCTGGCTGAACGCTAGGAGCCTGGGGAGTGACGGGGACACAGGCTCTGGGGGTCGATAAATAGCTTTACAAACATACAGGTCCAGGAACAATTTTTAAAACAAAACTGCGGTGCCAGAAAAGCCCCTCCAACCTCTGCTGGTTTTTGCGTCTCAACAGCGAGCCCCCAGGGCGCCTCCCTCGACTAGGGCACCCCGGCCCCTGCACCCTCAGGGCCCCATGCCTCAGTTGTACCAGCCTTCCTTCTTCCATATAGATATTTATATATATATGTATGTGTATATCATATACACGCATCTATTTATATAAATGTACACTCATTTCTGGAATAAACCTTTCGGATAGAAGTTAAAGGCTCCCGCCTTCAGGTACCCGTAATTTCAGTCTCTGAGGGTCAAGGTGGGAAGTGGGGAGGCCTGGAGGTGGGGAGCCGCTAACACTCACCCCAGGCGCAAGGTGCCGCTTGGGTGGGAGGTGTGCCACACGGGGGCTTCCCTGTAGGCTCAGCTTGGGCACTTGGAGGGGGGGGGCTCAGCCCACTCTGGACACTGGAGCCCAGCCCACCCCGATGCTCCCTGTGGGGTGGCAGCGGGGGTCAGGGGAGCCTGGGGAGGGGCCCGGCTCCCTGCCCTGAGGGGCCCCACGGGAGAAGCCCCTTACATTCTACGTCCGGTCCACCGGTGCTGCCGGCCCAGGTGGCCAGGAGGTCACCGTACAGCAGGGCGGGCATGCTGGGGACCCCAGAGCACACACGAGTGCACACATGCACACATGTGGAAGTTGTCTGTCCATCTGTCCACCAGTTCCAGGTCTTGAGCCCAGGCCGGTGAGACCCGTTGGTCACGGCACACCAGCGGCAGCACGGCGGGCTGGGGTCCGCTCTCACGTTGATGGGGGCTTGGCCCGCAGGCCGCGGCCCTTCACGTCCGCGAGCCCCCGCTGCCTGGTGGGGCCGGGGGCAGCAGGTCATGGGCGAACACGGAGTCGTCCCCTGAGGAGCCGGAGCTGGGCGTGTCCTGGCCGCCCGGCGAGTACTGCTCGAAGGGCACCGACAGGTCGAGGTACTCCTGCGAGCGGGCCGGGGTGGGGGTGCGGTCAGTGCTGCACCACCTCCAACGCCCGAGCCGTCCAGGCCCGGGGCGGGGGGTGGGCGGGGGGCGGCAGCGGGGCCCGCACTCACGTCGGTGGATGTAACGGTGAGCACGCGGTCCAGGTCTTCCACCAGCTGCTTGAAGGTGGGCCTCTGGGAGGGCACGGCGTGCCAGCACTCGCGCATGATCATGTACCTGGGGGCAGCACTCAGGTGGGCCCTGCCCTGTGCCCGTCCCCCTCCCTTGGGAACAGCCTCGAGGCCGGCCCTCCCCCTGCCCGGGGGCGGGGCTCAGTGGGGCCCAGCGGGGGTCCCGAGGTGACAGGCGGGCGCGCGCTCACAGATCGTGCGTGCAGTTGGCCGGCTTGTCCATGCGGTGGCCTTCCTTCAGCAGCTTGAAGAGCTCCTCCACTGGGATGCCGGGGTACGGCGAGCCCCCCAGCGTGAATATCTCCCAGAGCAGGACACCGAAGGACCAGCTGTGGGCGGCGGGGGCGCGGCACCGTCAGCCCACCCTGCCGCCCACGGTCCCCCGTGCATGCGGAAGCCACAGGACAGACCCCAGTGGGGTGCAGGGGGGCTACCGATGGTGCCCGGCTCTGCCCCACAGCTCCCCAGCCCCTGCCCTGGTGTGGCCTGTGCCCCACCCGGCTCCCCACCCCACCCCCGCCCGGGTCTGGGGGCCACATACACGTCACTCTGGTGGGTGTAGACGCGGTCAAACAAGGCCTCGGGCGCCATCCACTTCACGGGCAGGCGGCCCTGGGAGGAGGAACGGGGTTTGTTGACCGCCAGGCGCCCTCCCAGCTTGAGTCCCCCACCCTCCCCAGGCCGGGCTCACATTGGTGGTCTTCTTGTAGTAGTCGAGGTTGTGCACGTCGCGGGCCAGGCCAAAGTCCGCGATCTTCATCACGTTGTCCTCGGTCACCAGCACATTGCGGGCGGCCAGGTCCCTGTGGATGCACTGGGGACAGGACCGGGGTTGAGGCGGTCGCCACCGGCTGCTCCCTCCGCCCCCCGCCTGGCCCAGCCCCGCCGGCGGCGCTCACCTTCTGCGAGGCGAGGTACTCCATGCCCCGCGCCACCTGGTAGGCGCAGGAAACCAGGTCCTTGAAGGTGAGCTGCTCCTCGGGCAGCCGGCAAGTGTCGAAGGAGTAGTCCGTGCCCGGGGGCCGCCGCGCCCGCAGGTACTCCCGCAGGTTGCCCTTGGCCGCGTACTCCACCAGCACGTACAGGGGCCCTGCGAGCACCGGGGTCTCAGCGGGGGCTGCACCTGGGGGCCGCCCGCTGCCCGCCGCGGGCCCAGCACCCACCGCCCTGCGTGCAGGCGCCCAGCAGGTTGATGATGTTCTTGTGTTTCCCGATCATTTTCATCATCTCCATCTCGGACACCAGGTCCGACAGGTCCTTATCTGTGGCGTCATCTGTGCGGGGAGGGGGTTTGTCAGGCTGGGCCGCCCCAGCCTTGTCCAGGCTCCCCTCGCCACGCCCCTCCCTCACCTTTCAGCATCTTCACCGCCACCGTGACGGGCTTGGCAGCCCGGTCCTTGTTGATGCCGATGGCCTCCGCCATGACCACTTGGCCGAAGCAGCCCTCCCCGAGAGGCTTGCCCAGAGTCAGCCTGGCGGCAAAAGCAGAGAAGCGATGAGCACGCCCGCCCGCTCGAGGCACTGTCCCAGGCAGCCTGAGGTGCAGTGCCACCGCCTCCAGGAAGCCCACCACCCTCGCCCCGGCGACCGTGCTCATGCTGGTGGAGGACCTTGCCCCACCCCCCACCCCACTCCCCACCCCGGCCTCTGGGCCGGTGAGAGCACTTCCTGGGGCAGGTCCTCCCCGCCACGCCCCAGCCCCATCTCCAGCAGTGGCCTGATTCCCATCTGAATGCAGCCGGGTCTGAGTGGGGCCCCTCCCCACCACCGGCCCCCACCGTGTGTGCGCCCCCCCGCCCCCCCGGGCCAGGGCCCCAGGCCTTCGCACACCACTGACCGGGCCCGGGACAGCTCCCACTTGGGGTCGGCGGGCAGCTCGAGCTCAGAAACGTTGGCCAGCGCGGGGCCCTCCCCCGAGGACAGCCGGGCGATCCGCACCAGCGGCGTGTTGGAGCTCATGGACGAGCTGGACTCCAAGGACACCTGCTTGGGTCAGCAGGGGCAGGTTGGTGCTGCGGGGCTGCACGACCGGGGCGCAGGGGCGAGGGTGCGGCCCCCTTGGACCGTAGGCCGAGGCCGGGCCTGGGATGGCTGCCTGACTCCTGCACAGCACTGAGCGAAGACTTCTAAAATGTTCTGTGCCCAGAGTGACCCGGCTCTGTGCGGTGACCACAGAGACCAGTGAGGGCTCGGCGCCCCCCACAGCAGAGGGGCTGTCCCTGGGCAGGCCCCAGGCCCCAGGCCTTGACACTAGGAAGGGGACTGAGCGTGGGAGCCCGGGAGGCTGGGGCAGGGGCACGGGCGGCTCGGAACCTGGTATCTACTTTCTGTTACCTGTCGCTTGAGCGGGAAGCGGGAGACCTTGTGCACGGCGGGCGAGCCCAGGCCCTTCTTGGGGGGGCTGCGCAGGCGGCAGAGGGTCACAGCGGCCACCACCAGGATGAAGAGAAGGAAGCCCACCCCGTAGCTGAGAACACCTGCATACACACTGCCAGCCTCACCAGCCTCCACCAGCTCCTCCTCAGCTGCAAAGACACGGGCGTTGGGGGCCTGGCCCAGCCTCTCAGGAGCCCCCGCGGGCCGCCCTGGGCCGGGCCGGGGGCTCAGCTCCCCTGGTGCGAGTGCTGAGGCCTGAAGGGCCTACTTGTTGAAGGTCCAGCAGCCAGAAATACCTGGGCCAGGAGGGGCAGACCCAGGACAGAAAGAGCCCAGCGGAGCCAGCAGCACCCTCACCCGCCACCCGGGAGACACCAAAGCCACCGCATCGGCTGCTGGGGACCCCGTGGGGATGGGGCGCTCGAGGGAGGCCCTCTGGGCCAAGACAGGGCCGTGTGGGCTCTGTCCCCATACCGGGCACAGGGCCTGGCTCGAGGGCTCTGCAGTCCCCTGCCTGTTCCCGATGGCGTTGGCGTGTCCCGAGCTGCAGCCCCGAGAGGACAGGCGCAGAGCGAGCGCAGCAGGAGCTGGTACCTGGCAGCACCACCAGCCACGCAGAGTGATGGGAAAACCCGATAGAATTGCCCGCCAGACACGTGTACTCCCCCGCGTCCTCAAAGGTGACATTGCGCAAGGACAGAACCTCTAGCTCCTTGTCGGTGGTGTTAGCGCCCGCCGTCTACAAAGAAAGAACAGAGCGCGATAGGAGAGCGCCAGCACCTCCCGCGGGCACCACAGCCAGAGTCCACGCGGCGACGATCCAGCCAGGCTGCAAGGAAAACGCCGCCACCACCACCACGGCCACGGCCACGGCGGCCGAGGGCCCCCTGCCTCGTGCGTCCACACCGAGCCTGAAGCCAGTCCCTCCACCGGCAAGTCCTCTGTCCCAGGTGAGCCAGGCGTGCGACCGGCAGCACAGCAGGAGGGGTTAGCGCGCACCAGGAGGGGCAGGCGGGCGGGCAGGCGACAGAGAGATGGGCAGGAAGTGAGCCGCAGCGGGAGCAGGGGCCAGAGAGAGGGATGGAGGGAGAGCGTGAGAGCCAGAGCAGCGGAAGACGGGCTCCGGCCCGGCCTCGGGGCTGAGGTCCTCCGGGCGGGGGGGGGGGGGGCGGGGGGGTGCGCACGGGGGTGCAGGCCACGGGGGCTCAAAGCAGGCGGTCACGGCGGAGGCCAGAGAGGCGGCGGCGCAGATGTGGCCACGCCAGGAGCAGAGTGTGAGCCGGGGACGGGGCACGAGCGGCGGGGCGTGCGGGTGGGCGCAGGGCCAGGGCGTCGGAGCTGGAGCTCGGCGTGCCAGGCAGGCGTGGGACAGAGTTGTTACCTGCTTGGGGCCCGTGAACACGCAGCCAAAAGGCCTTCTCAGCCACGCCTATGAAATTGGAGGCTCGACAGAGGTACTCGCCCCCGTCGCGCTCGGACACATTGGCCAGGCGGAGGCGCGCGTCGGCCTCCACACTCTCACTGATCCACGACTGCAGGGACAAGAGACCCGGCTCAGGCGCGGAAGCCCCGCCGGGCATGGAAGTGGCCGCGCAGGAGCGGGCCTGTCTAGACCCCAGGCTCTGAGGCTCTGAGACCCCCAAGGAACGGATGGGCAGACTAGGCTGTGCCAGCTAGGAAGGCTGCCTGGAGGCGGCTTGCAGGCACCTCACAGCGGCGGCTGTCGTCTCAGCGGATGCGCCTTCCCCTCATCCACCCCAACAGCCCGGAGCGCAGCCCTGGCTGGTGGCGCTCAGAGAGGCCCTCCCAGGGCACTGGAGCTGCCCACCGCGGGGGCCCCGGCTGCCACACGGCTGGGCCGAGAGCACCCGGTACCGCCCCGCGGCTAGTCTGGACCCCTGCTCCCGCCCCGCAGGCCCATCTCGTCTCTAAACAGATGTTTCTCTTTGGGCTGCAAGTGTCGCAATCACCCCAACTTGGGGGGGCCCCCACCGCCGGGGCCGTGGGAACAAAGCTCAGGCGGTCCTGCCCTGAGGGCCCAGCGAGGTGGGCGGGTGGCCGTCTGAAGGCAGACAAGGGCGCAAGGACACAGGGCTCACTGTAGGTCCTGGCGTGCCGGGCCGGGCCCCACCTCCCGAGCCGACCCCCCGCTGCTTCTCCCCGTAGGTCCAAAGCCTGTGCCCCGACCCCCGTCCCTTAAACATGACAGGCCTCCTGCCTGGGATGCCCTCCCTGTCCCCGGCGAAGGGGGCCCCCGCGGGGCCGGGCCTGACGGCTCACCTGCAAGGAGTTCCCCCCCGCGCCGCCCCCCCCCCCCAGCCCGCCTGCCCCACCCAGCCAGCGGCGCGGCGGGGCCCACCTTGAGCACCGTGACATAGGGCGTGCCGTCGGGCCCCACTTTGCTGCCGTTCACCTCCACGTGCTTGAGCCACTGGATGTGCGGCTGCGCGTCGCTGTACACCTTGCAGTGGAATTCCACGTCGCTGCCTAGCACCGCCGTCTGGTTGGCGGGCAGCCCCGCCTGCAGGATGGGCCGGTGCGGGGAGCGCTCTGCGGGACACGGGGTGCTCAGAGGCTGCCTGACCCGTGCCCGCTTGCCGCCCGCACCCGCCAGCCCGGGCCTCACCCAGCACGTCCAGAGTGTATGTCTGCCGGATGCTGCCGAACTTGTTCTCCACGACGCACGTGTAGTTGCCGCGGTCCGAAGGCACCACGCTTTCCATGACCAGGCTCCACTGCTGGTGCCGCAGCTGCAGGTGGACACGGGTGAGCGGACGGCGGGCTGTGCCCTGCTGGCCGGCACCGAGGCCCCAGCGCCCCCCGCCGGGCCCACCTTGATGCCCCCGATGCGGTGCTCGCCTCGGAACTCCTTGCCGTTCTTCAGCCAGGAGATGGACGGGGTGGGGTTGCCGGCGGCTGGGCAGCGGAAGCGAACCGTGTTGGCCGCCGGCACCGCCAGCAGCTTCTTGTCCATCCGCTCGGGCCGCGTCCAGTAAGGGGCCCCTGCTGGCAGAGGGGCACGGGAAGGCTGTGACCAGGGTGGGAGTAGAGGCCTGCCTGCCCCGCGCCAGCCTCAGTCTCCCCTCCTGTGTAGGAAAGGTCAGCCTTTCGAAGACCCCTGCCTGGGCTGGACGAGCCTTCGGTGGCCTCAGTGCCACCTCCCGGCACTCAAAAGCCAGGTCCCCTCCCTTCCCGTCCACTTCCCTCAAGCGCCACACCATGGCCCAGGAGCCTTCACGACGCAAAGGTGTCCTCCCAGGGGAGCACCCACCCACCCAGGCAGGCCCACCAGAGGGGAGACGCAGCCCGCAGAGGGACCAGGTCACGCCGGGCTAGGAAGCCCGGCTGGATGCACGGGCAGGGCCAGGCCTTGGGAGCTTACCAGGAGGCAAGACCCAGCCACCCGCAGAACCCGGAGCCTTGAGACCGGCCAGGAGCCACTCTCCACACCATGGGCACCAGATGGGGACGCGGTGAAAGGGTATCTGGGAGGCCCTGCTCCCCCATCCTGTTTTCCAGGACCGTCCCACCCCCACCCTCACAGCCCAACTGGCTTTTCTCCCTTGGGGCTGGGGTGAGGCTGCATTCCCACCACGGGGAGGCTGGGTGGGTGTCCCCAGGAGGGAGGGAGCCCTTCCCCGCGACCCTGCTGCCATCCGTGCAGCCACCTCCGAGAGGGTGCTGAAGCCCGGGTGGGGAGCAGTGTGGGCAGGCACCGGGGGGAGGCGCCTCCAGAGCTCCGGGGGCCGGTGTCAGAGACCCCAGGGTGGCCCAGGGAGCCCGGCAGGGAGGGGCTGTTCCCTGGGACTGGAGACCGCGATGCCTTCAGGAAGGCAGCTCTGCCAGCAACCCTGCTGAGTGGCCCCTGAGCCCACTCAGGAAGAAGAACGCCAACCCCCTGCCTGGGACGGCCAGAGTGAGCGGGACACACAGGGGACAGGCGGGAGGCGGCGGGGCGCCCGCCGGGGCCCTCACCCCACTCCCGCATCTTGGGGCATCTCAAACTCAGCTCCTCCAAAACCAGACGCCACCTCCCTGAACCGGCCCCCGCCCACTGGGCAAAGCCCATGCTGCTCACTGTTCCAGGCGCTGTCACCCTCAGCCTGTCACCGGAAAGCACCGCCGCAGCCCCTTCACAGTGAATATGCCGGGACCTGCTGTCCCTGCTGCTCAGCGCCACGCCCCTCTCCCACCCGCACTGTCTCAGTCGCCCCCCACCGGCCCTAACCCCTCTGTCCGCTGCCGCCTGCCCTGTCTCAGTCACACGTGGGACGGGCCACCTCGCCCACAAGCCTCACTGCCCCAGCCCCGGCCACGCTGGCCCCCCGGCTACTCCTGGAGCCCCGGTCCCCGGTCCCCTCCCCACAGCACGGTGCCCCATCCCACCCGTCACCTGCCACCCGGAGCCCAGAGCTGGGCACGCATCGCCGCCACCCCACACTAAGGGGCCCCCACGGAGGTGGCCCCCAGACCTCGGTCTCTCCCCTGCCTGGTGAGCAGGGCCCCAGTGGCAGGTTGGTCCCCAGCCCTGGGCAGCCCTGCGTGCCTGGAACCCGGTCTCACCTGTGTCTTCAGCCTCGTCTTCCCCATCTTCATCGTCTCCTGAGGACGGAGCATCTGTAGCGCAGGCGAGAGGGAAATATGGGAGGTGGCCCTGCAAGCAGGCAGGGGCCCCTCACTCCGACGGCGCCTCCCGGGGGCCTCCCCTCCCCCAAGACCACCAGGACCCTCGGGAGCGTCGTGGGCCCCAGCAGGCCCTACCTGTCACGCGCACGGTGAAGTGGCACAGGACACTCTGCGTGAGGCGCTGGCGGCAGCTGTAGGCCCCGGCGTCCTCATGGGAGGCGTTGAGCACCTGCAGCCGCTGCGGCCCCACCAGGATGCGGTCTGAGGGCGCCAGCCCCACGCCGTCCTTCACCCAGACCGTGGGCCCTGAGGGAGCCCCCGCGGGCCAGTGGCAGCTCAGCTCCACGGTGTCCCCGCTGCCAAAGACCAGCTCCTGCTGGCCAGGCTCAGGGCCCGGGACCTCTGCGGGCAAGATGGGGGCCCATGAGGCAGGCGCCCCCCAAACCAGGGACGCCGGGGGCTCCGCACCCCGCGCTGTGGCACCGCACGTGCCGGGGGGAGGCTGCAGCCGGGGGCCGTCTGGGGCCTGTGGGGGCTGAGGTGGGCCCAGGAGACGGAAGAGCCTGTGGTCCGGCTGACTCTCCCACAGGGCCGGGGCACGGGCACTGTTCGTAGTGCCACCAGGTCTCCGTCCCGAGGACGACCCTGCTGTGGTAGCGCTTATGTAGAGGACACGTGAGGAAGCGGGAGGGGCCGCTCCAGTCCAGCACTGTCTGTAGACACGGAACACTCCAGTTTCCGAGTGTCCAATTTTCCTTTGATTCTTTTCAATGATTTAGAAATGCAGCATCCGCTCCGACCTCACGGGCAGCAGCGAAGCAGGAGGTGGGCGTGCTGTGCTTGGCCGACCTCAGCTAAAACAGAGGCTCGGAGGTGGGGACGAGCGGGGTAGTGACAAGACAGTTCATCCCAGGAGGGGATTCCCACCTGGTGCCCCCCACCCCTCATCTTGGCTTCAAAACCAGTTCGGGACCTGCCCAGCCCCAGAAGGGAGCGCCGCAGTCAGACAACACCCCCAAGCCTTCCAGAAGAGCCCCAAGCTGACGCCGGCAAGGCCAGCCCAGAGTGGAGGCTCTCAGGGGCATGGACGGCCTGAGCCCCGCCTCCGACTACACCTCCGCAGTAAATCAGAGAGAACACATACCCAGAAGGAGACTAGAAATACACAGACATGGTACCAGTTGTGGCCAGTGGGGCCTCACAGGCCAGTGGGGTGAGGGGACCTAGGACCCCTCATCTTACAGATGAGGACACAGGCGAGGGGAGGAAGACTGCAGACTCGGCTGGCGGCGAGGCCAGAGCAGGCACCGCCAGGCCAGGCTGAGGAGGCCCGGCCCACCTCTCCCCGCAGGTGCCGAGAAGTCGGGGTGGAGGGTCCTTGCCGAGGGCGGATGTCCACTGTGGCCCCTGCGCCCCTCCCCTGACCAGTGGCTACCCAGATCCCAAGGGGCCAACAAGGCCTGGGACCCAGGGGCTGACCAGCCCCCCCAGGTCTCCCTGCCAGAGCTGGACAATGCACGGCGCAGGCAGGCAGCCTGGGCTTTGGGCCCGGGACAGGGGTGGGTGGTCCCACCACGCAGACCCAGCTGGGTTGGTCACACCGTTACTTGTCATTCTGCCGACGCACGGCCTAGATTCGAGGGCCCAGCTGCCCGTTCTGGCCACGCCAGTCCCTGGCTCCTCTGACGGGCCCCATTCTGCCCCCCACCTCAGGGGGTTCCACAAGCTCGGCGCCCACCAGGACGGTCCCTGAAGTGCCCATGGGGTCTGCATTCCCAGGGTTCCCACAGTCAGGGGGCTCCTGGCCTGACTTTCAGACCCCCAGTCCCGGCCACGGTGTTATGTGGGGACCACCCAGTGCCGGGAGCCGGCTGAGGCCCCCCAGAAGGCCGAGAACAGGCTGGCTGTGGCTGCCTCAGCCCCAGGCCCTGGCCCAAGGGCAACAGTGGTTGGTTCCGGTTTGGTCTGGGTGGCAAAGGCAGGTCAAGCCATCCGCACAAGTATTCACTTCAACCTGGTCCAGCAGGGCTGGGAGGACCCAGCACTCCGCCGAGGGCCAGCCCCGGACCTGCCCAGGACCCTGCCCCACTAGGTGGCCGTAGAGGCCAGGGACCTCCGGACCAGGGCCGGGATGGCAGGAGCACCTCCACTTCCTGCAGATCCAATCCACTCTGCGCCACAGAGGACCCGGGGGAGACCAGGCAACGCCAAGGGGGGGCGGCGTCAGGCGGGGGGACACAGAGTGACGGGCAGGGCCCGAGGGGGCACTCTGCCTAGGGGCGGTGAGGGCACACGCTGTAGGCTGCTCAGCTCCCACCACAATGGCCTCAGGAAGGAGGCTTTCTTGATCAACACAAGGGGGCCCGTCCACACCCACACAGGCACTGGCGCCACACACGTCGGAAGACAAATGTCCTCTGTGCCATGGTGGGTGCCCACGTGCCATGTGGGGGTGGGCAGAGGTGGAATGTCCGCCCCCGTGGGTCCCACAGCACCTGTTCCAGCCTGCACCCCCGCCAAAGGCCTGACCTCGGTGAGGGGGCCGCCAAGGGGTACTGTGTCCTGGAGGGGCCAAGCCGGGCCTTCGGGCACGTCTCCCAGGCCCAGAATCCTCCTGAATCTGCCACTCACGGGCCCCGTGACTCAGTTTCCCCCACTGGCAGGCCAAGGGGGCCACCACAAGCAGTTAAAGCACTGGAGCTGGTGAAAATAGGGGGCACGAGACCCCCCCCGCCCCAGGGCTACACCCCAGGATTGATGTCCACCAGGCCGCAGCCGGAGTGGAGCCAGCCTGCTCCGGAGGGCCGCGACCCCTGCTGGGGGAACTCGCTCCTGGTTTGGGGTCACTACAGTTGAGACCCGCTCAATGCATGTGGGGTGTGCAGGGGTCGGGCCACCCTCCACGAGAGGGGCCTGGAGGAGACCCCAGGGAACAAGCATCAAATCCAGACCCGATTCAGAGGAGGCGCCTGGACCTGACGACAGAGGAAGAGCAAAGCCCTCTGGCTCTGGATGTGGGTGAAGGTCTCTGATGCCAGGTACATGCTTTAAATGGCCGGGAGGCGCGCCCCAAAGGGACCGTGAAGTCATGGCCTTCCTGCCTCCCCAGTCCCCTCCCCACCCGGAAACAATATGAAAAGTTTCGTAACAAAGTGAGAAAAAGAAAGGGGTGGGATCCGGAGGCCTGGCGGGCTAATGAGGGCTTACAGGATTATCCAGCCTAATCCTCCAGCAACCCTTCCGTTATCCTGCACAGGCGAGGAAACTGAGGCTGCAGGAAAGCAACCAGAACCAGGCTGGGCAGCCAGCAGCCTCGGGCCCAGCAGGGCCTGGGGTCAGGGAGCCCCCCGGTCCCCCAGCCTGAAGAGGCTCCTCACCGTTCATTCACTTGTAAATCACTCAGGCCGGCCTGGCCACCCGCTCCCCCAAGCCGGTACCTGGGCAGACGCCCCGCCTACCTCCTCAAGGAGACCCCTAGCTCCTCTCTAGGTTCAACTGTAAAATGGGGCGCACCAGGCCCCAGATAGGGCCCCAGGTGGGACTTGAGGGCCTGGGGGGCAGGGGCACCCTTGGCTCAGTGCAGGGGCTCAGAGGCCAGAGGTCCAGCCTCAGGCTCAGCGCAGGTTAATGAACCACCCAGAGGCCTGCGGGGCTCAAAGTCCAGCCCTGAGGAGGAGCAGGTGGGGGAGGGTGCCGCCAGCGCCTTCCTGGGAAGTGCCCTCACCCTCCCCCCAGGCCCCTCCTGGCCGGGTGGGCCCCCATCAACCTTCCTGCCTGGCGGGGGCCCCCCGCCAGTGGCTTCGTGCGGAGATGGAGGCCGCCCTGGCGGGGCCTGGGGTGGCCAGGGCAGTCCAGCGGCGGACACCTTCCCCAGTGTCCGTGACCCCTGCCAGCTCCGGCTCCGTAATTTATGTTCCCCGGGAAAGTGCCAGGCTGGGACCTTTGTAAATTTCACGAGGCCTTTGTATTTTTACTGCCTGGCCCGTGGCCCAGCTCCTTCAGGAACCGGATTAGGTTTATTGACCTATCAACTCACTACCTGTTTCACCAACTTTACTGCGGGGACAGGGGCCCCGGTGCGCGGGCACCCCAGCCCCTGGGGGGGTCCTCAGGACGCTCTACCCCAGGCCCGCATCTGGTGGGGGCGCTGCCAGTTCCCCGAGGCGGGGAAGGAGGGGGCCACTGCCCCACCTCCGCGCCGCAGGGGGTCCGGGAGGTCTGGAGCTCCGCCCACCGCCCCCTCCCCCGGGGCTAGTTGACATTCCCCGGCCGTAGGGAGTAATATCTTTATCTGAATGCGAATGCTAATTCGGGGCTCCCCCCGCGGCCGCCTATTCTGCGCCCCTGGAAGCGGGGGCCGCCCTAGCAAGCGCTAAAAGCGCGCCCTGACCTCCCGACGGCCTCTGTCACGCCGCTGAATGACACGCACATTCAAGCGCCGAGCCCACTTTCATTCATAAAAAAATGACATTGTTCCGAGAGGCCGCAGCCGCCGCCGGAGGAAGGGGCGCGGGGGACGCAGGGAGGGGCGGGCCGCCATCTGCCTCCGTCCAGCCCGCGGCCGCCGCCTCCCTGGCACTGCGCGCCCGCAGCCGCTCGACTCACACCTCCCCGCGAGGCCCGGCCGCCATCAATGCGCGGTCTGTGGCCGCGCCGAGGTACAAAGGAGCGGCTGTTCGGGTCTCGCCCGGGTGGGGCGTGAGCTCACCGGGCGAAGGCCTTCCTCCACGCCGCCGCCGGGCTGGGGACAGCGGTGCGCGCAGCCCCCTCGCCCGCGCCGGTCCTCGCCAGCGCCCCGGAGTTGGCGGTCTCCAGGGGGCGGGCTCCCTACGGCCTCCCCTCTCTGCCCGGCCGCCGCCGGGGGCCTGGCAGCGCGTGTGCGGGGCGTGGGCACCCGGAGCGCTCGGCCGGGAGCAGCGTGGGTCAGCGCGCGCTGCACCTCGAGGGCCTTGTGCGTGTGCGGGTCAGGGCCCGGTGCCAAGACGCGCTCCCGCCCCGCCCCTGCCCAGGCTCTACGGGCCCTCCTCGCAGACCCTCGACGTCCCGCTGGACCTTGACCGCCAGCGGGGTTCCGCGGCTCCACATCGCTCGGACATCCGCCCTCTCACCTCCCGGCCCCCGCCTGGCGTTCGCTGCACACCCCTGGGGGCAGTCATCTTAACTCACAGGGCATGAGAGCTGGGTGGGGGGAAACGGAGGCACTAGGTGTCACCTGGTCATGCAGGCCACTGAGGGGCTGGGGCCCGGCCCCGGGCTGACGCACTCTCATACCCTCCCTCCAAAGTCCAACCTCTCGCTTTGGCTGAAGCTGGCCACGAACTGGGGCCCGAAGGGGGTTGGGGGAGAGGCACCAACAGCAGAAACTGTCCGTCAGTGCAGAACCCGCGGAACAATGGGAATCGTGGAAACGCAGTCCCCGAGCCCTCCCGACAGCGCCCAGGAGCAGGCTGCGCCCCACTGGGGAACCGCTGGGGGCGGGGGTTGCGGACGCCACCGCGGTGCCCGGCTCGCCGCCGCAGCCTCGCACTTGGGTGGCAGCCCTGCGGCTCCAGGCGCCCCACAAACTGCCGCGCCAGCTCTGGCCCCGATCCCCGGGGAGGGAGGGCGGCAGGAGCCCGGACGCTGGCCCCGCTATGCCAGCCCAGAGCAAGCCCTGGGGCCCACTCAGATCTCCGGCGCCCCACAGCCACCCAGGCGCCCGTTCCCCGGCCCCGACGCTTCTGCCTGCCGGGGTCCAGTGCCCTCCCCAGTACCCGTCGGGTCCTTCCGTACCTGCTGCTCTCCGCACGACGCGCTGCTCCATGCCCGGGGACCCGGAGACGGCGCCGGTCATCACGACGGCCACGGCCACAAAGAACGCGAGGACGCAAGCCGGAGCGCCCATAGCTGGGGCGGGTGTTACGACGTCCTCAGGCGGCGCGCGCCAGCATGCTGCCCCCCATGGCCCGGTTCTGGCACCGGCGGGAGGGCGCCACTCGGGGAGTCTGTTGGAGGAGGCAGGCAACTCGTTACTCGGGCGCGCAGGGGCGGAGGCGGCGGTGGCAGGGCTCCTGCGCCCCGGCCCCTCCGATCCCCGTCCGCCCCGCCCGCCGCCGCCGCCCAGGGCTCCCGGGCCGCCTGGCGCCGGCCGCCGCCTCCCCGCCGCGGTCCCTCCCTCCCCCTTCCCTCCCTGGCTGCTGCAGAGCCCTCCCAGGGCGGCGGCGGCGGCGGCTGCAAACTTTCCAGAGCTGGAAGCCCGCGCCCCGGCCGGGCCCCGCCGCAGAGACCGCTCGGGATCCGAGCCCGCCGCGCGCTCTGGACCTGCCGCGCGCCCGCCTGGTCCCCTCGCGCCCGCCGGGTCCCCACGCACCGACCTGGCAGCAGCGGGCGCCCGACTCACTGAGCGCGGCTCTGGCTTGCGCTCGCTGCCCGCCGGCCCAGCGCCTGCGCCCCGTCCCACCGGCCGTCGGCTCGGCGGTGCGTCCGTGCGCCCGGCCGAGCTGGACCGCGCGGCGCCAGCTGCCCGCGCCGCCGCCGCCGCCGCCGCCACCGCGCACTGAGCCCGGGCTGCCCGGCGCGCGGCAGCCAGTGGAGGCCGGCCTGCGCCCGCCCCGCCCCGCCCCGGCCACGCCCGCTCTGGCCCGCTCGGGCGCGGGGACACGCCCCTCCCCTGGGGCGGTCCGGAGGCGGGGCCGCGGCTTGCCTCGCCTCTGCCCGCGGAGGGGATTAGAGGGGGCGGGGCGGGGCGGGGGCGCCCGGCGGTCTCGGAGGGCGTGGGAGCCCGGCTCCGCGGCGAGGCCCCCAGTCGCACCGCTGGGCCCTGCGCTGAGGGCGGTCCCGCGCGGGGCGGGCGCACAGAGAGCCCGAGCGCAGGCTTCTATTTGCACAGCGCGCAGTCCCGGTTAGCACCCGGCCGCCCACCAATGGCTCAGGCCCCGGAAGGCTGGGAGGGAGGGGGCGGTGTAGAGAGGGGTGGTCTCTGTGGGTGAAACGTGTCAGGGAGGCTTCACAGAGAGGGAGCTGCACAGGCTGAGCCCGGAGGCGTGAGCAGCACAGAAAGCCTGGGGGCGAAGGACACTTCTGCCTGCCCGCCTGGGGTTGAAACGCTAGGGGACTCCGGAAGCTGCGGGCTCGCCCCTGCGTTTATTAAGCGACTGTTGCACACGCTTTATTAAGCGACTGGAGCTCAGCTGCGTGAGTGCCTCGCCAGAGAGGCTCACTTACCCCCACTACCCCAGGAGGAAGAAGTTTGGAGATGGGGTACTCGCCAGACATCAGAATGGAGAGCAGCGCTGGGGGGCCCTGGGTGGGGGAATGCCAACCCTAGGGCTCGGAGGAAGGCCGAGGGGGGAGCTGGTGGCAGAGCCTGAGCTGCGAGGGATGTGCGGGGTCCTGGGGCGCTGCAGGGCAGGAGGACCCAGTGTGGCTGTGGCTTCTGTGTCCCCCTTCACAAGGAAGAGAGCTCTTCTCTCACTTTCAGGCAAGCCCAGGGGGGCGGGGACCTGCAGCAGCCAGACAGGAGAGAGGGTGACCTGGCTTGGCTCTGCGCTGCCCCAGCCAACTGCCTCTGGCCCACCTGGCTTGTGGCTTCTTGGACTCAGTTTGCTCATCAGGGAAATGGACAATGAAAGCCCCTGTGTGAACTGCTGCTCCTGCCATCCCACAGCTCCGGGTGCAGCCTGGAGACACCCCAGCCTCTGAGGCTAGACCTCAGGACCCTGGAAGGTCCCACTCCTCTGTGCCCACCCGACAGATGAGTGCCTCTGCTGTATGCTGCCCTCGTTGCCTGCTCTGGTCACACCCATGTCCCCCAGACTGGCCAGGGGCACCATCAGCTTCTGTGTGGGTCTGGCCAATGGGCAGCACGAGAGGGAGATGGGCACTTCCACTGTTCCTGAAGGGTGGGTGTGAGCCCCCCTCTTCCTCCAGTGACAGGCCTCGGTTGACCCCTGGGTACTAGACACCCTGGATTCCTTTCCTAGGGCTGCTGTCGCAAATTTCCACAAACTAGTTGCCTGAAATTTAGTCTTGTTCTGAGGCCAGCAGTCTGAAATCAGGGTGGGGCCATTCCTCCCACCTGCTCTCCCCCCACCCCCCCACCCCGCCCCACCCCAGGCTCTAGGGGAGGATCCTTCCCGCCTCTTCTTGCCTCTTGTGGTTCTTGGATCCCTTGGCTTGTGGCTGCATCGCTCCGATCTCTGCCCCCATAGTCACATGGCTTCTCTTCTGTTTTATAATGACACTTGTCATCGGATGTAGGGCCACCCAGATAATCCAAGCTGATCTCCTGATCTCAAGAGCTTAACATAATGACCACAAAAGACTCTTTTTCCAAACAAGGTCACATTCCCAGGTTCCGGGGGTCAGGACATGGATCTCCCTTTCGGAGGCCCCCATCCTGCCCTTCATACACCCCACAGTGGCTGGTTTCTTTGGTGCCGCCCACAGTTTGAAGTGGTCCCTTCACTATGGCCTGTTTCCAGTGGCACTGTCTGGTGGCATTTAGGTCAAAGTTCAGGAGCATTTGCACGGCTTTAGGCTGCTGACTCTGCCCGATTGCTTCCAGAGGGTCTGAGCACTGCCTCTTGCGAACCCCGGAGGAGTCGCTGCCCATTTTGTCCCACCCTCGCCACCGGGGGGAGGGAATTGCTTGAAGGCAGTTTTATTATTCTTGACAAAATAATTTTATTGTTCACAATTATTGTTTCCAAGTCAGCCCGTTCAGCTGGAGCCAGTTTTTCCGCGGGGCCTTCCCCAGACGCGGGGCGAGCCGTCGTTCAGTGCGCCTGCGCCCTGTTTCCCAGAGCTGGGCGAAGCTGCCTCTAAAGGAGCCGTTAGTAGCCACTATTTCATCATGGCCCTCTTGACAGATCACTTCCCCCAAGACCCTTCTGGAATGGCCTGGCTCAGTCCTCCTGGCACCCCGGTGCGGTAGGCACTCCTCGGGCCCACTGGAGCCCGAGGTGTGGTGTTGACACGCCCCCCACTCCCCCGCGAAGTCCCCACCCCATCTCCCAAGGACCGCAGCGCGGGGAGCGGAGGTGAGGCTGAGGGCGAGGCAAGAGTGGGGGTCTGACGGGCAGCCCAGCCCAGCCCAGCCTGGTCGGTGAGTCAGAGCTGGGCGGCCCGGCTTGTTGGGGCTTGTGGTGGTGAGCGGGCTGCTGTGTGCCCTGGGCGCTGGGATCACAGCAGGCTGTCAGCAGCCAGCCCTGCATCTGCCCCTCCTTACCTCCCCTTCCAGGCCTGGGCTGACGCTGGGATCACGGCGGCGGTGCACGCAGCAATGGGGATGTTCCTGGTGTGGACTGGAGTCTCCACCCCGCCTGCCATTCTCAGCACTCCTGGCAGGCCGCGGCTGCCACGGTGCCCGATAGGTGCCCATCGAGGCCGGAGCCAGGCCTGGGAACCGGGGCAGGGGGAGCCCTGGCCAGAGCTTCCTGCTGAGCCCCCCTCAGGGACTCAGGATGGAGTGCCTGGCCCAGGGAGGGGCTGCTGGTGGGAGCTTCTCTCGGCCCTGCCGCAAGGCTCAGTGCAGGGATGGGGGAGACTCAGGCCCCAAGGGGGCTTCAGGTCTTCTGTGCCCAGGCCACTTCTCCAGGAGGCTCTTGGGAACCCCAGTGGGGGGCTGCTTGGTCTTCCTGGAGCTCCCCACTACTGTCAGGGTCCAGGGGTTGGGCCCCAGGGACCAGGACAGGTCACCAAGGGATGGAGGAAGAGGACCCCTGGCTGAACTGGGCTGAGCTGGCGGCCCCCTCCCCCCAAAGAAGAATAAGCAGATTTGAGAGACACCATGGCTGTTGTGGATTGTGGGTAATTTCTGCTTTTTAGATTCATTCTCAGAAAATCTGAGGAGGATTAAAAGAAAAAGCACAATTGATCTGCTCATTATAACAGAAATTTTAAAGAACACGGAGAAGAGAAAATATTCCAAGGTCCGTTGGCCAACACTAACTGCTGTACAAGATCATTAATTTTAGCTCTGAGCTTCCCGGCAGGCTGAGCAAAAAGGGCAAGACCATGAATCATGTGCTGTCGGGAGCCTGTCTTCTCAGATGTGCTCTGACAGCCCCAGTCCAAACGTTCTGGCCTTTTTGCCCCTTGGTTCACTCAGATTACTAGACCTCAAATCCTGACTTTAGGTTTGGAAAATGTGGTTGCTCCCAGATGAGCAAAAAAAGGAGACCAGTGCTGTCTGTAGACACAGGAGAGTGGTGGTGTGGGGGAGGTGGGGATGAAAGCTCAGGCTTCTCCTGGGCACCACCCCAGGCTGGGGGCAGGGGGCCCACCTCCTGGCCTGGAGCCTGGCACAGAGGGCTGCTCCCCAGTGCAGAAGGGCAGGAGGTGCTGGTGGGGGGAGAGTCTGGGTGGGGAGGGCCAGCCAGGGGGTGGGGGAGGCCCCCAAGGGGGTGGGCCTGGGAATGAGGGCAGTGGAGAGGCGGCCACCGCTGGCCAGGGAGGGGTTAAGGCCTCTACAGCTCCCGGGGCTGGCGGGGGCCAGGCCGGTAGCCGCTGAGCAGCTCAGAAATCTATTTTCCTAAGCACTTGGCATTTGCCTGAAACCTCAAGTGTATTTTCCCTAAGTTTTATTTTTTCTTTGACCCCAAACTCTGGTAAATTTAAGGGAAATTTAATTATGGTGTTTTGGGTCCATTTACACTTAAACCTTCTCAGCATTTTTTCCAGGACCCTTTTGGAGTTCAGCACATCTTGGGAGCCTTCTAAATGAGCGTTTTTATGATTATTATTTTTTGAAAAGGCTTTACCCGCCCCCCCCATCCCCGCCCCTCAGCACCAGCCTTCCTGCCAAGAATAAACAAGGCTGACTCCACAGGCTCCGGCTGAATCAGGAATCCAGGCCTAGGCCACCAGGCCAACCCCACGTCATGCCCTCCTCCCTGCCACTGAGCAGCCTTTTACCCTTCTTGGGATGCCACTTCCTCTGGGTCCTGCTGACCCTTCCGGGTGGGTGTCACCTGCTCCAGGAACCCCAGTGAGCTCTGCCCTGAGCCTCAGATGCCCTCCCCGGGGCCTCGAGCCCCTGCGCTTTGCGCCTGCTAGCCCCTGCACAGGTCACCCGTGGACAAACCTCAGCCATGCTTCCAGCCAGCGCCTGCGAGGTCAGAGTGGCCAGCTGGGTCCAGTGGATAGTGGGGGCCTCAGCGTCGACTGGCTGGAGGCTGGAGACACCATCCAGGCCAGGCTGGGGCCAGGGCATCCCCCCAAGGCTCAGGTTGGGGCGACCCACATCCTGTGGATCTGGGAACAGAAGGACTGAATTTTCAGGTGATGGTGGCTCCTGACAAAGAACCCGCAGGGGCCGGATCCTCACACCAGCCCCGTCATCAGCCCTGTTTGACAGGTGGGGACACAGGCACACGGCCTGCCCAGGGACACTGTGACCAGGTGGGTGCAGCTGCCCTGTCCTGGGGAGCTTTCTGCTGAGCTTGGGAAAGGTGGGTGTCCTCTGCAGTGTGTAGGGCACCCAGAGAGCGGGCTAGACCCCCCAGCCTCAGGCAGGTGCCCCGCAGTCGTAGGGAGGGCCGGCCCACAGGCTGCGCAGAGCTGCGTGGAGGAGGGGCTGTTTGCGGAGCGAACTCGCTGACACTGGGCAGAGGCCACCGGCTCGCCGGGCAGCCGCTGTCAGGGGCCCCGCTCTCCGTGTGCACCCCTCAGCCAGGCCCACCGCGAGCCACGGTCCCTCCGCTGCCACCGGCCGGGCCCTCTGCTCAGGAGAAGGCAGCCTGGTGGACACTCTAGGCTGCCCCGAGGCCCAGCTGACACCACTGACGCTGCGCAGTCGGGCTGGAGGCTGTAGCAGCTCTTGGCCTGGGAGTGGGCTGGGGGTGAAAGGTCAAAGCCTGGCGTCTGGGGCAGAGTCCTGGATCAGGCCCAGCAGCCCTGCAGCCCAGCTCTACGGTGTTGGGCAAGTGGCTGCTCACCCAGGGCCTGGGTCTCCCATCTGTCCAGGGGCACTAATAGTGCCCACTCCAAGGGTGGCAGGGAGGAGGGAGGGGTGCTGGGAAGGTGCTCCGAGGGAGCACGGGCGTGGGGGGATATGGACCTGTGGGGTTCCTGGGCATCCCAGAGTGGGGGCTTGGTTCTGGGGGAGGGGAGGGCTCTGCCAATCCTGATCCCAGACCCCCATGGTACCCCATCTCCCACCTGCACCCCCTGCAAGGAGAGATGGGGGTGGCTGCTCCCTGGGGACCTCTCCCCGAGCCCAGGGCTCTCCCCTGCGGGGGCTTTAAGGAGAGACACTGTAGTTCGCGTGGGGTCTTGGGTAGCATGGGCATCGTGATGGCCTGAGACCGCACTCCTGCAGGAAGGCTGCTCCAGTCCTAACCTCCCGGGAAATCGGCGCTTCTCTGGGACCCCAGGCCCTGAGCTTCCCCAAACCCTGATGCCTGGAACCCCTGTGCACGTGGGCACTGGGGCGACATGTGGATTTAAGCCCCAAAGTCGCCCAGGCTGTCAGCATTGCCCTGTCCTGCAGATGGGGACTGAGGTACAGTGTCCTGGAGTACCTCACGAGGGGTCTATCCCAGCACTGGCTGCCGAGGGTGTGCTCGGGGCCTGGGGCAGAGTGGTGCCGAGGGCAGTCCCCCTCAGAGGGAGGCCTTCCAGGGCAGGGAGAGCAGATGCCCTGACCCCTCGTCACCACCCAGGCCCCAGCCTCCGTTTGCTCCTCTGCCTGGTGGGCCTGCCCTCCTAGGGGCCGACAGGGGGCCCTGGTGCACAGTGAGCCCCATGTCTGCCCTGGGCCTGAGGGCCACCTCTGCCCACGCTGGTCCACTCCCCCAGGCTCTCGGAGGCCCCGGGCGGGACAGGGTCTGCGGCCCCCCAATAGAGACGTCTTTGAGGGGCCTCCCAAAACTCCCCTCCCCTGCGTGCTGGCCCCAGTGCCCAAGGCCGCTGACAGCTTTGGAGTCCGTCTGCCCTGCCCTGCAGGGACTGAGGCCGCGGTCGCCGGGTCCATACCTGTGCCCACCCTGGTCTGTAACCCAGGTCACACAGGGCCACCCAGCAGGCTCAGGGTGAAAGTGGGATGGAGCTGAGCTAGAGGCGGGGCCAGAGAGGGCTGGATCCCGGGAGGTCAGGGTGGGGGTGGCCTCGTGGGCAGGTGAGCAGCCCAGGCGCCCCTCCCGCTGCCAGGCCCACCCCACGGGGGGTCCCTGCGGCCTCTTGGCTCAGGCCAACCCCGCCCCAGCCTCCAGGGTCCCTGCCCTGAGGACCAGTCACCTTCTGGGCCAGGGTCAGCCCAGGGCTAGAGTGGGTGGGGGTGGGGAACCCTCCAGAAGCTGGAGCCCCAGGGTCCCCAGGCCAAGGTTATCTCAGGATGAGGGTCTGTGCTGCCTCAGCGCGGATCAAGGGGGCTTATCGGGCCAGGGCTCCCTTCCCAGCCACCGTTCCCCACCCTCCCCTCCCCGCCCCCCAGGCCTCTTTGCTCCCGCAGTGGTCCTGCCACCTCCCTGCCCACCCCGCTCCTCCCTCCCCCCGCCCTCCTCCGGGACATCTTTGGAGGCCTTCCAAGGCCCTGTGGCTCTCTGGCTTAGCCCCAAATCCACGACCCCGTAGGGTCCCGGTCTCCAGGAGCGGGTGGCAAGGAAGCACCCTGCAACCTCAGTAGTGGAGGGCCACAGGGCTTGATCTTTGGACCACGGTTCGGTTCATCCCTAGGTAGAAGACCGGGTGGGCAGCACAGTGGGTGACCACAGCCGGAGGTCGAGGTGCAAAGGTAGGACACAGGTGGGCCTAGAGGCGGCCTGAGTGAGGCAGAAGCATCCCCTACTACACAGGTCCTCCCCCTGGAGCCTTCAGGGCTTTTCACACATGCACACGAATGCTCGCACACATCTGCTTGCGAGCGGTGTGTGTGTGTGTGTGTGCGCGCACGCGCACGCACGGTTTCCCAGGGAGCAGCCTGGGTCTGAGCCCTCAACCCGTCGAGCCAGTGGGTGCCCCCATCAAGCTGCCGTGGGCCCCAGGCCTCTATGTTGCCGACCAGCCCAGCTAGCTCCTCTGCCAGTGCCACCCGCCTGCCTGCTCAGGCACCGAGGGCCAGGCCAAGCCTGGGAAACTGGATCGGAGCAAGGCTGGGCAGGCTCCCCACACCTGCCTGAGCACGCACCCAGCGAGGGCAGGGGCTTCAGATCCCAGCACAGCCTGGACCCAGGCCGACCCTGGCACACATGTGTCTACACGTATGTGTGCACTCACGCGTGTGTGTGCCCTGGTGGCATGGACTGGGTCTTCCGCTTTAGCTGACAGCCACTGCTCAGGGCTCTGGGCGTCCCCATGCCCACAGGCCCCTGACCTGGCCAAGGGCAGCCTTTGGCCACTGCAGACTCCAGGCTAGCTCAGTTCAGCCATAGGTGCGATCCATAGGTGACTGGACACGCAGGGGAGGGGCTGGCCTCAGGCCCTTCCTGCACCCCCTGCAGTTCAGCCCTGGAGAGATCACTCCCATGGGCTAGACTCCAGACTAGCCCACAAAGGGTGGCCAACCCGGCCAGTTCAGGCAAGACCTCCCCCCCACCCCCCGGCCCCTTGGATCTCTGGGGCTAAGGAGATGAATGATCTCAGGTAGCGGGAATCTCCTAGGTTCAGAGAGGGCAGCGACCCACCCTGGGGCACACAGCAGATCCAGAAGGGCCGCTCCTCTGCGCGCCTGTGGCCATGACTTCCTGCTCCTCCCAGACTGCCTGCCCTGCCCTGCGCTGGCCAAGTCCCCTCTGATAACGCTTGCCCTTGGCGAAGTCCCCAGGGGTTTGGCCTTGGGGCTCGCCTTGCTGCTCAAGGGTTCTCCCCCGGGGGCCAGGGCCGCAGGTGTAGCATCACAGGCTCGTCAGGGCCGAGGTCCAGGCGCCCGCCCCTGAGGCCAGCCCCACCTGGGTGAGGAGTCCTGGGCCCCAGATTGCAGGAGAAGAGCTGCAGCCGCTGCCCTGCCAGGTGCCGCCACTGCTCCCCCACTTGGGGCCCCACACTTTCTGTCCTCACAGCCGCGTGGGGCTGGGGGACAGACTTCACCACGGCTGGCCAGGGGAGGGGGCTGTCTGCAAACCCCGCTGGGGTGGCTGCAGCCCCGCGTGCTTGGCCCGGCCTCCCGTTCCATGCACCCTCGCCTCACCCGTCCCGCTGAGGGTAGGGAAAGCAGCAAATCTTCAAAACCAAGAGTTGGTGTGGCCTCAACTATCCCTCCCCCGCTGCCCCCATCCCTGCCCTCACCCTGTCCAGCCCGCAAGCTAAGGCAGCCCCTCCAGGGATCCCAGGCGGGCGGCAGGGCCACCGTCCAGCTCCGCTCGCAGGCTGACCCTGCCCAGGCTCCCTGCGACTCTGCAGCGCCCTCACCACTCCCGGGAGGCCCCTGGCCGCCAGGCGCTGCAGGACCTGGGGGCTCAGAGCGGCGCCCCTTCCCCTAAGATGTGTTCTCCCGCACACACACACAGACACGTGCGCTCACACACACGCACAGGGCCCAGGCACCGTTCTCCTCGTAAATTGCTTAAAGGATTCCAGGCTACTTTGAGCTCACAGAACTCGTAGTGCCAGAAATCTGGCTGGCTGGGCAGGTGGAGACTCGACGGGGTCAGCCCCCTCCCTGGGGCCTCTCCGCTCAGTCCTCCGCAGCCCCGAGATGGCCCTCAGGAGCAGGGAGCCAGGCCTGTGACCACCTGCCGCTCTCCCGCGTCGCACCTCTGGTCACCCGCAGCCCCACCCTTCCCGTCCCGGAGGTGCTCTGCTGGAACTTGGTGAGTGACCTCAAGCGTGTTTATGAAACGGGGACAGTAAAGGGGCGATGCATAGGTCGAGGTGACCGGACACGCAGGGGAGGGGCTGGCCTCAGACCCTTCCTGCACCCCCTGCAGTTCAGCCCTGGAGAGATCGCTCCCATGGGGTCAGACCCTGCACGCTGTCCTCTGCCAGAGTCCCCTGGAGGCCCCTCAGCCCAGAGCTGGCTCCCCCAGAATGAGGTGGACTGACTCAGAGACCCCGGCCAGGGAGAATCTGGGCAGGCGCCCTTGGGACAGAGCCTTTGAGGTCTCAGTGGTGTGTATTTGTGACCCTAGAGGGTTAGATCTGGGGGATCAGAAACCATCCCAGGGGGGAAGTTATGTGGCATGCGTGCCACCCCTATGTGCCAGCCTGTTCCCTGGCAGACATTACTAGTCACGCTGCCATAGCTGCGGTCTTGGCCCCTGGCCTTCTCCACATGGCTGACCCCACCCATGGACTGGAAACCTGTGGCCAAGTGTGGGTTCAGCTACCAAGACCAGCCCTGGAAGAGGGTCTGTTCTGCTCCGGGGATCTCAGCCAGTCCCTCCTTCACCCACCCCACTCTGCCCCCACCCCCAGGTCTTTAGTGCTGTCCCCCAGGGCTCTATCCTCAGTCCCAGACTACTGGGACCCCCTTATCCAAGGTGGGGAGCCCGAGGTGCTGGGGGGGCCGGGGGTTGGCCCAGTCTCCCGAGCCCCTGCCCAACCCAGCATTTGTGGAGGTGCTCTGGGGCCGCTGGAGGGGATTTCAAGCTGGGACAGGAGAGCTCTGGCCCCAGAGAGTCAGGACCTGCAGACCCAGGAAAGGGCAAGGGCTGCTCAGGCCAGGAGCAGCTGTGAGGCTATAGTCAGCCACCGCCTGCCCTCCTGCCATGGCTGGGAGCGTGGCCTTGAGGACAGCTGGCCGGGTGCAGGGGTTGCCGGGTGCAGGGCTCGCTCTCTGCTTGGGCGGAGCTCCCAGAGCCCCCAGGATGCGCACCAGCCCCTGGCCGTGTGCGGTTGCCAGCTGGAGCTGGAGCGGGCCGGCAAGGGCACATCTGTCTTGCCAGGTGGGCAGGATTAGTGGAGCACAACGGCCCATTGACGGTGGCCTGAGCATGGCCATCTTCCCTGGGACGCCTGTCAGGCCCCGGGCCCACCAAGCCCCCAGCCAGCCCCCTCAAACCCAGGGCCCTGCCCTCCGGGAGTGCCCAGGCAGGGCAGACCTCAGCTAGTCCTGTGGGATGCCAGGCGTCAGGGCCACTGCCCTCAGGGCCACACTTCACCGAGCCCAGCACTCGTCATTGCAGCTCTGCTGATGTCTCGGACGCTGGTGGCCTCGACTCGAAGCCTTCAGGAGCAGGGAGCTCACCGCTGCACGGAACGCCACTTCCTAGGGGGCAACTCAGGGCTCAGGTAAGTCCCTAGATCCTTACCTGTGCAGGCAGGTGGCCTGTGTACTTGTGTGGGGACGGGACAGGATCTGGGGCTTGGGGGCTGGCCGGGCTTGAAGAACACGGGCTGGTTCAGAGCCGCCCTGCCCCCAGCCCAGCTCGATGAGGGCCTGGACCGCGCGGTGGCCCTGCTGGGCTGGGGGAGCTTGTGTCCTTATCTGGACCTTGGGGCTGGGACAGAAGGAAAGTGCATCTGGGGGAGTAGGCACCAGGCACGTCTGCTGTGCAGGTTTGAGCTTTAAGCTGCTGAGAGGGACCTCCCTGGTGGTCCAGTGGGTTAAGACTCCACGCTTCCAATGCAGCGGGTGCAGGTTCGATCCCTGGTCGGGGAATTAAGATCCTACATGCCATGCAGTGCTGCCAGGAAAAAAAAAAAAATGCTGCTGAGAAAACACACCTTTTTCACACTGGATTTTTTTTTTTTTTTGGCTGCTCTGGGTCTTCGCTGTTGCACGCGGGCTTTCTCTAGGTGCGGCGAGCGGGGGCTACTCTTTGTTGCGGTGCTCGGACTTCTCATTGCAGTGGCTTCTCTTGTTTTGGAGCACAACCTCGAGGTGTGTGGGCTTCAGTAGTTGTGGCACGTGGGCTCAGTAGTTGTGGCACTCAGGCCCCAGAGTGCACGGGCTTCAGTAGTTGTGGTGCATGGGCTTAGTTGCCCTGCGGCATGTGTGATCTTCCTGGACCAGGGATCAAACCTGTGTCCCCTGCATTGGCAGGCGGATTCTTAACCACTGGACCACCAGGGAAGTCCCCACACTGGATTTATTTAGGCCAAAAAAAGAGAAATACTCCTGAACCTATGGAGGGAGAGTTTTTGCACTTGAGCCATTGCCTTTATCCTGAGCTCCCCAGCAGCCAGGACAAAGAGAGAAAGAAGATGCTGCTGTGGATTTCCATGCCCAAGAAAGCAGTATGGGAGAGTCCGGCTGGCAAGATGAAGGGTCCCTAGGCATCCGTGGCCACGTTTCCCCTCCCAGGACTGAGACCAGGGCCCCACCCTGCAGGTGTGCCCTGGAGGGGACCGGGGAGACACCTCAGTGACCCGATAACAGAGGGGCAGAGCCACTGTGAGGTCGCAACCAGCTGGGGCCTGGACCCCAGCCCAGGCAAGGGGGAGCTGAGGGTCGCTGAGCAGGGCTGTCTGGGGCTCAGGGAGCTGGCCCAGGCCTGGGTGTGAGGGGGTGGGTGGGGCGGGGCCCCCTGGATGCGTCCAGCCCTGCTGGCTACCGTGTCTTCTCATCACCGCCTGACACGGACATCTGTGCCTCTTCGCCCCACCTTGGGCCCTGCCCACTCTGTCCCTCCGCCTCCCCAGCGCCCACCTCACCCGCTCAGGGCTCTTCCAGGGCCACCTGTTCAACGAAAGAGGCCACTGCTGTTCCATCTCAGCCCGGGGCAAGCGCCCCTGAGGACAGCTCACCTCCAGGGAGCCCCCTAACCCCGCCCCCCGAGCCTGGACACAGGGCTTGAGGTGGGGGAGGTGTGGAGCAGGCCCGAGGGCTGGAAGGGACGAGGGGTGAGAGGCCGGCAGTAAGGAGCCTGGCTCAACCCTGAGGCGCGGAGCAGCGATGGGCCTCGGGCCGCGTGGGCTCCCAGGACAAGGCCCAGCAGGCTGGGGCCCCTCAGGGCGGGCAGCGCCAGAGGAGCGCCTGCAGCCCATCCTCGACCTCGACCTCGACCTCGACAGACTGCCGAGGCCCGGCTGCCACCCTTGCGGCCGCCCGCCCGATGAGGTGTGCGAGACGGAGGCCTGCAGGGGCCCCTGGGCAGTGGCTCCTGGGGGCTTACACCCCACTCTGCTGGCCCAGCTGGTCCAGGGCTTCCCGGCAAAAACAAAGCTGGTGGGGCTTCCCTGGCGGCGCGGTGGTTAAGAGTCCGCCTGCTCAAACCTAACAACTAAAATGAACCATTGGAGAACCTACTGTTCAGCTCAGGGAACTCTACTCAGTGCTCTGTGGTGACCTAAATGGGAAGGAAATCCAAAAAACGGGGGATGTATGGATACGTAGAGCTGATTCACTTTGCTGTGCAGCAGAAACTAACAACATCGTAAAGCAACTACACTCCAATAAAAATTAAAAACAAAATAATAAAATGAAAAAAAAAAAAGAATCTGCCTGCCAGTGCAACGGACACGGGTTCGAGCCCTGGTCCGGGAAGATCCCACATGCCGCGGAGCAACTAAGCCTGTGCGCCACAACTACTGAGCCTGCGCTCTAGAGCCTGTGAGCCACAGCTACTGAAGCCCGCGCGCCTAGAGCCCGTGCTCCACAGCAAGAGAAGCCACTGCAGTGAGAAGCCCATGCACCGCAATGAGGAGTAGCCCCTGCTCGCCACACCTAGAGAAAAGCCCGCGTGCAGCAACGAAGACCCAACGCAGCCAACGATAAATAAATATTTTAAAAATTAATAAATAAACTTATTTAAAAACAACAGCAACAACAGAGCTGGTGAGGGGTCCCTGGGCCCGTGAGCCCATGAGGACAGCCGGGCTGCCTGTGCAGGGTGAGGGCAGAGGTGACTGCTGCAGGCCTCGGTGTCCCCCGGACAAGGGGGCAGCGATGGGTCAGGCCTGGACTCACAGGCGGCCCTGAGAGCTGCCCGCTCTGTTCCACTCCCTGACACTTCCTGCCTCAGCCTCAGCTCCAAACTTGGGAATTAGGAGTCAGTCATTCATTCATTCTGTAACTACCCCCTGAGCACCTCCTGTGTGCCCAGCACTGCTTACGGCCCCGGGGGCTCACGCAAGCAACGTAGACCGAGGCCCGCCCTGCAGGGCTGGACAGTCACGTGGGTGGCAGATTGCAGGACGAGCCCTGAGGTGCTGAGGGCAGTGTGGGGCTCTGGCCGCAGCCCGAAAGGAAGGGCGACACACGGTGCTGACTGCTGATGCCCACAGATGAGGGAGCAGAGCTCCAGGCCGGGGACCCACGCAGGGCTGGGGGCCTGGGGCCAAGGGGTGTGGCGGGGCAGGGGAGGGGCAGGGCGGTGGCGGGCCCAGGAAGCCGGGGAGTTGGAAGCCGGGCCCAGGAAGCCGGGGATGGCAGCCGTGGGGGCGTCCAGAGCTGAGGAGGGGCTGACGGGTGGTCTCAGGGCAAGGGCAGAGGCTGGAGGCTGGAAGGGCTTTTTTGGGGTGTGGGCTGCATGCTGGATGCATTGTGCAGGGGGCCAGTGGTGGCCCAGGCAGCGGTCCTCAGCAGCAGGGTTCCTTATCCTGTCTTTGGCCCTTCGGCCCTGGGTCAGGCCTGGAGGGTGAGGATGGCGTGGTCAGGCCACTCTGGGGAGCCCCAGGGGTGGTGGTCCGTGTGGTCAGTGTGGCCAGGGCCTGAGGGGATGCCTGCCTGGAAACCTCCCCTCTGTATCTCCCCGGAGGCACCCATGAAGCCCAGACCCTGCCCCCTGAACCATCACACCTTACTTGCCTGGGGTTCCCTGACACCTGTCTGGGGGAGGGGTTCCCTGTGCCCACGTGGGATACACACCAGACCTGGCAGGCCGCCCATCCTGGCCAAGGGTACCTCCACTCTCTCTGGACCCCCGGCAGCTCCCCCACACCAAGGAGACAGGCGGGTGAGCTCATCTTCCCAAGCAGGGCGGAAGGAGGCGTCCGCACCGTGCTGCCCGTGGGCACCGCGCCAGCCTCTCTCCGGCTCCCAAGTCCTCTCCGGGCGGGGGCCCGGCAGCCAGCGCTTTGTGTCTCCTGGTCACCCACGCCCCCTGGGACCACCCCTCCCGGGCTCAGGTTCCCTGGCATCCTGCCTGACATCCTCCCGCCGTGGCCTGAGACAAGGCCCCTGGCATGGCCTGGAGGGAGGCCAGGCCGTGCCCAGACGCAGAGCACACTGAGGACCAGGGCCCCGTCTGGTGACCCTGTCTGGCTGGAGACGGACGCTGATGGGCACCGCTTGGCCAGCACCTGGCCTCTGAGCCTCCGCGGGCAGACGGCACATCCAAGGAGGGGATGGCGGCCTTGGGCTGCCTGACAGGATGGGCCTCAGCCCTCAGCGCCCAAGGGGGGCCAGGACGGGGCTGCCGGCGTGCTCTCTTTGCCCTCCCCTCTGCAGGGCTGCACAAGGGCACTGTGCCCCGTCTGGGGTCCTGGGGACGTGGCCGGCAGCCCATTTGCACTGAAGACTGGATTCCTCAGATACGTGTGGACACCCCGCGTGCTGGGCTGGGGACAGGTGCTGGGCGCAGAGCACCTGTGGGGCTGGCAGTGTGGGGTGGCAGACATGAAACGAGTCGGTACACACAGGGGAGATGGCAGGGCAGGATGCGAGCAGGTGACAGGCCGGGCAGGCAGGGGAGGCCTACTGGGTGCTTCCAGGCAGTGAAGGGGCGGAGGCCAGGGGCGGGCGGGCAGCTGGCCTATGGATGCAGGAGGAGTGGGCCTTTGCTCCCTGGGGCACAGGGCAGCCCTGAGGCTCTAGGAAGGGGCGTGACATGATCCGATTAAGATGCAGGCTCTCTGACTGTGGCGGGGAGGGGGTGAGAGGACCAAGGCCTGCGGTCAGTGGGTCCCAGCCCACTCCCGCTCTGGGCCCAGGAGGGCGTGAGCAGGGTCCATCCCAGCAGCTGACGTTGGTAGCGCTGGGAGGGGGCTGGGACAGAGGAGGGGGGTCCCGAGTGGAGGGGTACTGACGGCTCAATCCCGCCCGTCACCGCTCAATGGCCCCTTGTCCCTGGCCATTGAGTGCTGCGGTCCGGCCCCCTGGCGACGCCCGGCCACGGCCATCTCCGGGGAGGCAGGAATGCGGCGGGCGGGGCTCAGACGGGGGGTGGGGGCTCCCGTTCTCACGCCCGCGGCCACTCAGGCCGACTCAATTGGAATTTAAATGCTGGTCATTGTTGTCCCCAGAATGGCCAGGAGTCAGCGCTGCCCTGGGGCCTGGACCCAGCCTGGACTGGAGCAGCAGCCCACTGAGCCAGCCAGCCCCTTCTCTCCTGTAGCCCTTTTCCTTACCCTCTCCTCCAGGCAGCCCTCTTGGACCCCTCTAGCCCTCTCTGCCTGCCGCCCAGCTCCAATTCTGTCTGTCCTGGGGTGCGGGACAGAAGGACCCTCTACAGCGTCCCTGCCAGTGCTGGGACCTGACTGTGGCATCTATTGGCCTCGGGGGGGCCTCACGCACAGGCTGCTTTCTCCCAGACTGGCTGAGCCAGGCCCCTCTGTGAAACATAGCTCTCACCCTTCCTGGGCCCCACTGCAGGGGCTTCAGGGGTCCGGGCAGGAGGGCAGGAGGGCTCAGGGCCATGCCCTCAGTTGATGCAGCTTTCTGTGCACAAGTCCCCTTCTGGCCAGCATCCTGGTGCATAGTCACATGTCCCCTGAGCTCCAGATTTACGGTGGGTGGGGGGGAGGGCACTCCCAGGATTAGGGATGCCTCTCCGGTCTCCCACCCTGGAAAGGCAGCATGTGAGGGCCCCCGAATCACGAAGCTCAGATCCGCCAGCCGAGTCTCTCCTCTGCACTAAGGGCTGTCTCCGGGTCCAAGCTGGGACCCCAGGAAGGTACACAGTCAAGGGTAGCACCCGGCTTGCGGGGATGCATAGGGGACCACATGCGGGCCTGCCACTCTCATCACCCGGGCCTGGGGCCTCCAATCCTGTCCTCCCCACAGGACACCCCGATCTCCAGACCGAGCCAGCCCCTAGCCTTTGTGGAGCCCTCTGTGTGAGACACCCCCGATTCCTCGCTCTTGTACCCCCAGCCCTCCCAAACGCAGCCCAAGGACCCCGGCTGGGCGGGCATGTCCCCCGGCACTGCTGACCATCTTCTCTGTCCCCAGCCTGGGCTCCCTCCAAGGGTGGGGCCGGCTGACGGAGGATGCTGGCTTGCCCCCCAGCCCCTTCTCACCACCTCTTCCTCCGCTGAGACTTCATTCATTTATTTATTTGCTGAACCTCTGACGTCCCTGAAAGGGGCCTTTGTCCGCGCAGACAATCAATGGCACAAATGGAAATGAAGTTGTGTTTGAGGAAAGTCTAGTGTGTGTTTGTCGGGGAGTGGTCCAGGCCGGGGGCCAGGGGGCGGGGCACGCGGCCAGAGCAGAGCCTGCTGGGGGGACCCCGAGCGTTCGCGCCCCAGGCCTGGCCGCGAGCCCTCTGAGAGGGGCGGACACCCGCGAGCGGGGGACACAGACCCAGGGGAGAATAATGAAGACCAAATCCTAGTGCCCATGGCTGCTGTGCTCACTGGGCCAGCCAGCCACGCAGCCTTCACCTTCCCAGCTGAGGGCGGGAGAGCAGACACTGAGCAAAGGGCCCTCGGCCGGGTCCCTGACCGCTAGTCGCCTGACCCTGGTGTGCAGGGAAACTGCAAGGGCCCCGAGGCAGGGAGGCTGAGGCCCAGGCGGGGGTTACTGTAATGACTTTTACTGGGGTAAGACAGGAGCCCTGGGGCTCTGTGGGGAGGAGAGGGCTCTGGGGCCAGGGAGGAGGTGAGTGCATGGTCCCAGCGGGAGGGGAAGGAGTCTTGGGTCAGGAGGCGCTCGAGAGTGAGAGGTGTTTGTTAGATCCTGGAACGTCTTGAAGGCAGAGCCCAGTGTGCTGCGGGCTTAGCTGTGGGTGTCGGGAGAGAGACGGGAGCACGTTTGGGAGCAGGGGAGGGAGGGGCTCCGGCTGGCTGAGCCCTCCTTGCCGGCCTCTCCAGCTGCCCAGTGGAATGGAGTCTCTCGGTCAGGACCCCGCCACACACCGTGCCTGCTCAGATTCAGGGCTGACGTCGGACGAGGGCCTTGGAGGCCGCAGGACAAAGCTGGGACACTGAGGCCATCTTCCTCCTGGAGAGCTTCCTGGTGGACGCATCTGCGGCTGGATGGAGAAGCACAGCTGACAGGCTGGGGTGGGTGGCGTGTTGCCTCCGGGGCTGGGCCTGGGCCCGTGGCCCAGTGGGGGTGGGGAAGGGGTGGGAGGGGCCCCCTGCCTGCCCCGGGGCAGCCAGCGATGCTGACCCAGCACTGGCCACCTCGTCCCAGGCACTGCTCCCACCGGTGCCTGCCCCAGACACAAACACGACCCATTCACAGGCCGAGGAGGCCAGGAGTCAGGCGGCATCAGCGTCACCCGGCTGGCCTGGTGGAGGGTGAGGGCAGCGGTGTGGGCCTGGGACCTCTGTCCAGGGTCCACTTGTCTATCTTGTCCATGGGGGGTTGTCTGGGCCCGGCTGGCGCAGGGTGGCTGGACTCCAGCCTCGACCTCAGCCTCTGTGACCGTGTCCTCCGGGTGGGCAGGCTGCATGGAGGTGGCAGGAGGAGGACAGGGAAAGAGGCCCTAGGTCCCTGGCTGGACCTGCTCCTGTAGAGGCGGTCATCTCGTAGGGAGTGCTGACCGCCCTCAGCATGGGCACAGCTTGGGACTCAGGCCCCGCTGGGCTGCCCTGCTGGAGGCCAGAGCCCCCAATTAAGTCCCAGGGATCAGCTCCCTCTGGAGCACCCCTGCACCCCCGCGGACGCTGAGGCTGATGGGCCCGTCCGAGGACCTCAGGGGGTGAGCCCCTCGTGCACTAGTGTCCCCTAGACCTGCATGCTCACGGTCGCTCTCTCTCCGAGGGTATCCGCTCTCGTGTGGTGCGCTGACGTGCACAGCTGTTCCCTCCAGCAATGGTCAGCCCTGCGTCCACCCCAGGGCCTGGCTGCTGGCTACGGCGTAGCCAAGAAACCTGTCTCAGACCCCAGGGGCCATGGGGGAAATGTGGGCACCGTCCCTTGGGTGACCTCCTTAGGGTCCCAGGTGGCCCTGTCCTGCCATGACCTCTACCCTCTGGAGCCCCTGGAGCCCCAGCCTGCCCCCTTCAGCCACAGCCTCAGCCCATCCCCTGACTTGGCCCGGGAGGCGCCTTCATAAAACCAAAGCCGGGTGGTTTTGATGTGCTCAGACTGGCATCCGGGCCCAGAGCCCAAGTGGGCCGGGGCTCTCGGGGATGTGGGAGCTGAACTGTGGGCTGCACGCGGGTGTCCCCTGGGCCTAGAAATGGCTGACAGCCAGTGGGACCCACCGCATGGGGCTGCCCTGGGTCCTGGAGGCAGGTCTGGGAGAGCCAGCTGAGCCCAGGGGAGACCTCTGGTCAACCTGGGGGGCAGTGTCCCTAAAGCCCCCACTGGGCACGTGGCCGAAGTTGGGGGAGACATTTGGGGACGAAGGGGAGGCATGGGAGCGGCTCCCCAAGCAGAAGACGCAGCTGGGGCTGCAAGGCCCCACGGAGGGCTGTCCCTTCATCGGCTGCGGGGTGTGGAGAAGCAGGGAAGACTCTGACGCGCCATCCAGGTGGCCGGTGAGGTGGCCGGACCCAGGGGCCGGCGGCAGGGCTGTGGACGCAGGGCGAGTTGCGAGCATTCTAGCCTGTCCCAGGGAAGCTGCCCCTGGGGATGGAGACGCCCGGGCAGGTTGGGAGGCTCCAGGAAGACAAGCCCCATGGGCCGGGGCCCATCCCCAGGCACACCTCACTCTATCCCCGGGCCCACCACCCCGCGGCCCTCACTCAGCCACGGGGGATCAGAACCCACTCCCCATGCACGGGACCCCGAGGTGGAGCTGCCTTCCCTGGGAGCCCCCATGACGGGTAGTGAGGGCCGGGAGGTTGGGCCGGAGAGGCAGAGCCTGGCGTCAGGGGTTCAGAGCAGGCCACAGCTGCGCCGGGGTCTCAGAAGTAAGGATGCGTATGGTCAGCGAAGGGGCAGTGCCTGGGTGGGCAGCAGGAGTGATACAAGACAGAGGAGGGCCCCAGGCGGAGGACACAGCTGGCCACAGGCCCGGCAGGCAGAGTGCGAGCTGGCCCGTCGTGGTCACCCCTGGGGACGGTCTGGGCCTGGGGTGCCCGGGGGAGACAGGTGTGAGAGCAGTAAGCCCACACCTCTGTGCCCCACTGTTCCCGGCCCCCATCCTGACCCAGATCTTGCTGCCATCTGAGCAGGAAGGGAGCTGGGATCTGAGACTGCACCCCCCCAACTCGGGTACTGAGAGTGGGGGCCCCTCCATGCAAACGGGGGACCGAGACCTGAGAGCCCCCTCCCCTCCCACTGCCTCTCCCCAGCCCACACCCAACCCTGGAATTGACTCTAGGCCCCCTGGGCCCAGCCCCCACCTGGATCTGGGACAGATCGACCCGGGAGGGGCCGGGACAAGGGTCCTGCTAGTCTAGTCTCCGGGGACCGCCGGCCAGGTTTGCAGCAGGTGGGGGGGCGGGTGGGGTTGGATTACCAGTTGGCCCCCTCCCAGGCGCCGACACCTGCCCTGGGTGCGACGGGCCCATTCTGCCGCTGTCACAGATAGCACCTCCAGCGCTCACCGGCTGTCCGGGGAACAAGGGCTGGCACCGGGATCCAGCTGGGCAGGGAGGTGGACACAGTGGGCCAGGGCCCCAGGGAGGGGCAGTGGGAAATGGGAAGCCTGCTGCCTTCCCATCACCTCCACTCAGGGGTTCAACCTGCTTCTGGTTCACGAGTGGCGAGCCCCGAATCCTAGTGCCCCAAGGGGACTGCAGGGAGGGGCCCTCCTGGAGGGGCATGGGGCAGGGGATCCAAGGGCGTCCCCTCGTCTACAGAACACGCACCACCCCTGCACCTGACTGGCCCCAAACCCAGATTAAGTGAAGTGGCCGGAGAGAGAAGGCAGGGGAGGCTCGGGGTGCCCAGCCCAGCTACAGATGACCCCCGGTGGGCACCGCCCGGGCTCTCGTGACGCCAGTTTGGCCCTGCGAGCAGGGGCTCTTTTAGTGGCTGCAACACCCCCATAGCCTCAGTCTCCCGCCCTGTGAGACAGGCTGGGCTCTCCCTGCGGGTCCCCCCATCGTTGCCTTTGGCACGTGCATCTGGGTGCGCACGCTCGGCATGGCCTAGAACTGGCTCTGATAACGCCCTGGTGCCCGGGCCCATCCTGGGCTCTCTGCCTGGCTCTGGCTCCCCCAGCAAACGGGGGCATCGTATGGCCTCCAGAGCCTTCTGCACAGGCTCTCGGCCTCCTCCACGGCTGCCCGCAACTCTCCACTGAGCCCCAACTCTGCCCCGGGCCTCTGCTTGCCCAGGGGCCACACGCTCACACGTGCACACCCCCGTGTGCCTGCACGCCTGTGAGCACAGAGGGAGCAGCTGCAGCCGGTGGTAGGACTTGCTGATCAGGCTCTGGGCCCCCGGGGCCACCCTAAGTGGCTGGGTCAGCAGGGTCGTGTTGCTGGCCAGCCAGGAAGCCGAGGCCTGTGCTCCTAACCAACCCGCGCACTGCCTGTCACTCCTCTCTGGGCCTCTGTGGGCTGAGATGAGGCCTCTGCCTGCCAAGGCCCCGTTCACCCCACTGCAAAGTCTGGGCCCTGTGGCCATGGTCCGCAGCTGGCTGGGGCGGGAGTGGGAGTGCGGGCCGCACGGTGAGCCAGACCGCGAGGCCCCAGCGCTGAAAGCCCCCTATCTGGCAGGCTGGGGGCAGGGAGGAGAGCTCCCGGCCTGCAGCCCCAGACCTCAGGGTTCCTACACACCCAGCCTGGCCTCCAGAGAGAGGCCGCCCCTCTGAGGTCACACAGCACGCCGGAGTGGGGAGCAAACGGGGTGGCGACTCCCCAGCCGTCTCTCACAGCCCACCGGCACTCAGTCTGGCCAGGGACCATCCCATCCCCCCAGCCGCGTGCTGTACCAGGACCCCTATCACCAAGGGGAGGGCCTCAGCTCTGAGCCAGGGCTGTGCTTGGGCCACCGCTCCCGGGTGACCTGAAGCCCTGGGTGGGAGGAGGTTTGCAAAACCCACAGAGCCCCCAGGGACCTCCCAGGGCCACCCTACCCAGTCTGAACCGTGCACCCCAGATGGGCCTTGGAAGTTTCTGGCAAATTCCTTTGGTCCTGCCGCTGCCCCTCTAGTTCCCCTGGGCTGCAGAGCGTGGAGTGCCAGGGCCTTGGACCCTTTGGCCCCTTGCCCCCAGGCCCCAGACCACTCCTCTGGGTGAAACGCTGGGAGGTGGCACCACCCCCCGTGTCTAAGCCGCACAAGGTGTCAGACACCAGCCAGTTGCCTGGGTGGGCACCTCTGTCACCTCTGCCCCAGGTTGCTGTCCAGGTGAAGGGTAGAGCGGTCAGGGCAGTATGACCTGGTCAGGCCACCAACCCCACCACTAACCCCTGTGGACCCCTGCCCCTGGCTCTCTGAACCCCAGCCCCTGCCTGGCTCCTGCCCTGCACTTGGGCATCCTGACTTCTGAGGGCATTTCCCACGGGCTGTGGGCTGTGGGCGGGGGGGGGGGGGGCCGGGGGCAGCGAGTCGAGGGCTTGGGGGCTTGGCACCAGGAGGGCGCCTTCCCTTAGTCAGGTGTTTCTCCTTCGTGGGGGTGGTCATGGAGCTCCACTTGGCAGGTGGGCGCAGATAGGGAGTCCCCGGCCCCTCCTCAGGAATGGTCCCAAGTCACCCCACCCAAGCCAGCTCCGCCCCGCCCCCCGCCCCTGCGCCCCCCTGGCGCGAAGCCCAGCAGCCGCCGAGCTCATTAGCACAGCGGCAGCCCCGCCAAGCTCGCTTTAATTGGGGCCGGCAGGACGTGAGAACCCGGGGACCCCGTGCCCGGGCCGCGGGGGGAGGGGCGCCCGCCCGAGCCGCCCGCAGCGGCGGCCCGGATTAGCGCGGCTCAATGGGCGCAGCCAGCGGTAATTAAAGCTGCCCGCCCGCCCGCCCGCCCGCCGGCAGACTGTAGTGTGCGCCCCGTGCCCAGGGCCCAGGGCTGGGGAATGGCCGCGCGCCGGGGCCTGCCTCGGTGTCCCCTTCTGGAAGGTGGGCTGACATGGTCTCTCACAGGGTGGCGGGGAGGGCAGGTTCATGAGTAGATCTGGATTCTGAGCCGGGAGTGAGCTGCCAGCCGCTCCAGCACCCTCTGGGGACCCGCCCCGGCCTCCCAGCAGCTGCCCAAAGGCCTGGCTAGGCGGCTGCAGGACACCATGACCTTGGTTCCCCTGGACCTCGCCTGGGTTTCCTTCTGTCCCAGGCCCTTACCTCGGAGCCTTGGGGCCTGGAGGCAGCTCAGGCTGGGACAGAGGGGCCCCACCGGCCCAAGGAGGGGTGCAGGTGACAATGCAGGGGCACGGCTTCCCCTCTGCCGGACAACCCCCCCGGGGTGGACCCTGGAAGAGCTGTTCCAGAAGTTCCGGAAGGTTCCTGGGGGACCCTGCTATGGGCTGGCCCAGGCGGGCAGGTGGCCAGGCTGAGAGGCTGGAGGGCACAAGGAGGGCAAAGGCGGGGGGCGGGGGGGGGCTGGTGCATGAGGCCTTGGGGCCTGGCTTCTGGCGTCCGCTGTCCGTGGGAAGAGGAGGGCCCGGGGGTCCTCTGCTGCTGACAGGCCCATGGTGCGGTGGCTCCCTCAGCCGGTCACCCCCGCGCCAACCCTGTCATTACTTGATCGGGTTTCTCGCTGCAAACCCCAGGCTCCGTGTGGTTTCTCCAGAGTCATAGGATCTGGCCAGGCCCGTCCTTGTCCTGGCCTGGCGGGTGGGGGCCTGCCTCTCTCCTGCCTTTCCAGAGGCCAAGGGCTCAGGGTCGGTCAGAAACCCCTGCAGCCAGCAAAGGCCGGACTCCGGGACTCAGCGTCATCCCAGTAGGGCCTGGGACCCAGGGAGCTTCTGTCTCGGGGCCTCCGCAGCTCAGGGTGCCCCATAAAGCCTCACAGGCCCCACGCCTGCCCGAAGCTGGTTCTGAGCCATCTGGGGCCAGGGGTCCCGTGGGGGGGGGCGGTGCCCAGGGAGACACAGCAGCAGAGCCCCAGGCCCACGATGCTGGTGGCCGGGTCTTCTCTCAGGCAGGATCCCAGGAGCAGACGGGGTGGCCCTGGGGGCCCTATAGGCCCCAAGAGTCGGCCCTCGAGGAGTGGGGTCAGGGAGGGACTCACAGCGGCCCACGTGCAGGGCACGCTTGGACCCCAGCACCTGCCGTGCCCACCTCCCCAGCGCCACGGCCTGCCCCACAGCCGCCCATGTGGGTGCCTGGCCCGTCGCGGGGCGGGGGCGGAGGGCGTCAGTGTTTTACCGCCAGACTTGAGAGGCCATCCCGACTCGGGGTTGGTGGCAAGAGTGGGGCCTAGAGGCCGCCTGGGTCTGGTTTGGCCACATTTTTTCTCTCGGGAGACAGGCCTCTTGCTTCCTCCACGAAAATGTTTACTCTTCCCAGGGCGGGGGTGCTCGCTGCAGCGCATGTGCCTGCGTGTACCTGTGTGTGCATGTGTGTGCGTGCGTACCTCTGCGGGTCCCAGTGCTCAGGTCCCAGGAAGCAGGTAGGGTTTGAGCTGGCCCCCAGCAATGGGCAGGAACGGAGGCTCAGAGAGGGGAGGCCCAGTGCAGGCCACACCCCGGGGCAGCAGGACCCCCACCCCAGGCCCCCGTCATGCTGGGTAGATGTTTAAGCCCCTGGGCCAAGAGCTGCCCCAGACAGGCAGGTGGCTGGGTAGAACGAGGAGGAGACCCGGGGTGAGGGGGCTGAGGGGCAAGTGCCCACTCCACAGCGTGGCCTGGGGCTGCTTCCCCACCCTGCACCTCAGTGTCCTCATCTGTAAAATAGGGATAACAGTAACACCTCCTTGTAATTTAACCTGAGTCAGGTGTCCGGCATAAGGTTTAGCAGGTAGACGGCACTAAGCCACTATGTCCTCCCCGAGTTCCATCTGGGGACAGTGTCCTCTCTACTCTGAAGCCTCCTCTCTGGCCCCCTCAGGAGTCACTGACCCCAGGGCCCAAGAATTCTTTTCAGAGAAGGCTGAGAGCCCAGCTGGGTGCCCGGGGAGGGATGCTAACCCAGCCATGTGATCGCGGAGGCAGGAACTCCGGTAGGAGAAGGTTTCAGGGACCCAGGGGCGGGGAGCTCTGCCCTGGAAAATCCAGGCAGGCGGCTGGGAGAGGCAATGCTTGGGGTGGTGGGAGTACGCTGGAAGCAAGAGCCTGGAGGTGGGCGTGGGAACGGCCCTGCGGTAGTTCTACCGAGCTCCGTGGGGGCTGAGGGACCCTCCGCCAGCCAGAGGCTTTGCTTGGGACTGGAAGATGGCTGGGGCTCTCCCCCCGTCGACCCCTGGTAGCCACGGAGGATAAGGGGGGACCCTCCCCGTCGGCGACACCTGCCCCAGCGCTGAGCAGGAACGGCGGCTCCGCGGGGTGGGCACCCAGGTCCACCTCCTGCCCCGGCAGCCCCTCGGCTCCAAACCAGGCCGGAGCCCTGACCGAGGCCGGACGCCGGGAGGGGGAGCGCCGGCGAGCTGGTTGCCCGCAGGCTCCGGCGGGGGCGTCTCCGCTCCCGCCCAGCCCGTCTCCTTCCCCGCCCCTCCCCCATTTCTCCCCCGCTTCCGCCCCTCCCCCATCTCGCCGCGTCCCTCCCCCAATTCTTCCCCGCCCCTTCTCCGGCCCGCGGTCCGGCTTGCGCGGGGGCGGGGCCGGCGGAAGGGGCGCCCCGGGCGCCGCTCAAAGGGCCGCTAATGTTCGCTAATCCCGGCCTTTCAGGCGGCCGCGGCTCCGGCTGTTGGCCCAACAACAGGAGTCTGAAAGGGGGGCGCGGGGGCCGCTGCCCCGGCCGCCCCGCCCCCGACCCCGGCGGCCCCGGGACCCCGAGCCCGCAAGACGGGGCGCAGGTGCGTCCGCGCCCCCGGAGCCCTCGCGCCCCGGGGGAGAAGGGCCGTCCCGGGCCGCCCCGTACCAGCTGGGGAGACCGAGGCGGGGGCGGGCGGGGGAGAGGGGGCTGGCCGGGCGCGGGGAGGGCTGGCCGGTCCGCCCCCTCCGGCGGCGCGGCGGTTCCCAGGCCCGGGAGGGGCGCGGGGGCCTCACGTCGCAGACGGGCCGGGCCCCTCCGGAGCGTGACCCCGGCTTTCAGCGCCGCCCCTGGCCCGGCCCCAGCGCCTCGTTAGGGATTTAATTAAGGAGCCGGCGGGGATTTGCATAATCTCCGAGCCGGGCTGGGAAGCCCCGGGCGGGGGGAGGAGACGGCTGAGCAACTCTCTGGGCTGGGGTCTCCCAGTCCACGGGACGGAAGGGGCCTGGAGGTGGCGAGGAGACAGGCCGAAGGCAGGAGGACCCTTTTGTATCGGAGCCGGCCTGGAATTCCCCATCCGAGCCACAGGGTCCCTCCTCCTCCCCAGCTGACCCGAGCTGTAGATTCAGCTGGGCCTGGGCCCCCCGGGCGAGGCGAGGGGAGGGGTGCCCCAGGAGGGGCCGCGGGCACCCCCCTCAGGCAAACAGTGAATGCAAACATTCCAGCCCCAGCCCAGACCGGGGGAGCAACAGGCCCCGCCCCTTCCCACAGGTCCGTGGCGTCTGCCCCCATCCCTGGTGGCAGCCCGGGTCAGGCCATCAGGGGGTCAGAGCAGAGTGACGGTGGAGGCTGCCCACCCTCCCGGGGCAGGGCATCCCCTCCCGGGTCACAGTGCCTGTCTCAGAGAGGGCAGGGAACAGGCTTAGCACCCCAGTTCTGGCTGGAGTCTCTGTGGTGACCACTTAGTGGTGTGGTGGTGGTGGTGGCTCTACGACACGTCCTTGGACCCTGGACCTGAGAGTGGAGGTTAAGGAGGGGCCTCCCGGGCCCCGGTGGTCAGTGAGGCCGACCCTGCAGGGCTGTGTGGCGAGCAGTCTTGCCCCGCCTCCCTGCCCCTCGTGCTGCCGGAACCTCTGTCTCTCCTGGCATTCCAGATGGGGAGACTGAGGCACTGATCATAGGGCTTGCTCTTGGCGGCTGGGTCAAGGAGGGTGGTACATCCTGAGCCCCATTGCCTGCTGGCGTCTCAGGCAGGACAAGGGTATGATAGTGTGGCCTCGGGAGGGTGGCCAGGGCTCAGCCAGGAGGCCTTTTGGGTCACGGCCACAGCACCAGCAGCCCCCCTCCCGGTGCCTGGCACCTGACTGCCCTGGGGGCATTCCCACAGCCTTCAAAGGGCGCTGTGGGGCCTGCACGGGCAAAGGCCTTTCCTCTCCTGGGTGGCAGGCTGGGGGCTGGATGGTCCCCGGGGGTGCGGCCACCTCCCAGGCCCTTCCCCTGGCACCCTGATAGGACTTGGCACCCCTGCCCAGCCTCGGTTCTGTCCTCTGCATCGGCAGTGGCTCCTGGAGCCTCTGAGTCAAAGCCAAGTCCCTGTAGTGCCCACGAGGCCAGGGTCCCTGGAGCCCTGTGCCCCAAAGCTCCCACGGCCCCTCCGGCCCCTCAGGCCTGGTTCCTCCTTATCATTCAGGGCTCAACCCGAAAGTGCCCTCCCCAGGGTGCCCTCCCTGACCCCTCGTTGCCCTCACATGACTACCTGAAGCTGTACTCACATGGGGGCGTGTGCCGTGGTCTGTCTCCATTGGGGAGCCGGCCCCACGTCTCATTCCTGGGACCCCCACCCAGAGGAGGAGGGCAGATGTCAGTTGTTGGTGCCCCATAGGGCTGGCACCTGCAAAGGGCTGTGTGACCCCTGGTAGCCATCTCTTCAGCTGGGGAGCCCAACCCCCCATTTCCAAATCCCCACAGAGAATAAGTGAGGCCCGAGTGAGGCAGGCGCCCGAGTGCTCATCCGGGTACCGGGCTGCCCCGTGCCGGCCTAGGTCGGCACAGAGTGGGGCTGCAGCGTGGGGACCACACCCAGGCCCACCGTGGGGTTTGCCTGCAAGGTACCTCCCCTCCGCCATCCCCCCGAAGGCAGGGTACGGGGACAAGGCCCAGAGGGGGGCTGTGGTCAGTATGAGCCTCGGCGCCCCATTCTGGCCTGGTCAATTCAGGGGGGCTTCCTCCGGGCTGGGTGTGAGGGTGAGAGGAGGGGGCAGTGTGAACCAAGTCTGGCAGGTGGGCTCGGGGACCCTGGGTTGTCCCTGAAGCTTTGCCCGGCCCTCTCCGAGGCTCCTGGAGATGTGAAGCTGCCGGGGCACATGTTTTGGTCCTGGCAGCCCCTCCTCCTGCAGGGCCCCGTCTTCATCCAGCTCTTTGTGACCCTGAGAACGTGCACTCACCTGAGAGCCGGGGCTGGGGGTCAGGAGGCCGCAGGCTGCAAGGATGAGAGGGGTCAGGGAAGCCAGAGGTGACAAGATTTGGTATGGTCCTAGGCCAGGCCTGCGGTGCAGGGGGCGGGCGTCTGGCTGAAGCAGGAGGACGTCCCTGCAGCCTGATGGGGACTCTGGAGAGAGGTGGGCTTCAGCTCACATGGAAGCCCACCAGGCCCTGTTTTCAGCCAAGGTGTCTGGAAAGCCCAGAGGGAACGGACCAAAACCAGCGGCACCTTCACCAGAGACGCTGCCGCCCCTCACCCCGGACAAGCCAGGCGCTGTCCTGCGTGGGGACTCAGGGACAGGAGAGGCAGATCAGCCCTGTCGTCCGGCAGCGGTGCAGAGAGGCGGGGCGGGCGGGGGAGGCTGGGCCTCAAGCTGCAGTCCCCACTGTGGCTCGTGGGGCTACAGGTGCTCTGGGGGGCTCTGGAGGAGCCTGGGAGCACAGTAGGTGGTGGGCAGAGGATGCCACTCGGGGGAGCCCCTGCAGGGGCAAGCACCCGGGGTGGCAGGGCCATAGGCCACCAAGGGCCTCCTTCGAGGGGTGACCTGTGATAGCAGAAGCCCCCGCTCACAACCCCCGGGTCTCTGATTGCCCACCATGCCAGGGTCTGAGGGACCCCGTGCCTCCTGGCCGTGCAGGGAATGGAGATAAGCCCCAAGTTCCCATTCATTTCCACTTAAATTGCCTAAATATTATTCCAGGCAGCTCCCACAGCCTCCTGGCTGCCCCCGCCCCAGAGCTGGAGCAGCCAGGAGAGGACGGAGGCCTCGCGGGGGTTGGGGACACTCGAGGGCCTGTGGTCGTGGTCCCCGCGGGTGCTGCCGCGCCACTGAGTGGGGCCTGACCCTGCCAGGGGCCGAGCACAGGGCCAGTGTCTCCCCTCCCGCCCTCGCCTGGTCCGGACCCCGAGAGGCGGCTTGCCCAGGACCCCTGCTTTGGGCGCAGACCCCTCGGGCCGGGCGCAGGCCGGCTCAGGGAACCACAGAGGCCCCGGGCCGTGTCTCAGGGCTTGGGGGGTGAGGGCGGGCGAGGCTGCCCGGGGAGTCGCCGCGTGGACCCCCGGCTGGAGCCGGTCCCTCCTGAAGGGGCCTTTCTCTGAGGCTCGGGGTGCGGCGGAGCCCCCCGCCCGCCCAGTGCCCAGCCTGGCTGTCGGCGCCTCCTGGCCAGGCGGCCACAACGCTGATGTTGCTTTAATAAAACAAAGTTTTTCTTTCGTGCGCGGCCTCCAGTGGTGAAAGGGCCGATTTACGGAGCGCCGCACCCCCCTGCCCGCCCGCTGCGGTGGCGCTGGCCCGGCTGGGTAATTTATAGCTTCGACTTTGCGCACTCGCGCTGGGCCGCTGCTGCATGACTGGGGCCATTTATCCCAGCCCCCCCGCCGGCCAGCCGCCCAGCCGCCTTCCCCATTGAGATGTGTGGAAACCCCGTGGAACCCTGGGGTGAAAACAAGCCGGGCTGTTTGTGCCTCTGGGCGCCCGCGGCCACCGCCCGGACGGCGAGACCCCTTGGCCCGCCCCGTCCACGGGTGAGCAGACCCAGGCGGCCACTGTGAGGGCAGCATCACTCCTCTGTTCAGCCGGTCTTCAGTTTCCTCCCAGAATATGGACTGCCCAGAGGAGAGGGGCTTGATCATGTCCCGGTAACGTCGTCCTGTTTGGAAGCTTCCAGGTCCAGGGCCTGCTTGCCCGCAGCCGGGACACGGCTTCACTCATGGTGTGTTCATTGAATGGCTGGTTTGTGCAGGGCCTCCCGCCCATACCAGGAACCCCAGCCCAAGGAGGAAGGGGTGAGGGTGCCCATACGGGGCCAGGCCCCCCCCTGAGAGGGTCGGAGGGGCCCTAGAGACAGGCTGAAGCCCAGGACCCTGGCGACAGGGCGTGCTATAGTGGGCAGAACTCAGGGGCTCCCATGGAGGACCTGAGCTGTGACTGGTCCTTTTAAAGGGGGCTGCTGCCCCTGACCCACGGACACATACTTCTGCCACACAGACCTACCGTGGTGGTGTCTGGGGGCCCAGGCCCAGCTCTGGGTCGGCACACACAGGCCCACGGGTGTGCACACACGGCACGTGCACAGGAGGACACACAGACAGGCACGTGGACATAGACGATGTGCCCCTACTCATGTCTGCACTTGGGCCTGCAGTGGACAGCTTGACTGGGCATCCTGACAGTGTCACAGCCAGCTCCTGACCCCAAGCCCTGCCCAGCTCGGGTCCTGGCTCCCGTCCCAGCTCTCAGGCCCGACCCCGAGTCCTCTTTGAGTCTGGTCACCCTCTAACCACCAAGGCACCCGGCTGGCCCCCTCCACACTCTCCCGGGCCATCGCAGGCCCCCCTCGCTGGTTGCCCTGTGTCCACCTGGCCCCCATGGTCTGTTCAGTGGCGGAGCCCCGGGGAGACGTGGGCAGGCCACACTCTGCTGAGTGCCTCACTCTGCTGGGTAGGACAACAACAGGGTTGTCAGGGTGTCCCCAGGACCCCTGCCGCCTAGGACCCCAGCATGTCACTCACCAAGGAGTGTCGGAGACAGCCACCTACACCCAGCCTCCTCCCTGCTCATGTGCCCATCTTAGAGGTGGGGAAACCGAGGCGGGGGTGGCGAAGAGGCCCCTGAATGGTGTGGAATGAGCTGGTAGCTGGCATCTCGACTGTGTCACGCCACGGCTCTGGTCCACGAAGGGCTCCACTTCCCTCCACCTGTGTGCGCTGGGGGGGTGTCACGTGGGAGGAGGGCAGTCCCCACACTGCAGGTGATGCCCAGCTGGGGTTTGGCCCCTCATCCGAGGTCAGGCAGCAGGAAAGCTGAAAGTGCAGGACGGAGGGGTGTTGCTGGCTACTGTCTGGTGCGGTCCGGGGCCTCCGTCTCACCCAGAGCCTCTGGCAGGGGGCTGGGCACGGGTTGCCTGGGCATGCGGCATCTGTGACCCGGGTCTCTTTGGAGAAGAGATTTTTTTACTTCACTCCCAGTCTCATGGGGTCAGTGATGGGGGCCTGGCCAGTGTGGGCGGCCCCGGGCCAGGGCCCGGCAGGGTTAAGGAGCTGTCTCCACTCCCACCGTTATAGTTGGGTCATTAAACCCCCATCTCCTGCCTGGGTTCCAGCCCTCCCAGGGCCTCCCGGGCCTTTGTCTCACTTTCTAAGGCTCTGACAGGATCGGTCGGGTGGGGGCCCAGGAAGGGGTGGGGGGCACAGCATACAAAGCCCCCAGCCCTGGAGCCTCCACTGCCAGGGTGCCAGCCGGAGCCACTCCCAGGATGCCCTCCTAGGGGGCTGGCATGGGCCAGGCTGGGCAGGCGTCCCCCAAGCCCGGCCTGGGACAGATCCACCCGGGCCGCACCCCTGGCCACCCCTGGGCTGTTCCCAGGCCCGTGGCGGAGAGCCCCTGGCCCCCTCACATTTGCCCACGCTCCACTGAAGGTTGCTAGGAGCTGGGCGGGGGTGGGGGCGTGCGGCTGGCGGAGGACCCGGGCAGGGGGGCGGACGCCCATGGACAAAGCCAGCCTGTGATTAAGTCATCTGCCCATTGGCGCCACGCACGTCCCCTGGCCAGCTGAGGGCTGCTCCGGCCACACCCTGCGGCCACCGCAGCCCAACCAGCCCCACCAGCCCCCTGCCCCCCGGCCAGGCTCGGGGTCCCCCACCATGGTCCGGGGTGCCTGCCCCAGCCCATCCCACCCTGCCGTGGGGCCTCTACTGCCCAGGTGCCGTGGCATCGTCCCAGCTCTGCTGCTGACCCGTGGGGACCACAGCCGAGGCCCCTTTGCTTCAGTGTCCCCATCTGTTCTACAGCCCAGTGCCGGGGCTGTACTGTCCCCATATAACCCCCTGACCCTCTTCCAGCCCCACACTCTGAGCCTTGGTCTGAGCTGGGGGTGCTGCCCTAGGAACTGGCTGCGATGGGTGGGTGGGCCGCCTCACTCGAAGGAAGTGGGGAGGTCCACGTGCCCCCCAGCTGCCATTCTTGCTGTCCCCAACACTGGTCCCGATGTCCCCCCACCGCCATCCCCTGGGGGCCTCCCTGGTGGGCTGGTCTCTGCCCGTCGCGCCTACCCGAGAGGAGGGGGCTCCCCAGTCTCTATCTACAGGGCCACGCGGGACCTCCCTGCACAGCCCCCCACCACCTCAAGGTATGAGTCCAGCCTGGTGGGGACCTTGGGGTGCGGGGCCGCAGGCTGAGACGGGGAGTGTCTCAAGAAACCAGGAGTCAGCTTCCTCACCAACCCCTCACCACGGGAGCCCGGTAGCTCCCTGAGCATTCACGGGGCCCTGGCTAAGCAACAGCAGGATCTGGGACCCCTCTTTGGTCTCCAAAGAACAGGTGGCCCCAGGGGCACTTTCGCTTGTTTTAGAGCAAACTTGGGGTGGGGAAGGCCCGTGGAGGAAGGATCGGCCCCTGGACCCTGCGGTCTCCTCGTCCCTAAAGTGGGCATGACACCCACTGGGTGGGGAAGGCTGGGGCCTCAGGGGAGGGCGGCTGGGCGTACCAGTGGAGGTGGCCTCTGGGGCCAGGCCTGCCCCGGATGGGTGGGATCACCGCCTCGCTGAGCCAGGCTGTAGATGGGGTTTCAGGATGGGGCGGGGACTTCCTGGGATTTGCCGTGAATCAGGGCCCTGGGCGGGGAAGTTTATCTGTGCCTCAGTCACACGGTATATCTCCGCCTGGGGAGAGGGGCACAGCGGTGTCCTGGCTGTGGTGGGGCCCTGGGGCCAGGCACAGGGGGCCTGGACGGGCCCTTCTTTCTCAGGCCTCAACCCTCCCCAGGGGTGAAAAGCCTGGTGGGCTCCAAAGGCCCAGCAGCCCCCTGCATAGCCCCTGCAGGGCCAGCCAGCCAGGAGGGTCCCAGGGCCCCCTTCTCCCCAGGGAACTGCTCTGTGGCCTGGGGGGGACAACATGTGAGAGGGGGGCTTCCCTCTCCCCTCCCCCGTGCTCACGAGGGGCGGAGAATGGGCCTGGTTTGGGCTGGGTCCTGGGGTCTCGCCAGGACCCCACTTCCCATCTCAGGGCCTTGCGGGTTCCTCTGCTCCCCTGGGGACTTTGGTCCAGTCCCGGCTCAGGCAGTGGGTGTTCCTGAGTTGTCCTTGGTTTAACCCTCTTTTCCCCGCTCCATCTCATGCGGGCCTGGGAGCAGAGGAAGGCCGAGAAGGGCCTCCTCACCCCACCTCTGCCTTGAACTCCACCGTGTGTCCACTTAGCAGCCACGCGTGTGCCCTGTGGTCACGCGAGCTGGCAGCTCCAGCCCGGGTGCACCACGGGGAGGGCCCCCGGTGTCCACTGCCTACCACCCGGGCCGCTTAGCTCTCCCGAGGGGAGGGAGCTTTCCTCAGCCAGCACCCTCGCAATCCATTTTTCGGGGGACCCCTTCAAACTGAATCTCTCCTTCTGTGCCTGGCCTGAAAGGTGGCTCTGGGAATGGGCTCCAGCTCGGGGCCGGGGGACCAGGTTCCAGGCAGGGAGCGATGGCAGAGCTGGAGGAGGGCCTGAGGCCTGCGGCTCAGGGCAGGGGGAGGGTGGGGGGTGGATGACGATGTCAGTCCTCATGTTCTCGGGGCGGGGGGCGGGCGGAGCGGGATGGGAGGGGGTGAGCCTGCCGCCTGCGCCTGCCTTCCTGGCGCCTGCTCAGGCCTGTCCCGCCCGGGCCTTCCCGGAACCCGAGGCTGCGGTGCTGGGTCGGGGGTCTGTGCCGCTTGCCCTCTTTCCAGCTGGGGCCTTCCGTGTGGTCCCCCACCCCACGCTGGGGCCGGAGGCAGACACAGGCAGGAGGGGTCCTCTCAGGCCTGCCCAGGGCCCCTCAGCAGACAGGGACACTGTCCCCTTCCCTCACCCCAGGCCCAGCCGTTCCAAGGCGAGCCCTCACTCAGCACCTTCCTCAGGGTCTCAGACTCTCCCAGTACACAGCAGGCGCTCACCACGTCCGTCCCAGGACTGGCTCTCGCCACTTCCTCCTCAGGTCTCCCACCCTGCTCTCGGCCCACAAGTCTCACCTGACTCCTGCCGTCTGCGCTGCCTGCCCACGGAAGCCCCCGCCGGACTCCCCACCAGGGTGGAAACTCTGGTCCCCAACTGTGCCTGGGACCGCGGGCACGGTCAGCCAGCGTGTGTCAAGTGGACAGATGGAACCGGGAAACCCTCGATGGGTGATGGGTCCAGTGGCGGGGTGGGAGGATGCAGAGTGACGGAGTGGAGGCCAGAGGAGCGGGACGTGGGCGCCTGGTGAGTCTGTAGGTCTGTGCAGCCGCGTGGGGCGCAGGTGGTTGAGCGCACACTGCAGGTGAGGAGATGGGAGCGGCCGGTGGGCACCTGGGGGGGCGGGTTGTGGACGGAAGGTGGAAGGTTGAGTCTCTGGAGGATGAGCACGTATGGCGTTCTGAGCTGTCAGGAAGGTGCGAGAGTCCCAGGGGAAGACAAGCTTGGCCTGATCCATCCTGCGTGTGGAGAGCATGGCCGTGGCCCCTGCCTGGGCCGGGTGGGCCTTGCGCTGGGAGGCGGCCGCCGGCGTGAGTGCGGGGGTCCCGGGGAAGGAAGCGCCAGGAGGCCAGAGTCCCCACCAGAGTCCACGGCCTGGAGCAGAGCTGGGGCAGGGAGGTGGGGAGTCATCAGCCTGGGGTAGCCCAGCGTGGATGAGCGCCCGCGCCTGCCCAGTGGGCCCCGAGGATGCCCCCGCCGCTGCCGCTCCCAGCAGGTGCGAGGCCAAAGGATAATGTCACGTCTGCTGAGGGGGTGCCCTGGGGTCTGGCAGCAGGCGCACAGTCCAGGGTCCCCGCCTCGACCCTGCCAGCCTCTGCTCACTCAGGTTGCCCCAAGGTCACTGAGCAGGCAGGGCACTGTTTCCTTGGGCAGTCTCACCTGGTTTTCCCGAGTCCCTGGCCCCAGGCCAAGCCTGTCTCCCACTCTGGGCCTCTGGGGGGGCTTGTGAGGAGTCGGGCCAGGCTGGGTCACCTCTAGGGGCATGGGCTGTGGCAGAAGGTGGGGGGTCAGAGCAGGGCCAGAGGAGGCAGACGCGGGTGCCCAGAATGCCAGGGTCCCACAGCAAGCCCTCTGCACCTTCCTGGACCCTCTGGGAGGGACCCTCTGCCCGGTGCCCATTTTACAGGCCGGGCACTGGTAGGGCCAGGGACTGACTACCCATGGCTCCGGCTCCAGAGCCCCTGGCTTGATGGGCTGGTTGCCTCCCAGCGTGGGCCAGCCTGGCCATCACCAACACCCTGGAGGGTGAGGGCTGTCCGCCCCCCACCCCCCTCACTGCCATCACTAGCCCAGAGCCACTGGTCTCCACCAGCCGAGTGCAGGTGAGGCTGGGGGTGCACAGGCGGACACAGAAGCAGAAACGAAATCTCAGCCCCTCGAGGCCCCTCACCACCCTGCCCATCCCCTGATCACCGCACAAGGAGCCAGGGCTGTGGCTGCCCTGCCCACTGAGGCAGGGCTGAGCTGGGGTGGGAGATGCAGCCAGACGGGAGAAAGTGGGGCGTTCCGGGCAGACACTGGCCGCCATCTCCACAGGAAGAGCCAGGAAGGCTGAGCGGGCAAATCTTATTAGCTGGTAGACTTCCGAAGCCCCATCGCTGAGTGCCCAGCGACCTGCCTTGTTCACGGCCCACCGTGTGCACGCGCTGCCCTTGGGGGCTGGGCCTCCCACTGCCCCTCAGTGCCCTCGGCCAGGTCCTGGCCAGCCTGCACCAAGCCCGGGCTCCGGTTCTCGCTCCCCACTGAGAAGGCTGCTGGAGATGTGTGGGAGATGCTCTGGAGCCAGGAGATGGCCTTTCCTGGGCAGTGTGGTCCAGGCCCCTCCTGACCCCAGGCCTTGGTGAACGGCCCACGGCCCTGACACGCTGGGCTCCTGCTGGCACCCCCGCTCCAGGCTCTGGGTCAGCCCACCCCTGCAGCTCCCAGCTTGGAAGGGCCCCCAGGTCAGGGTACCGACCCCTCAGTGTCAGGCTTTGCGCCCAGCAGGCCCAAGCCCCCATTTCCCCATCTATAGAATGGAAATCATGACCAATGATGGCTACTCCCATCCATCCGGGCAGTGAATGGGCAGTGAGCCCTGTGCCACCGGGACCACTGTCACCCCAGAGGGGCCTGGCCTGCCCTCCCTCCTCCCCCCACCCCAGGCCCAGCGCAGAGTGGCTGCCAACGGGGTCCCCATCTGGAAACGATTGTGCTCGTGGCCCCCAAAGATATAATTAAAATACATTGGGTTTTTATGCTGCTTCCTTGTCTGGGGAGGAATCCAGGCTGGTTATGAAACGGGATCGCTCTGACGTTGGGCCCGGAGCATCAGATTGTGTTGTGCCCGAACCAGAGCCCACAGGGGGATTCTCGGAGGCCCGCCAGGCCAGGGCTTCACTGTGACCCTGCCCCTTGTCCCGAGGGTCCTGTCCACGTGAGGGCATCTTCTGTACCGGCTGCTCCCAGGCCCCAGGCAAGGAGGCTGCCCTCGCCGACAGGGTGTCCTGCTGAGCGGTGGACAGTGAGACCCCAGCTCCATCCTGTCCCCCCCAGGAGCACCCTTCCCTCCCGCTTCTTCATCCTCCAGGCTTCACCCCCCACCCCGGAAGCGACCCATCTGGGAGATTCGAGGGTCATCTTGTTCCCAAGGCTGGTGTGGCCCAGGGCGGATTTGGGGTGAGAGGAGGCCTCATAGCTGTGCCCGCCTGGCCGAGGCCAGCTGCTCCCCCAGCCCAGGGGTCCGCTAAACCCCTGGGCTCCAGGGATCCAGGGGCTGAGAAGTGCCCAACGAACCCTTGGGTAGTGGTGGCTCCTGCTGGTGGAGCCCGAGGGGCAGATGTGGGGTGGGCCCTGGGGGGCTCCTCCCCTTCTGGGGAGCCCTCCCTGCCCCTCCCTCAGGCTGGCTCCCCTCAGGGGCGCAAGGTAGCCACAGGCCCAGTCTCTGCCTGCCTCCCCCCTGGCCTGGGGATGGGGTGGAGGTGACCCGGAGGATGCCGGAGAGCCTCGCCCAAAGCCTCTGCCGCTCCTGTCACTGTGCAGGCTCTGCCATCACAGCCCCTCAGGGCGGGGGAGGGGCAAGGGCCGGAGAGGCTGCCCAGCTCTGGGCCCCCCAGAAACCTGGCCCCGGGACCGCCAGTGCGGGTGCCCAGGCTGGGTAACTGCCTGCTCAGCCACAGAATGGGCGACAGGCTGTGGCCTGGCTGTGGCCCCTGCCCTCCTGCCCCGAGGCTCTTCCTGTCGGGAAGAAGCCCTGGGGGCAGGTAGCACACTGGCCCTCATCCAAGCAGCGCAGGCTGGACGTGGCCAGGACGGGCCGTCTCTCCAGGTTTGGGGTGGGGCAGCGCGTGGCCTGTGTGGCTGTGCCACCCGGCCGCTGCCCCGGGGTTGTGCGGGCTCAGAGACCCTCAGTCACTGGCACCCATCTTGCTCCCAGCCCGCGTCCCCCAGCCCTGCGCCGGAGCCCGCGGCCTCGCGCCCGGGGTCCCCACTGCCCTCCCAGCATCTCTATGGGCTGGGCCCGGAGGGCACTGTCTTGGCCGCCCAGCCCACACCGGGCCTCCCTGGCAAGTGGGGACGGAGTTTCTCGGGCTGCCGGGGGCTCCTGAGCAGGAAGTGCTTGAGCGTTTCTGGGGGGGGCTCCTCTGAGAGCCCCCGGCAGGTGAGGGCTCGGCGAGGGGGTGCGGGCACAGGGTCTGCGTGCAGGGACTGGAGGCAGGAGCAGGGGGCACAGCTGGCCTGCCCAGTGCTTGTCCCTGTCACCACCGCTGGCCTGGAGGGACCACACGAGCCCTCCCGCAGCTCGAGGTCAGGAGCCTGGGGACTTCAGTGTGAGGGTCCAGAGCCTGGCATGGAGGAGGGGACAGCTGGAGGGAGAAGCCCCAGTCTGGGCCCCAGAGCCACGTTGCCCGGTTCCCGGCGCCCTCCGCCTCCCACTTCGCCCAAGCTCAGCCCCCACCGAGTCCTCGCCCCCAGCCTCCCCCTGGCATCTGGCAAGTCCCAGGGCGCCTCCTCCAGGAAGTTGCCCTCGATCAGCTGTCCCTGGCCAGGAGAGAGGCGTGTCAGCGGGGCCTAGTGGGGCGCCTGGGGCCAGACAAGCCTGGGCTCAGGGCAAGGGCACATTCCTGCTTTCCTAGCCTGTGGAGAGGGGGTTCCCAGAAGTACCGAGGAGGCCTGGCCAGCAGCCCGCGGGGAGAGCCCCTGGCGCTTCCTGCTCGGCAGGACACACGGCAACAGCAACAACCGTAAGCGCCCGCCCTCCTGGCCCTCCCTCCGCCCAGGGCTCGGGGTGGCCTCCCCTCCAGGATCCAGACCAGACAAGGCAGCCCCCCAAGTCCTCTGCCCCCGGCACCGCGGGGCGCTGCGTCCTCGGGTGCCACGGAGCCTGTGCCCCCGCCCACCGTGCCCGCCAGCCACCCCACCGCCCTCGGCTCCTTGGTCAGGGCCCTGCTTGGGTTGTCACTGCCCCCGCGTGAGGACGCGTGGGCTTGGGACCCCTCAGGAAGCGGAGGAAGGCGGGTGATGAGGCAGGGTGGGGACATGGCCACGCGACCTCGGGCACGTCTCGTCCCCTGTGGGGGCGATGAGATCACTCTCCCGGCGGGCGAGCCAGCACCTGGCGCGGTGGGCACGTCGAGGCGGGCGCACACCCGGCCGCACCCGCCTGGGCCGGCGGCTCTCGGGCTGGGCGCGGCCTCCCCAGGGGACACGGCCACCCTCTTGGCGGTGGGCAGGCGGGGCTTCAGATACAGCCTTTAGGAGACAGGTCCCTGCCTGGCACGCCCGCCCCTCGGGGAAGTCCCCGGACACTGGGCCGGCCCACAGCGGGGCGTCCACCGGGAGGAGGGCTGAGTGGCCGGCCTGGGCCTCTTGGGCAGCGCGGGGTGGCCGGGCCTGGACGCCGAGCCTGCCGCTCTGGAGGGAGCCTTCGCACTCCTCGCCTTCTGCTCATGGGCAGTGAAGGGAACCCCTAAGCCCGCCTCCCGGGCCTTGTGCTGCGGGGTCGTAGGTGGCTGCAGTGGGTGGGCTGGACCCTGGTGTGAGGCCGCCTTCCAGGCCCAAGGAGCCTGCAGGTCGTTGGCCCGTGACCTCTGTGCAGCAGGGAGAGGGTGAGGGGCAGTGCCGTGCGAGTCCAACCGCTCTCCAGGGCACAGGAGCTGCTGGGCCAGCTGCGGTCGAGCCTGGCCAGCCCCCCTGCCCCGGGTGGAGGTAAGCCCACCCTGGTCCCTCTCCTGTGCTGCCTGCTGCTCTGGCCTTGGACACACCAGGGACCCTCTGCCCGCTGGCCTGCGTGGAGAGCAAGCACCCCCGGCCGGGAAGCCTGACACAGGTGTGTAGGGACGGGGCGGGGGCCGCTGTGAAGAAGCAGCTGGACCTCACTGGCTGCAGGGGTGTCTGGAACCCCCTCCCGCCATGATGCAGCTACTCCCCTTCCCCCTACTCTGTCCCCCCGCCGTGGCACCGTCACCCCCTCCCCTGACACATTCCCTATCTGCTTGTCTATTCCTTCACTCTGTTCCCCCCACCCCAGCCCAGCCAGAAGGTCGGCTCCACCAGGGCAGGGACTGGACCAGTCTGTCCCCCACTGACCCCCAGGGCCTGGAAGAGTGCTTGGAACAGAGAAGGTGCTCAGCACATGTTTGTCATGTGAATAAAGGAACGAATGGCCAAGAGTGTGAAGCAGCCTTGGAGTCTCAGGATCCCACCCCTCACTGACTGTTGGTGACGACGGGCTTGGTGGCTGGTAGGGGTCTGGATGGGGGTCTACCCGGAGCTGACGGCCCCTGCCCCACCTCTCCCCCTGGGCCCTGGGAGGGGGCGGGCACGGCCTCGGCCTCGCTCTGGGCAGGTCACGAGGCGCCCCGGTGGGAGCCCCAGGGCCCCTTTGCTGCTGTATCACAGCTGGGAGGCCAAGACACTGCAGCCCAGCCAGGGGCACTGTCCTCGCCTGGCCTTCACCCCGCCAGGCCCGGCACTCCAGGAGAGGGCGCCCTCTTGTGGGACGCCTCGGGCTCCCTGTGACCCCGGCGCTCTGCAGGACCCTCACCCTCCCTGCCTCAGACCCCTCCCTGGACTCTGCCCACGCAGTGGCTCCTGCCAGAACACGCCCTCAGGCAGGCCCGGTCCAGACGGAGAGCGGGGTGTGGGGGGGGGCAGAGAGCAGGCCAGGTGCTGTCCAGCCACCCACCCACAGACACACAAGGCAGCCCCCTGCCCCACACAGGGGCGCTTCCTGCCAGGTCCAGCCCGGGCTCTGGGTCTCATGCTCGCGCCCCCGTCAGAATACCTGAGGGTGCCCCTCCACACAGTCCCCCGGCCCCCATCTCCACCCTGAGCCAGGTGGGCCTGGTCAGCGCCCCTAACCCCCACTCAGGAGTGGACACCAGGGGTGGACAGAGGGGAGCCAGGGCACGAAAGTGGTACAGGAGAGGGACAGTCCTCCAGCACGACGGGGCGCTCAGAGGACAGCACCTGTGGGGACCTGGCTGCCACCACACCAGGCACAGACTCCCTGTTGGCTTGCTCATTCATTCACCCCTTCACCCCTCCACTCCTCAGGCACACGTCACGTCATCCCCTCCGCTGTGGGCAGGAGCCCCGACACTCCCCTTAGCCCCTGCCCTGGAGCCGGGGAAGCTGAGGGAGGCTCTGGGTGCCCGTCCAGCCACCCATTCTCTCTACAAACACCCGAGTACTGTGTAGCTGGTGCCCACCGCCAGGTCTGGGGTGGGGGCAGTTTCTCCGTGGAGTCTGGCCCACTCCTGGGGTGTTAGGCAAGTGAGGGCCACGAGTCTAGCACTCCGTGTGCCTGGATGGTGGGTGTGGCATCTACCCCACCGTGGGGTAGCCCAGAAAACCACCGGACAGGGACTGGGCTGGGGAGGAGGCAGCGGGGGCAGGTCCTGCCGTAGACGTTTTCACAGCCCCACCTGGGCTTGCCCAGACCCCCAGCGGTGATGCTGCCTGGGGTGGCCAGCCCCCCACCTGCCCTGGGCCGGGGCCCTTCCCGCTGGCCCCTCTGTAGTGGCTGGGCCTGCCCTCCACAAACTTGGTTACTGGGCCAGGCACACGGGTCTGAAGGACAGGGGGGAGGGGGGTAGGGGAGGACAGGCACCCCCAAAAGCTGGGCAGGGCAATAAGGAGGCGGCCCCTCGACTCCCCACGGTGAGGGTCCGGAAGACCCGGGCGCAGGGGGCCAGGCTGGACGGAGCTGACGACGTGGTCAATGCTAGTCCGGAGTCTCAGGCCGGCCCCACAGCGCCCCCTGCAGGCCGCCTGCGCTCAAAGGCTCCCAGGCGGCCACGACAGCCTGGGTCGGGGCTTAGGGGCGTCGTGGAACCTGGGGGTCAGGAGAGCCGGGCCAGGGGAGCACAGGGGGCCTGGGATCTGGGGCCGGGAGCCAGGGCCGGGAAGTGAATACCTGTCCCCACACGCCCAGCCCCGCAGGTGTGCCGTCCACCTCGCGGACACGGCCCAGCACAGCCCCCGGAGAGCCTCAGCTGGGTCAGGGTGCCCCTGCTCTGACCTCGTGCAGCCCCTGCGGCCTGGCTGCTCCCCAGCATGCTCTGCCTCCCGAGCGGCCCCGGCTCTGCTGGGCCATCCCCTCTGGGACCTCCCATAGGATGAGCCTGGCACACCCAGGGCGGCCCAAGGGGCCAGTGGGCGGGGCTCCGGGTTTGTATGCCCAGGTCACACAGGCACACACGGGCACAGATGCCACCCGTGGGTCCTTCCCAGAGGGCGGGGTGGCTGGCCTGAGAAAGACCTTCTGCGCCCCTGCCTGGCCGTGCCGCAGCCCTATTCGCTAGGACTAGGAAGGGCCGAGGGGAGTTTGGGGTTCAGCCTTGGCTGGGGGTCACTGAGTGGAGACATCACCTGACTTTGGGGGAAGCTGTGGCTGGAGAGAGTCCAGGGGACCGGCAGGCGGGGGCACGGAGGGTGGGGCTCAGGGGGCAGCCCGGTGGTCTGTCTGCTCTGGCCAGTCCCCCGTGCTCCCATCCCCCCTGGGGACTCAGCCACGTGGCTGGCAGCCCCTGGCCACAGAGGGCCCAGGCGAAGCCCACTGAAAGGACCGAGACCAACCAGGGTGGCCCCAGGTGGACGCTCTCAGGGGGTAGGGGTGGGCGGTGATGCCCCGCAGACCTGGGCTTCTTCATAAGGTGGGGCGCCAGCTCGCGGTGAGGACAGGCGGGCACTGGGGGGCCTCGGGCTAGGCGGCCCCAGTGGTGGTGGGGCTCTTAGTCTGCTGTGCCGCCACAATGAAGTACCGCACGCTGGGGGCCTGAAGCAACACACGTTTATTTCCTCATAGTCCTGGAGGCTGGAGGTTCAAGATCAGGGTGGCAGCCGGTTTGCTTCAGGGCGAGGCCCTGCTTCCTGGCCTGCAAACGGCCGCCTTCTCCCTGTGCCCTCACAGTGAGGGCGGAGAGGTCTGGTCTCTTCCTCTTCATGTAAGGACACTGGCCCCATCACGGGGACCAGCCCTAATCTTCCCCCACCTCCTGATTCCATCGCCTTGGGGTTAGGGCCTCCACACGTGAATTTTGGGGGGACACAAACATCTGTTCCTTAACAGTGGGGTTCCAGGTCCCCACCACACCGCGGGGAGGGGCTCGCTGACCCTGTGTCTGATAATTCTTCCCTCCCGCTCAGCAAGGAGGCCTGGGCCGCGGCCCCAGGACAGCTCCATTTCCGCCGTCCCCGCCCTGGCAGGAGGCCCCTTGGCCCGCGGCGACGATGTGCAGGGGCGCAGGGGTGCGGAAGCCCAGGCCGCGGCTGCGTGCCCGGCTCGGGTCATGTTTACCCTCGGGAGCCCAGTGCCAGGGCCCCCACCCGGCCTCGCAGCCCTAAGTTGACTCGGCCTCCAGGATAAACACCCATTCAGCCACACAAGGCCTCTTTGTCCAGGACGAGGCTCCTGGCCCAGGACGCTGCCCGGCGGCCCGTGTCCTCAGCGTGGCCAGCCGCCCCTTGTGGCCTTCTCTGGGCAGACGCCTGGCCTGGCTCAGAGGCCCCAGCTGGGGACGGGGCCCTGGGCGGCCCTTGGAGTGGCCAGAGAGGCCAGGCAGGCTGAGCTGGGTGCGGAGATTGCCCATCCAGGCCCTGTCAGAGCAACCCTGACTCCCCAAACAGCAGTGCGTCCCTGCAGCCGTGTGGCCACCATGCCCTCTCGGCCAGGCACACCTGAGGGACGTAAGGATGCCGGGGAGCTGCAGCGGGGTGGCGGGTGGGCCCGGGAGCTGCAGGCCCCGTCCTGCCCCTTGCCCACCCAGGCCCCTGTGGCTCCTCCCAGGCAGAAGAGGGGCTGCCCACACCCGCATCCCGCTGCTGGCCACTGGTCCCTGTGAGCTCAGCGTCTTTATCTGTGAAACATCCTCCGCAGGCTTTGGTGGCTTCTCAGCTTCTAAACTCCCCCCGGGTGGGAGTGTGTCCCACTTCTGTCTGGGGTGGAAGTGAGATGGGGGGTGCCTATCCGGGAGCAGGATGGGGGCCCTTGTGCTGAGGCAGGGGGTGAAATGGAGGTTCCTATGCAGAGAGGCGTGGCATGGGGTGGGAGTGGGGAAGGGGCTCCAGGATTTGGGGGCGGCACACGGAGAGCAGGAGCCTGAGTCACTCTGGGGAGGGGGCCCAGCGTGATGAGGAATCACAGACCCCTGAGCAGAGAAGCCGGTCATCACGGGCAGCGGGCCTGCCTGCAGGAGGCTGAGGGGTGGCCTCTACGTAAGAAGAGCACGTATGCTTAGGCCTCGAGGGCCTCCAGCCTCCTTTCCGGAGGGGCCAGTCCTGGGGCTGGCCTGGGCAGGGCTGGTGGAGGGCCCCCGGAGCCAGTGCCCCAGCCACGCCTGGCTGGGTCGGGGGTGTCAAGGATGCTCCTCCAAGTAGTGGCTTTTACGCAGAGAGGTGACGGCCCTGCGGCAAGGTCCTGCTGGCCCACCCAGGAGCTTGGCCCTGGTGCCGGGAGCCACGACAGGTTCTTGAGCACACGAGGACCACGTGGGGCTCTGGTTAGAAAATGACCCTCTGGCAGTTGTACTGAGAATGGGGGCAGTTGGGGGACCCAGAGGGGTCCCAGGAGGCCGGACAGGAGGTGCCACAGGGACAGGGGAGATGGTGGGGCTGGAGCACAGGGGGCCGTGGGGGGCCTGGAGCCTGGGCTCCTGCCTGGCCTTTTGTCACTTTGAACGTGCTGAGGACAAATGCGCTGTGTGCCCCTGGGGGCCCACGGAGGGGGGCGCTCCTCAGTGGGACTGTCATCAGGTTCCTGTCCCCGCGCTGCAGCCCATGGCCGGCAGCGACCCCTGGTGGTGGCCAGCATGTCGCTGCAGCCCACCGCGGGTCCGTCCCTCACTGGCGCTGGGATGCTGGGGGCGGGATGTGCGGGTGGCGGGATGCTGGGGGGCCGACGCGGGGGGCCGATGCGAGGGGGGGCGGATGCGGGGGCCGGGATGCTGGGATGCGGGGGGCCCGGATGCGGGGGCAGGGATGCTGGGGGGCGGATGAGGGGGCCGGGATGCGGGGGGGGGGCGGATGCGGGGGCCGGATGCTTGGGGGCGGATGCAGGGGGCCCGGATGTGGGGGCAGGGATGCTGGGGGGCGGGATGCGGGGGAGGGGAGGATGCTGGGGCCCGGATGCCGGGATGCTGGGGGGGGGAGGGCGGATGAGGGGGGCGGGCCTCCGGTATGGGGCTAGGGTAGATGCGGTGGTTGGTGCGGGGGCTCCCTGAGGGGAAAGCGCCCTTGTGTCGGAGGTTCCCCTCGGGACTGGTGCCCTCTGCCTGCTCCAGCAGCCCCCAGGAATAGGGTGGACATGCAGACTGAGGAATGGCTTCAGGGCTCAGAGTTTCAGAGACCAGTCTCTGGCCAGCTCTCTGCCCGCCTGTGTCCAGGGTCCCCTGATGCCCTGCAGGCTGGGACCTGCCCAGTTCAGAGGGTCTCCCGGGGGCTGTCTGGCCCCCACTGCACCCGTGCCAGGGCCTCACCTCCACCCTCCAAGCGTTCCCCCCTGCCCTCAGTGAGCAAGGGACCATGACAAGGACAGTGGTCCGGCCAGTGTCCAAGGGTCCAGTGAGCATGTACTGCGGGCCCCTCCTCTGGAGCAGGCCCTGAGGGGCTGAGACACAGCCCACTGGGGCTGGGGGTGTACACTCAGACCCCCCACTTTGAGACGTTCTTACCGCTGACCCTTTGGAGGCAGAGCTTTTGTTAGGAGCTTCGAATGTCTGTCCATGGAGGGTTCTCCAGAGAGACAGCCAGAGGAGACCCATTTGCCCTCGAACATTTCACCCCCTCCGTCTTCTCGGCTCTGTCTCAGGAGACTGTGGGGTCCTACTGGGGGGCAGGCCGGCAGGCTGGAAACCCAGGCAGGAGCTGCTGGTCCCGAGACGGATCCCTCCTCCCTCGAGGGCTGGAGGAGGCCTCCACACCGCCGAGGACAGGTCCGTGCTACCATGGCAGGCGTGAACTCAGCATGGCTACAAACACCCTGCAACATCTCGGTGAGTGTTCGACTACCAGGGGCTGCGGCCTCGCCAGGTGACACAAAGCCAACTGCCGCGTGGCTGCCTTGGTTGGCTTTCTTCCTCGAAGACTTGAGTCTGTCTGGATTCTGATCTGTGGCCGAGGCAGAGACACAGCCCCCACCCCTGACCACAGAGCCGACCAGGCAGATAGGGTGGGGCCGGAGCCCACTCGGCTGACCCCCGGGAGGGGCTGCCCTCCCGCCCAGCCACCCGCCTACCCCTCGGGCAGCTGTGAGGTGCGGGGCAGGGAAGGGCCAAAGGCACACAGGGGACAGCAGCTGTGGTCGGTTCAGCCGGAAACTGTCCCTTTAACGAAGACCAGGAGAGCTCTATTGCTTAGACTTAAGGGAAACTTTATTTATTCTTCCTAAAGCAACCTAAGTTTAAAAACGAGTTGAGGTTAACAGAGAAGAAAAACCCAGACAGGCAGACAAACAGACACACAGACAGACGGGGGGACGGCACAGGTCGGGGCTGCCATATCAGATTCTCTCCATCTTGGAAATGAGGTCGTCACAGATTCTGGTCAGTTCATCGTTTTCTTTAGTCTGAAGGAGGAGAATCAAATCCCTAGATCTCTCCCAGCGCTCGGAGCTGGGAGCAGGCCCAGAGCTTCTAGAACCAGGAGGGCTGCTCTTCCCCAACTCCGCCTGGACCTGTGGGTCCCCTGTGCCCACCTTCTGCTCAACGACCTTCTCCAGCGAGTGGATGCGCATCTGCTCCTTCCTCAGGACTGCCTGCAGCGCCAGGGCCTCCGCTTGGGCCTTGCTCCGGACCTGGGTGATCTCCTCGTTCGCCCTGGAGCAGCAGAGGGGCTGGGCTGAGCCCACGGGGGACCAGACCCCTCCCGAGGGAGCCTCCTGCACCCTCCTGCCCGACACTCACAGCTGGAGCTTCTCCTCCGCGTGGGCCTTCAGCGCCTGGTACCTCTGGCCCTCCTTCTCGATCCTGCCTATGTAATCCTCAACACACTTCTTCAGCGACTCTTCATTCTGGAAGGAAGAGCAGACGCTGAGCCCTGAGCTAAGGGCCCAGGCTCTCTGGGTCATTCGTGGAGCAGCAGTGGGCCAGGCTACAGGGGAGCTCTTCCCGTTTCCTTCCGGAGACGCCAGCACTCACACAGCCCCAGGCCTCCTCCCATCCCGCGGCTCAGGAGGCCTCCGGATGCAGGGCCTGACCCCCCGCCCCCGAGGGGACCCTGCCCGGCACACAAGAGCCCTATGTCCAGGCACCTCAGGGGAAAGCAGGCCGGGCCCCAGGTCCACGGACCAGCCCCTGCCCTCCTGCCCCCAGCCCTGTGCTTTGGGGGCCGGGTCTCCTGCTGCCCCAGGAGGGAGACAGCAGCGGCAGGGAACATCTGGACACAGCAGTCTCTGTGCAGGCCGCACAGGGACAGCCTCGCAGGCACTCACGTCCGGCAGTAGGCTCAACACCAAGGCTCAGCTCACCCCCTCTTCCTGCAGTGCCCCCAGTCTCTCCCCGTCCCTGCTTGTCACGCTGCCCCACTGGCAACAATGCCGACCCTGCCGTCCCCAGGGCCTCTTGCCGGCCGGGCACCCACCGTGCGGTAGCCTTCGATCACTTCCTTCTGTTTCTCAAACCGCTTGAAGAGGTCGGAGAACGACTTCTCCGTGGAGTGCAGGTCTGCAGTCAGCTGGTCTCTGTCCCTCAGAACCTTCTGGATCTCGGCTTTGGCAAGTTCCTTCTGTTTCTGAGCCTCCTCTTAAAGGAAGACCAGCACCCGGGATCAGCGGGCGGCCAGCAGGTGGCGCCACAGACGACCAGCGCCAGGAGGGCCCCCTGGGGCGCTGACCAGCCCCGCTCTCGGGACCTTCCAGGGCAGGACCTGGGGGCCCCAAGTGCCCCGAAAACAGCTGTTTCCTCAACACCAGCTCTACCCGGAAGCCGAAGGAGCGGACAACGAACCCAGGGCCTGACTGAAAAGCCCAGGCCACACCTACCCCACGTTCAGGGCCTCCAGCCCCAGCCTGGACACACCCGGTGCCCAGCACGCACGGAGACTGCAGCTGGACGCGCGGCCCTCGGGGTAGGGGTCAGACCGCGGGTGCAGCGCCCACTGGAGGGACCCAATCTGTTCGCCGCCACAGCCCCGGATGCCAACTCGGGGCCCGGCCAACCTGAGGGCTGATAAGCATCCGGGGCCCAGCACCCCCCGGCCTCCCTGACTGCCAGCTGCCCCAGCCCAGGAACTCACCCATCGCCTGGTACACGGTCCCCTCAAACGCGTCCATGATTTTCCTGTGGGAGGAGAGCAGATGCCATGAGCCCCGAGAGTGCGTTGTGGGGTCCTAGGCAGCCAGCACGCAGACTCACCCCATCTCCAGGATCTTTTCCTGCAGCGCCGTGCACCTGACCCTAAGCGCCTCGTTCTCCTTCTGTGTCGCCCCAACCTGTGCAGACCACACACCTGAGTTGGCGCTAGTGTCCTGCCGTGCTGGGGTCTCCCGCCCCACTCAGCAGACATCGCAGTGCTGGGGGGTCGGTGTGCGGTGGGTGCACGGGTGGGACACCTCCCGACACAGGCGGGGCGGTAGAGCAGCATGCGGGGGAGAGCCCCACAGCAGAGAGAACACCGCCCGAAGACGGCGGGCAGGGGCCAGGAGCTCCTGGGCCCAGCGTGGCCCGGCGCACAGGCCTCCCTGAGAGGGGACCAGCCGGACGCCACCCAGGGCATCACCAAGGCAGCAAGGGGACTTGGGGGCCGCTACCCCCTGGGCAGCTCAGAGCGGACACCCAGACCCTCGCTTGCGAACAGGTTCTGCAAGAGACACTGGGTGGAAACGCAGGACATTCAGCTGGCTGGGCGCCTGGCTCGGGGGTCGGTGAGTGGCCGCCTGCGATCCTGCCTGCACGGTGTGAGCAAAAGGCCAGCGCACAGAGCTGCCACCCCCGCTCCCCGAGGCTCTTCAGAGCAGCCTGCAGGTGCCACGCCCAGGGCTGCAGCCAGCAGGTGGGGGCCGCTTGCTGGGCACCTCCCCTTGCCCTCACCGCAGTATCCAGGTCCTTCTGGCTGTACTGCAGCACGTCCACAATGGGCCCCACGGGCAGCAGCGGAGCCCGGCGTCCGAGGTCACAAGGAGCTGGGCCGAGCGTCTGCAGGGTGACAGAGACCAGCTAGGCCGCAAGCTCCCCTGGCACTCTTCTCTGCCCCGTCAGCTCCCCAGATGGCACAGTGCAGCCCCCCTCGGCCCAACGGACCCCTTAAGCCTTCAGATCCATAGCACATGAAAGTCGGGCCATTAGAACAAGTGTCTCTTTACACCACAGAGGGGACGAACCACTTACGGGAATGTCCGGGGCTCCTGCGAAGTCCAGGTCCAGCAGCTGGGCCTCCGGGGGGCTTCCCGAGGAATGCGCGTCTGTGCCCCGTGCACTGAGACCAGAAGAGAACACGCATGCTGTCTGCGTGCATAGGGGTCGGCCCAGACTCTCCCCCAGGGCCACGGGGTCAATATTCTGGACACGTGGGCCATGCAGCCTATCAGGCTGCCCACCTCTGCTGTTGGAGGGGCTGCACGGGCACAGAAGAGCACAGACCCGCTTACAAACTTGTTTACGAGCTCGGCCAGGGCAGCTGAGGCCCGGCCACTGTCTCTGCCCCCCTCCCCGCGGCAGGGCGCTCCCATCGTCACACGGCCTGCGTGGATCGGATTCCCGCCCGCCCCAGCGCACCTGCTGGGCTCCGGGGCCACAGGCGCCGGCCCCCGGGGGCTGTCCTGCAGGAGTGGGTCAAACTTAAGGTACAAGGACTGCTTCCTCAGGGCCGACTCCTTAAACTGCAGAGAAGGAAGCAGGGTCACCGGTGCCCCCGACACAACAGCCTCCACGCCCCGCCCCACGTCCTGCCCGGGAGCCGCCCTGACCCGAGTGGCCTGCGGGGCAGAGCGGCGGAAGCAGCCGGGCCGCCCGCCACGTCCGGTCAGACGTGGACACCGCTCGCGGTTGAGTAATCGCGGCCCGGGGCTGTTCTAGAAAGAGCCCCTTTTGAGACTGGCACTTGAGGAAAGGCCGCCGCGAAGGCGCCGGGAACTTACCGAGGACGCCCCGAACTGCTCCAGGTAATCCACCTCGGCCCCCGTGCCTAGAACTGAAAGGGAGGCGCCAGCTGCCAGCTGCATCCCACTGCCAGCACTCGGGCTGTGCGCTCGGAGCGGCACCCCTCCCCATCCACCCTTGACTGACGGCCCTTTGCTATAGAGCGGGGTTGCTGTCTGCAGGCTCAGGACGCTTGGGGCTGTATGGTTCCATGGGGCCGTGCCGTGTCCCGCAGGGTGTTGACAGCACTCCTGGGGGCGTGACAACCAGAAGCGTCCCCTGGGGTCCAAATCGCCCCGGTTGAGAACCACTGTGTAAAACCACGCTGAAAAGAATCCTTTAATTTCTGATAATATGACCTTTGCTTAAAAAACCTAAGGGTAACTCACACCATAGACAAAAATTAACTCAAAATGGATCAAAGACCTAAATATATGAGCTAAAACCATAAAATTCTTAGAAGGAAATGCGAGGGCAAATCTCCGTGACACTGGATTTGGCAATGATTTCTTAGAATTGACACCAAAACCACAAGCAGCAACAGAAGAGATGGGGCTGGAAAGTTAACGTTCGTGCTTCCAAGGACACCATCGAGAAAGTGAAGAGAGGGACTTCCCTGGTGGTCCAGTGGTCAAGAATCTGCCTGCAGGGGACGTGGGTTTGATCCCTGGTTGGGGAACTAGGATCCCACATGCCGCGGAGCAACTAAGTCCGCGCGCCACAACTACAGAGCCCGGGTGCCCTCATGAAGATCCCGAGTACCGCAACTAAGACCCGATGAGCCAAATGAAGAAACAAAGAGAGAATTTTTGTGAATCATGTACCCAAAGAAGAATTCTTGCCCAGATTATACAAGAAATCTTTACAACTCAATTAAAAAAAACAACTCAATTAACAAACAGGCAAAGGACCCGAGCAGATGCTTCTCCAAAGAAGAGACACGAAAGGTCAACGTCAGTCAGCAGGGAAACAGACCCAAACACGCCGAGATTGCACTGCACACCCACTGGGACAGTGGGGTGCAGACCCGGACCCTCAAACCATGCGGGGGCAGAGTAGAGGGTGCGGACCCCGCGGGGAACAAACAGTTACACAGTGTTACCACGTCCCCTTCAGGGTACGTCTGCCCCAAAGAGATGGGAAACGTACGCTCACACAAAACGTGTACGTGAGTGTTCCCGGCAGCCTCGTTCATACGAGCCAAAGAGTGGAAATCAACTGGTAAAAGAAGAAACAAGATGCGGTCTATCCACACGGGGGATATTACTCAGCCATAAAAGGAAGTCCACACACAATGTGACACGAGGGACTTGGAAACATCACAGGACACAAACCCCGAGTCACGTGTCTAGGGTCCCTGGCCGGGGAGCAGGCTGCCCCAGTGGAGCTGATCCACGGTTCCTGGTCCCGCCCGCACAGGGAGGACCCCACAATGGCCCTGCCACACAGAAACCCTACACTCGTCTCCTGCCTTCTCTAGGCCTGGGGGTTTTAAGTAACCAAAACTGAGATCCTGGCGTGCTGCCTCCTGTCCTGTAAAGCACCTCAGTTGGAAGTCCTCACTGAAGGCAGCTCAGACCCGCGACTCTTCCACCCCCTCATCCAGGGTGCGTGGACGGGCAGGGCTTCTCCTTTTATCTCTACGGGGTCTCGTTTTAAACAGCACTTCGATTCAGCGAGTTCCCGCTGCCTCCTGTGTCTGTATCTGTACCGCCTGGGTCAGTCAGGACTGCTGCCTGTTTTTCTAAGTTGGCTTAAAATATATATTTTTTTAATATCACAGATCTTAGTCCTGTTCTCCTGAAAATGCCCATAGTTGAAAAACCAGAAATTTCCATGTGAATCACTCAAGTCAGGGGACGGGGCTGCCTGCACAATGACCGCCTGCGGGCGCCACGGAACACGGTTCTAGCACCCTGGCCTTGAGGACGGGTGAATGACGTACCCTCGGCGGGGTCCCAGAAGTGCTCCCCACTCAGGTCCAGGCCGGGCTCCGGCCCCCGGGGGGTTGCGGGTGTGGGGTCAGTAGGCACGGTTGGTGGCTTGCTGCCCGGGCTGCTGGTTGGAGCCGATGCCCCCGAAGCGTCTGTGGTCCCCTCCTGGAAGGGAGGTTGGGGTCACCGCAGGGGCTCATCAAGATGCGTGGGGGGAGCAGGGGAAGCAGCGTGTCCCACCCCCCAGCCCCGGGCACCACCGGCCTGCCTCTGCCCCGTGACGACCCGCAGACGTGGCAACGGCATGAGGACGCCCGCCCACATCCGTACCTTGCCCGCCGCTTCTGCGGTCCCTGCCGAGGTCTGCACCCCCGGTGTGTCATCCGCCGAGGCCAAGAGCACCTGCCTAAAGAGACGGGGTCAGCAGGGCCCGTGCCCCACACCTCCCCCCATCCCGCACCGAGCTGCCACCAGCACCCCCCCCCAGCCCAGAAGCCAGGCTTGAGGCCCATCCGGGTGGCCACGCAAAGCCATCCCCCGACCTCACCTGCAAGAGCATCGCTCCTCAGAAGCAGACAAGGCACTCTGAGGTCATTTCAACTCAAGAAAAAGCAAACCACAAGGATCCATTTATCCTTTTTACCAGGAAACTGCAACAGCAGCCGGTGCTGGACGGCTGGGTGCACCCTCGGCCACTGAGCGGCGTCCCCGGAGAGCGGGGACAGGCCTGAGGCGGGGCTCACGCCGGGAGACGGCTCCCCTGAGCTGCGCTGCGGGAATCCTGGGGCTCTCGGCTAGGTATCTTGCTAGACCTTCCGGATGCATCACAGGGAACGCATCTCAGACAGCGTGGGCACCCCCTCCCCGCTATTCCCCAAGAGCTGTGGCAGCTGCCCTGGGGCCCCTGCTCAGGGCTGCAGGTGGCATCTCTGGTCTCGTGCCCACCACTGCCACCCCGTGCTCACCGGCTTGGAGACGAGGCCTCTGTGGCCGGCCCGCTCTTGGGGTGCTCTGGGGGCCGGGCCTCTCCGTCACCTCCGGCGGGGTTACAGTCTGGGTCGTCCAGGTTGTCCCGGTCCAGGCTGTTGGACCCGCGGGGAGGGGGATCGGGACCCTCGCCCGCCTCCACGAGGGCCTTTTCCTCCTTTTCCTGCCTCGCCTCTGGTCTCCTCGAGGGAGGTCTGAGAGCCGGGGTCTTCCCTCGTTTCCTCAGTGGGGGCGGCCTTTTGATGGTGGCATCAGAAAAGTCAAATTCCAGCCTTATGGGCTCACTCCTCAAAGAGTCGGCCGTTTGGCCTTCGGCCTCCTCCTTCTGAGGACTGGGGAACGTGGCGCCTCCAGCCTCCACGGGGCCAGCTGGGGCCTCGCTAGGCAGGTCCACGAGGGGCTCTGCTCCGCGGGCTCCGCCGGGGTGGGTACCAGGAGCTGAAGCGGCCCCGGCAGAGGGCGCAGGGACCCCGCTCGAGTTTTCTCCTGTGGCTCTCAGCGGGTCCTCTGTTCTGTCCTGGGATGCCATCCCGGGAGGGTCTTCTAGAATTGTGGAAGTAGAGGTAGCACTTTCCTCTAAGGAATGAGGATGGACGTGTTCTTCCTGGGTGGGCTCAGGGCTGCCTGACGTTTGTCCCGGAGATGCCTCTGGGTTTTCAACACTTTCGGGCATCTGGGAAGAGCTTGCAGGATCCAGGCAGGCCTGGGGAGCCAAGGAGGGCCCGCTGCGATGCCTGTCGTCAGAGGCTGGTCTCATGTCCTCTGAAGGGGGGTTGGCATCGGCCACTGCTGGTTTCTGGAGAATTCCATTGGTCGTTCTAGTGTCTGTTTCCTTGGTGAACTGTTGGCTTTTTAGAAAGACGTAGTTAACACTAAAGAACCAGTTAGGATTTTAGTTAGATTTTAGTCCACGTGAAAACATTAGCTAAATACACGGGAAAAAAAAAGAGCATTTGGCCAACCCTCTCCTCAAGATTAACCTTCACAAGTACGTTCCCACAAGTCAATGCTGGCGGGCCACCTAGAGACACAGGTGACTGAGAGAGAGGAGGAACCTGACTGGCAACAGCCAAGGTTGAGGTCCTCCATGCCGGCCTATTTTCCCCTTTTGATTGGGGACCACCAGCTACGCGGCCAGGGACAGTCAGGGCACACCAGGGTCAGGCTTCCCGCTGGAGAGAGAAAGGCCAGGTCAAGGACGCTGGCTTCACAAGGAGCAGGGCCCAGCTCCCGGGTCCTCCTGGCCCCTCCACGCCCCTGCTCTGTGGCTGGAGCAGCTCAGACCCAGGGGCCAGGAGGCAGCATCTGAACGGCTGGGTTTCCCTTCCCTCCTGGGGATTGTTACAAAAGAACAGTATTTGAGTCACTCTAATCTCACTCAGCTGAATCTCAAAATGAAAACTAAAAAATTGAAGTTGAAAAGTAGCAAGGAAACCTGGGGAGAGGGGGAGATTCCGGTTTGAGGAGTTTCCAGCCATGGGGAGATACTCGGCCCAAGGACATTTCACTGGAGCGAGGTGAAGGGTATGTTAGTGACCTTTTGCTTTTATACCTTTCTCTGCACATCTGAAATCCATTTAAAAGAAAAAGCAAGTTTTGAACAGTTTAAGTCAGCAAAAGTCAGAACGAAATGTGCCAGCGAGGCCCCTTCCCACTCTGGATGTAGAGGGTCCCTGGGGGCGCCAGCCAGGTTAATTCAGCCTCATCTGGGGGTGAAGGGCCACCGCCAGGGTCCTCGTCTCCAGACAGAGGCAGGAAAAGCCTTGGCATTCACACTGTCGACCACCTCACGCAAGCCAACCACCTAAAGCCAGGCGAGGCTGCAAAGAAGCTTCTGCTGGTTAAAGTCAAGTGTTTCAAATCTGACTCGTCAGGTCACACGTGTTCTGGTCAGATTACACAACACACGGGTTCCTCTGCCTTTAGCAGTAAGAGCTATCTGTAAGCTTTCTCCAAGGCTTGCCGCTGAGGACAGGAGACGGACCTGCAAGCAGGAGACCCCAGTGGAATGCTAAAAAAGAAGCAAAACCACAGAGCATCCCTCCTTGGAGATTCGGCCAGGACATTTCATGAAGTTAGAGAAACAAAACCAAGGCCAATTTGTTGGCAAGAGCACAACAGAGGGGCAGAATGTGAAGTTTAAACTTCCTGTTTTATTATTCACTTTTCCAACAACAAACGACTTCGGCGGTGCTCTGGGCCGCGCACTACACAGACCCAGAGCGGAGACCAGGAGGAGCCCAACCGGATGTGGCGGGTGAAACAGACTTCTCCTGCCAAGTCCATCGGAGAGGTTACAAATTGCAGTACATCAAACAGCGCCAATACTTACTTCTCTTTCTGGGTCCAGACTTGATGACAGTTTTCTAATCCAATGGTGTCGCCCAGAGCAAAACAAGCTTCAAGCTTGCTGCCCGTGCTGGGACTTAAAATCCTGTGTGTCTGTGGATCCCGCAGAGGTGTCTGAAAAGTAACCTGTCGGGGAGGGAGGAGGGCACCTGTTCAATAATTCAAGTCTTCAAGCACCATGTTGGCAGCACCACGCCCTGCCCTGCCAGCTCAGTAAGTCACCAGGAAAGCAGGTGACCTCATGTGTGACGCACGGTAGACAGTACGCAGAGGCAAGACGTGCTTACCTTCATAGCTTTGGCTGTGCTCTTAGGTGGTACGTTTTCTTTCTGTGACAGACGGAGAACAGATGATCTTCCGGTAAGTTCCAGTGGTGAAAACAGGAAGTCGCAGTTTTCTGTACTTTTGTCACCAGTGACATTTTCGTCACTGAAGACGTGCAGACTCATTCTGAAAAGCAGAGAGTTTTGTGTCGGGAGTAGGGCAGTGACCCGCGTTGTCTGGACGCACATATGTGAATGTGACAGCTGACCCCACAGTGCTGCAAGGAGGACGTCCGCCTTCCTGCACAGGTGGGTCACACCTCAGGCAGTGTGTCCTCTGCCAGGCAGTCCCCATCCTGCGCTGGGGGAGCTGCCACCTCCCAGGAGCAAGAGCTAGAGGGGCTTTCAGCCCACAGGGCAAGAAGGAAGACCCAAGTGCTCGAAATAACTCGAACTTTGTGGGTAAAAGTTGGGAGACAGATAGGGGCTGATCTGTGGCAAAACTGCAAGGGGCAGAGGAAGCCTGGGCCTCCCCACAGGCCTCAGCATCAGAGGTGGAGCAGCTGCCAAGTTAGTGGACAACAAAAGCAGGAGGGGGGACCTCCCTGGTGGTCCAGTGGGTAAGACTCTGCGCTCCCAATGCAGGGGGCCTGGGTTCGATACCTGGTCAGGGAACTAGAGCCCGCATGCAAGCTGCAACTAAGAGTTTGCATGCTGCAACTAAGGAGCCCACATGCCGCAACTAAGACCCGACACAGCCAAGGTAAATAAATGAAAAAGTAATGCAATAAGATGCTATTTCAAAAAAATAGAAAAAGAGAGACGAGGAGGAGGAAGAAAAAAGAGAATTTTTAAAAAAAGTAAAGCAGAAGGGCACAGCAGCTTGCTCTCCACCCACGGGGCTGGGAAACAGGGACTGGACTAGGGCGTCAGGAGGGCCGAGGCTCAGAGGAGGAGCTAGAGGAAGTAACAAGAAGCAGGTGCAGAGTCACTTGGGGGGAGTCGAGGAGCTTCTGCACCAGGGGCCTCCAGTGGGGCCCAGGAGGTTCTAGAACAATCCCATTCCTCCTTCCGAAGCCCTCATAATGGTCAACACCGTGGCGTTCCCAACTTCGGAGACACCAGAGCACTGGGCATTGACCTGCCCGGGGGCACTACAGGTCCTTGCTGGCAGTGGGGGCCCTGGGGACTGTGCCTGGAAGAGACCAGGTGGCTGTGGCAGGGAGAGAAAGGGTGGCCTGAAAAGAGGTGAGCTCGGCGTGGGAGGTCAGGGTGACAAGCCAACCTGGAAGGGCGCTGCGTGTGAACAGGGAAGGCTCACAGGGAAGGGGGCGGCCAGAGCTCTGGCACCGCGCCAGGGTGGAGTGGTCTGCCCTGGCTCGAGAGCAGCCCGCACCTGCCGTGTGGAAGCGGGAAAGATAAGCCTAAGCCAAGGGTCACTATTAGGTTTGGCCTGAGCAACGGGGTAAAACGGGGAAGGGGGCTGGATGGCTGGAGGACACAGAAGGGAGACATCATGTCGGAAGACCCCCGTCGCCTGGGGAAGGTGGGAGAACAATGACAGCAGCCTTTAGGGGTTTGGCTTATATAATGATGGGGCCACGGAGGGGGCTCCTGAGCAGAGGGAGCAGGGCCAGGCGGGGAGGAGGGCTGGTGGCCGGGGGCGAGCGGGTTCTCCGGAATCAGCGGGGCGGGGAGCGTGGAGCCCAGGTTTCCAAAGCAGGTGCGTCAGGAGTCAGGTGCTGCAGGAGTCGGTGAAGGCTCTCAGGTGGGGCTGCGCCCAGAGGAGGGGCCGGACCTAGGAGGCCTGCCTTTGGCGCAGAGCTGCAAGCCCGCGGGTATTCAGAGGCGGAGACGTGTTTCTGCAGGTCACAGCCACGGGCGGTTTGCGGCTGGACGAGGTCACCGGGATAGGGAGAGGAGAGGCCGGCGCAGCGGGCCGGAGGGGCCTCCTGGAGGGCGACATAGGAGCCACCAGGCGTCTCTAGAGGCAGGGGCGGGAGCCCATCGGCTCCGCTTCCGTTTGCGCCCGGGCGGGCGGGACGAAGTCAGTCGAGAGAGGACCCTGAGGAGGGGCCCAGACGGCGGGCAGGGCGGAGCCGCGGGACGAGCCGGAGGGGGCGTAGGCCCACATACAGGGTGGCCGCCAGCACGGCAGGCAGAGACCCGAGGCCAGGCCAGAGGCGGGACCGGAGCCCCGAGCCCGGACCCCACCACCGCCTTACCTGTCGGCCGCCGCACGGAACCAAGGGAGCGGGAGGCGAGGAGTCCGGGAGCCCCTCTGCCCGCCGCCGATTCAAATACCGACGGTTGGCGCGCGCGGCCAATCAGCGCGTGGCTGGGGCGAGACGAACGGGCGCCGCCAGCCAATGGGAGGTCGAATCACAGGTCACGCCCACGAGGAGCGTCCGCTTCCGGGGTGACGACACGCTGGGCGCGGCGGTCGCTGGAATTCTCGGTAACCGCAGCTTGCCAGGCGGGCGTAGAGGAAAGGCCGTACGCGGGCGGGCAGTGACTGCGGTGCCCGCCGTCGCCCGGGAATCTCGGGCTCTCCTGCGGACGCGCCTGGGCTGCGCGGGAAGGTCAGGGCCTGAGAGCCGCTCGCCCGAGTCTCAGTTTCCCCAGCTGTGCATTGGGGCCAAGTGCAGCACCGCCACCAAGGCGGGTCCTGAGGAGCATCCAAACCCTCTCGAGGACTGTCGCGGCAGTTCACAACCGGGAACTTCATTTCCCAGGGTGCCCCGCAGGACGCCGTCTCCCAGAGCGCCCCGCGAGTGGCCTGAGGGTGGGGACTCCATTTCCCAGAGTGCCCCGCGTCTTCCGGACCCGGACGCCGCGGCCTGTTCTCGCTGGGGCAGTGGGTCTCGCCGGGACGGCGTCCAGGAGGCGACGGTGGCGCAATGGACAGCCCCGAGGTCACTTTCACGCTGGCCTACGTGGTGTTCGCCGTGTGCTTCGTGTTCACCCCCACCGAGTTCCACTCGGCCGGGCTCACGGTGCAGAACCTGTTGTCGGGCTGGCTGGGCAGCGAGGACGCCGCCTTCGTGCCCTACCACCTGCGCCGCACGGCCGCCACGGTGCTGTGCCACTCGCTGTTGCCGCTAGGTGAGCTCGGCGGGCGTGGGCGGCGCTCGAGACCGAGCTCCGGGACCCCGGAGTGGGGAGGGACGGCGGAGGGCGCCCGTGCGGGAGAGCCGGGGCTGCGGGCCAAGCGCCCGTGTGCTCCCAGGAGTGGGGAGAACGGTGCTGGCGGCAGCTGCCTCTTGCAGGTACCTGGCGGAAAGGCGGGCTCAACCCTGGGGGAAGGGATGCTTTGCTCACTGGGGCGGGTGGTGAGCTGTCACGTGGGGGGGTAGCTCCCAGGAGAGGGGCATGAGTTAACTGATGCAAATAGGGGTGACCCTTCCCAGTCGTTGGACTGTGGGTGCGTGAAAGGCAGGTAGAGGGTGACGCCAGTTGGGAGTGTGACAGGTGCAGAGGCCAGGGAAGGCGTGTGTGTGTGTGGATGCTCAGACGTTGTCAGGGGCTGTGCTGGGTGGTGATCTAGGTGCTAGCTGGCTTCTGGGAGGCTGGCTGGTTGGATGGGTTACTAGGTGGGGTTCTCTTGAGGACTTGGGGTCAGAATTAGGTCTGGGAGGGCGGTGGCGGTGGCCAGCAGCATGTGCAGCTCGGTGGACACAGGGAAGGGTTTCCAGCTGGCAGCAGGGCATGGAAAGTGGCCAGGAGCGGGCTGGGCTGAGGCTGGCCTGTGCGTGGGGGCTGCCTGCTTTGTGTGGAAGGCGGCAGAGGAGACGCCACGCCAGCATAGAGGCAGGGCCGATGTGGTGAGCTGGGAGCTCTGCTGAACCCGCAGGGAGGCAGGGATGCCCGTCAGCCGGCTTCCCATACGAGGAGTTTGGGTTCTCCTGAGGGTCGTCTGTTGGGTTTCCACCCTGGGAACTAAGGATCTCTGCAGCTTTATGGAGCCTCTAACTGCATCTTCCCACCAGGCTGTGGGGGGGGCTGGGCCACCACCATTCTGTGATGGACAGGGAAACTGGAAGGTGAGCCAGATGACTTAGGGGGGCCGCTCGAGGAGGAAATGGGGTGGAGCCTGGCCTTGTGGTCAGACAAGGAGTCTGCTTTTTTTTAAATTTGTTTTGAAATACCTTTGAATGTTTAGAGATGTGTTATTTATTTCTACACGATGAGTTACCTAAAGCATATCAACTCGATCAACAACATTTATTATTATTTTCGCAATCTCAAATCTGTGCTGCAGGTCACTGTCTACTTCATTAATTTCGACATGCAAATTGGCCCCCATCTGGCCAGCAGGAGCCCTGGAGCTGGCTCCTGTGTCCTTGTGACATGCTCCTGTCATTCTTTGCTTACTGTTTGGTGCAGGACATCCCAGTTCTGGGATGGGCCATGCTCTGATCCGCCTCCTCAGAGTAGGTGGGGTTCAGAGGCCAAGATCCGGCCCCAGGAGGGCCAGTGGGCAGCTCTGCATTGGGTGACGCCAGATCCTTGTATTTACTTTTGCTTTTCTAGGTTTTTCTTGTTTTATTTCTGGTAGTTATATGTCGTTTGCACATAAAGTAGTAAGATAAAAACGTTTCCTGCTGACAGGGCAAGGACTGAGGTGAGTCAGCTGTAGAGGCGGGCGAGGCCCACCTGCCTTGGGGCACCGTGGTCTTGCTCTGGGGGCCGACTAGGGCAGACGGCCATGCCCAGGCCTGGGGGCTAAAGGAAGTGTGCCCCCCCCCGCCCCCGGAGGGTCAGGAACAGCACTGTGGACCTTGGTGGGTACCACCTGAGGAGGATGAGCGTGGCAGTCCCAACCTCTGCTGAGGTTTGCCCTGTTCCTTTTAGGCTACTACGTGGGCATGTGCTTCGCAGCCTCAGAAAAGCGGCTGTACTCCCCCAGCCAGGCCCCGGAGACCTGGCGGGTCTTCCTCCTGCTGGCATTGACACTGCCCACCATCGCCTGCACCCTGATCTACTGCTGGTCCCGGGACCAGTGGGCCCACCACCCACTGGCCCGCACCCTGGCCCACTATGCCCTCCCGCAGTCAGGCTGGCGGGCCGTCGCTTCCTCCGTGGACACCGAGTTCCGGCGGATCGACAAGTTTGCCACGGGGGCGCCGGGTGCCCGTGTGATTGTGACAGACACGTGGGTGATGAAGGTGACCACGTACCGTGTGCGTGTGGCCCAGCAGCAGGACGTGCACCTGACCGTGACGGAGTCCCAGCAGCACGACCTCTCCCCAGACTCGAACCTGCCCGTGCAGCTTCTTACCATCCGCGTGGCCAGTGCCAACCCTGCCTTGCCGGCCTTCGACATCCGGTAGGTGGGCCTGCGGCTGGGTGGGGGTGAGGCTGGGGTTGCTGGGGTGGGTGTGGCCAGCCAGCGCCCAAGTTCTGGTCTTTGAGTTGCTCCAGGAGGTGATGATGGTGGGAGCTGGTCCTATCAGCCGCCCCTCCAGTGTGCCCCTCCTTCAGCGCCCCCATCCCCCCGGCCCCCTCCAGGTACTCTCCGCTTCCCCTTTCTGCACACCCTGCTCTGAGCCGTCTTCCACAGCATGTCGGAGGGAGCACGCGGGGGATGTTTGGGGGCTGCCGTGTCGCACAGAGGCTTGGTAGCTCCCTCGGCTCTGAGGCCTGGGCCCGAGCCCAGGTGTTCCCGTCTAGTTCAGGCTGTGGCGGGCCTGCGCTGCCCCTCCTGGGACATGCCCCGGGCCTGAACCTGCCGAGGGCTAGGCTCTCTGTTTCTCAGCTACAGTCCTCCCGCCCCCCTGCCCTCCCACGTCGTGGGGGGCCAGCGGGCAGCTTTGGGTCTGTGGGCTCCGGCCCCAGGGCCCTCTCTGCTAGCTGCTGGGCTGTGCCTGAGCTGCCACGTCTGTGTGGTCGTGGGCGCCCTGGGCACTGGGGCGCAGCCTTGGCCTCTCTGCCCGCCCCGGGGTCCTTGCCAGCCCGCTGGGAACCACAGCCCTGCCCCGTAGACGCACCCGGTGGTCCCCACCCAGCAGCAAACACCTCGTGCAGGCTGAATTCCACGGAGTATGGTGAGCTGTGTGAGAAGCTCCGGGCGCCCATCCACAGCGCGGCCAACGTGGTCATCCACCAGAGCTTGGGCGACCTGTTCCTGGAGACCTTCGCCTCCCTGGTGGAGGTCAACCCGGCCTACTCGGTCCCCAGCAGCCAGGTGGGGGGCTGGGCAGGGGTGGCGGGTTCCCCAGCTGGGCCCCCATGGACCACGTCTCCTGCGGTGGGGGCCCCCCAGGGCGGCCTGGCAGGACTCCCTCTGACCGCCTGGGCCGCCTGCAGGACCTGGAGGCGTGCATCGGCTGCATGCAGACCCGGGCCAGCGTGAGGCTGGTGAAGACCTGCCAGGAGGCGGACGAGGGCGAGTGTCAGCAGTGCTGTTGCCGCCCCATGTGGTGTCTCACCTGCATGGGCAAGTGGTTCGCCAGCCGCCAGGACCCACAGCGCCCCGACACCTGGCTGGCCAGCCGTGTGCCCTGCCCCACCTGCCGCGCACGCTTCTGCATCCTGGACGTGTGTGCCGTGCGCTGAGCCCGCCAGAGGGACCCCGCCACTGCCTTGGGGAGTAGTTGGGCCTCTGGGCCCTGGTTTGGGCTGTCATGGGTGGCTCATCCCGGTGTGGCGACTCACCGGTGCAGAAGGGCTGAGGCTGCAGTAGGGCTGGGGTTTTGGTTTTAAAAAGAAGTTTTCTGTTGAAGTTCTGTCTGTGGCAGCGGGATGGGTCCTCAGCGCCTCTGTCTCCCCGACTCTTCATGCTTCTGATTACGGGGTAGATGCTGGGCACGCAGAACGTGGTGTTGGGTCCATCTCCAGAGCATTCTGGGGCCCCTTGAGCTGTGTTCTGGGAGACCCCGTCGTCTGCCCCAGATGGCCCTAACTTAAGCCACTTGCCTTAAACGTATGGGGCACATAAACCTTAACTGCTCGTCAGTTACACGACAGACTTGGATTTGCCCGAGACTGCAGTCTATCCTGCTCCTGTCCCCAAGCCGGCTGCTGGCCCTGTGGCATTGGCACCCTCCACTCTCCCCACGGAGGCTGCTCTGAGGACCTGGCGCAGAGCTAATTGGTGGAGGGTGAGAGCGCTGCCCAGGGTCTCCTGGTGATTGTGGGCAGCCAAGAGCCCACTCCTTGGGGGGGGGGTGGCCCCTGCCTGCTCCCTGCCCAGGGATACCCTGGGCTTCCCATCAGGGGCTGGCTGCTTTCAGCTGCCGTTCTCTTAGCCGCGTGCTTGTGGGGGCCGCCCACTTCTTGGAGGGGCCTGTAACCACGTGCCTTCTGCCGCTCCTGCGAGTCCAGGGAAAGGGCCAAGTTTCAGACTCCTGCTAGCGAGGGCACTGAGTTGAAGACCATGCTCCACAGCAGCGTCCTACATCCGGATGACAGGCTTGTTAGGACTCAGCACGGGGCTGGCCATAGCCCCGCAGGGTCCACCCACTTAGGAAGGGAAGTGCCCAGCAGTCAGGACAATGGCAGCTGTCTTCCCAATTCCTGCTGGTGCAGGAGGGGAGCAGGGAGGCAAGTGCCAGGTCCCTGGGTACAGCTCTGACAAATGGGACTGTTGGAGGGGCCCTAAGCCCCCTAAACCTGGTCATTCTAAGCAGGGGAGATGGACTCAGCTGGCCCATCTCACCCAAGGCTGCACCAAAGCCAGGGATTTAGAAGTGAGAAGCCCAGCTTTGTGGTCCTCGGGGGTGCCCACAGATGAAGGCCACCAGAGGGGCAGGCGGGAGCCATGCCCAGCCTCAGCCTGGAGTTGCAAACCTTGGCAAGGGAGAGCCAGGCCTGGGGCTATCTTTTCTACAAAAGAAACTTACTTAGTTTTATAAAGATAAATCTATTGTAGTGAAGTGATACACTATTTAATAAAATGTTACTATGAGTTTATATATTTTCTTGATTGGAATATTTTGTTTTTCCTGATACTAAAACTCTGGTTAATAATTGGGGAGATGCCATCTTAGAAGTGGCAGCTTTTAATGTGCACGTTTTGCTCAGAATAAGAGAAGGGAGGCAGACTATGCGGGAATCTTCCTCTGATTTCCCAGCTGGGGTCAGAAAGCCCATTTCCAGGGCACCCTCGTTGAAGGGTCTTGGGGGTTGTAGGGGGGGGTCAGCATGCAGGTGCTCCAGGTACAGGGGACACTGGTGGCCCAAGGTGGTGGGCCCTGCTCGTCGAGGCCTCCAACCTTGAGCTCTCTGCTGTGTCCCATGGGATGTCTGGGTGTCCCATGGGATGCCTGGGTGGCTCCAGGAGAGCAGCTCAGGTCGGGGAGCTCCTCAACGGCACGTGCTTCCTGCTCTCTTATATTGGTGCTGGCCCCCAAACGTTTTTAAAAAGTGGTACATGCAACCCATTTAAAAAACACAGGTAGGGCTTCCCTGGTGACGCAGTGGTGGAGAGTCCGCCTGCCGATGCAGGGGACACGGGTTCGTGCCCCGGTCCGGGAAGATCCCACGTGCCGCGGAGCGGCTGGGCCCGTGAGCCATGGCCGCTGAGCTTGCGTGTCCGGAGCCTGTGCTCCGCAACGGGAGAGGCCACAACAATGAGAGGCCCGCGTACTAAACAAACAAACAAAGATAACACAGTCTTGAATTTTCTACATCCCGGAGATCTTTGACGTTCTTTCGACTTCAGTCCTTCTCTTTACTTCTTTTGCACACAGCATCACCACTTAACGCGTGGAGACTGGCCCAGGGCCCCAACGGGTGGGGTACCCGGTGGGGGTCACGGAGGGCCCGTGGGCCGTGTGCGGGGTTGGGGGAGCGGTTAGCGCAGGAGGCGGCTCTGAAAGAGGCAGAAGTGAGCTCAGCGGCGGGAACTTCACATAGGCTCGCGGCGCCGGGCTTCAGTCGCGTGCAGCGAGTTACCGCAGGCGTCTCCGTGCCTGAAGACTGCAGCCAGATGTTGCTCTGCTGCCTCCCCTTCCGGGTTCCGGGTTCCCGCCAGCGCGGACACAGTTCCCGCCGAACCGACCAATCGGAGAGCGCCCGAAACCGGGGCCGGGCCAATCGGAGACGCGTCCCTTGTTCCCTTGGCGCGCCCGCGTCGCCAGCGTCCGAATCTCCCGCCAATACCCCTATCCCCGCCCGCGAAGGCGCGGCCAATCAGCGTCCGAGGGTCGCGGCGGCCTGGCCGCCTCCAAGGCGGAGGGGGCAACCTTTTTTGAGGGCCTCGCCTCAGTCAACCCGGCGGCGCCCCTTCGCCTCCCGGATGGCAGCACGCGGGGCAGCTGTTTCGCGGCTCCCGGCCCGGCCTGGACGCCCTGCGGGGCGCGCGCCTCCGAGAGGCTCCCCCCGGAGCGGGCCCGATGGTCTCGACCGGCCCGGCGCGCGCGGGAGCCCGGGGGGCGGGGCGGTGGCCCATAAAGGCTGTTGGGGGCGGGGCGCGCTCAGTCAGCGTCGCGAGAAGGGGAAGTCGCCGAAGTCGCCGCCACCGCCACCGCCGGACCCCAGTCCCCCACAATCCCGCCCGCCGCGTCGCCATGGCCTGCCGGCCGCGAAGTCCCCACGGGTGCGGGAGCCGCCGCGACGGCGACGCCAGGTGAGGCCGGGCCGCGCGCGGGGGGCTCCCGGGCTGGAGAGCGGCGGGCGGGGTTCGGGCGGGGGTCCCTGGCCTCCCCGCCCTGACGTGGTGTCTTGTCGCCAGCCCGCCGCCCGCCTCAAGATGGAGCCTCGGACGCAAACGCACGGCCGACGGGAGGCGCCGGAAGCCGGAGGACGCCGAGGGCCCCTCGAGGCCGCCGGGCGACCGCAGACCCGACAGGTGGGCCCGGCGCGGCCGTCGGGGTCCGGAGCGGGGGGGTCCCCGCACCCGACTGACTAGGGGGTGCCGTGGGTCACCAACAACTCTCGACTAGTCGGGGCGCCCTTGGGTCACCACCCCGGCTAGTCAGGGTGCCTTTGTCTCACTACCCCTGACTAGTCGGGACGCCCTTGGGTCACCACCCCTGACTAGTCCCGGTACCTGTGCCTCACCATACGGCCGTGAGGTGTCTCCGTGATGGGTGTCAACAGAAAGCGGGCTCAGTCTCAGTCAGCGAGCCCTACTGTGTTCCAGGGACGGCATTGGGGGCCACCACGAACTTAGAACTTTCCAGAGCAGTTAGGTTGACCCTTAAAAGAGTCAGCTCAGAAAAGTTGGGTGTCAACAGCAGAGTCACAGAAGGTGGGCGCCAGGATGCAAACCGAGACTTCGGCTCCACGCCCCTCTTTCCACCCTGACGCCCCCTAGGCGCTTCCCTCCTGGCGAGTCTTGGTCGCAGCATTTACGTGTTTACGCGCTCGCTTGAGTGTTTTCTGGGCTGAGCAGTGTGTTGGGGAGGCCAAGATGCCGTGTCAACCTAGATTTCCTTTTTGGTCTGCCTGCACCCTGACACGGGTCAGCGAGTCAGACGAGGGACGTCAGAGACGGGAGCGGCTGAAGAGCACGCGCAGGGGGCGGCGGTGAAGGGCAGCGTGGTCAGGGAAGGCCTCTGTCGGGACGAGATGGGAGGGGGTCCCCAGGAGAGCCACCCGCCAGGGCCTGTACGGGCACCGAGGAGAGGAGGGCGAGGGGTGCGGGGCACAGCTGCCAAGTTCAGGTACTTACTGATGGGTTAGGGGTGGGTGCTGGGAGGAGTTCAGGGGTGACTCTAGCTTTTTGGCCTGGAGACCTTGCTCATTTGTGGAATCTTTTGCCACCATGAAGAGGATGGGGGTGGAGCAGACCTGCTCTGGGGAAGGAGTTGGTGATTAGGCTTAAGAAGCTTTTCAGATGAGTAAAGAGGAGACGTTGAGGAAATAGCGGGCGGGATCTCACAGTCTGGTCGGGGAGGCGCAGATGTTAGATTAGCATATACGTGGCTTTTAAAGATTTGGGATTTGAGATTACCTGGGAAAAGATGGGAACGGAGAAGAGGCCCTCACCGCCCTAGGGCTAGATGTGAAGAACAGGTGACCGAATGGTATCTCTGAGTTCCTGCTCTGAGCCCTGCGGTGGTCTCTGTCTTAGCTGCAGACAAGGTGTTAAATCCTTACATTGCTTTGCATTCCTTTGTGTCCTCCTCTGGCTCACAGCAACCCCATAGGCCTCCTTCTTCTGACAGGAATGCCCCTGTCCTAGGCACGTTGCCCCTGCTCTTCGTTCTGTGCATGTGCTTTTATTCCCACAACCCCCTGTGGTGGCAGCGGGGAGTACACGGGGCGCATGGTGAGTGGAGCCACTTACATCTCCACGGCTGCAAGAACTGGTTCCTTTGGAGGGACGTTAGCTAATTGTGTAAAATAGGCTTTGTTTTCTACTTGAGCACTGTTCCAGAAGTACTCTTGTCCTAAGATAGGGTGAGTTGGTGAATATAATTTGCCTAATCTAAGAAATGAATTTTAGTTCCACACAAGGTAGTTTTTATCAAGCTACCAAAACATGAGATGGAGTGAAAGGTCGTTTGTAAGCACCTTTTAGAAATTCAGGAATCTGTCACGGCTGGGAAACCCAGACCTGGACCTCTTGATAACACTAGTGAGGATGTTGACGTCTAACCCTAGACAGGCCTCCATTTGGTTCTCTTCTGTATCTACCATACAGTCATTGAGTCATTTTAATTCATTAATTTGATTTCAGACCCTGCCAACCATATTTAGACTGTGGAAATTTATTTTTGCGGATCCAATTTGACTTTCTATGGGTGGAGTAATTATAAGGAGAGAAATGATAATTATATAAAGGGATTACTTTTTTGTTATTGCTGTTGCATTTTCAAAGCATGTCATTGGGTTTCCAGCTAGAATGTATAAAGCCGCTTACTGATGCAGTTGAAGTTAGTTTCCACTTTTGATATACCAGGGATGGCCAGTAGAAAGTTGAGGAGGAAAAGTAAAAATGCAAGTTTACATCTAATCTCTAACTAACAGATGTAGCAACAATTCTAACTGCCAGAGTTCTTGGCATCAAGTTCAAATTGCCTGAACTTGACTAAAGATTTCCTTGAGCCCTAGATAGAACTGAGCTTCTAGATTAAATTTAACCCAACTCTAGGGGGCACCTTTACCTGTAGACTAAGTCCTAATGCAGTAAGAACTCTGAAGTACATTTTTATCCCCCCCATTTTAATTATGATGTGATAGATCCTGAGCCATTAATTGTGCGCATCTAGAAGTAAATAGTAGCCACATTTATTAGGTGCTGGTCACTCTGCTTAGCTCTAAAAATGTATTAGCTGAAATCTTTTTTAAAATCCTAAAAAAAACCCCTCTTTTTGTAAATAAAAGAAGTGGTACTAGGTAGGTGCCGATGATAACCGTTGACTCTGTCTGCCTTTCCCCTGCACTGGCACACACAAGTTGTTTAACAAACAGAGCCCAGGAGGCTTCAGACGAATTGCCTGAACTCGGTGAGCTAGCAAGTCATGGAGCAGAGATTTCTCTGGAGCCCGTTTTCTTGGCACTCTCCAAACAACCTCAGAACATTTCCTGATGCGCGGTTTGAAAGGAAACTGAAAGTTGTGTCATGGTTCAAATGTGCGTTTTCATTTTATTGCAGCTTTACCACTCCCGAAGGCCCTAAGCCCCGTTCTAGATGTTCAGACTGGGCAAGTGCAGTCGAAGAAGATGAAATGAGGACTAGAGTTAACAAAGAAATTGCAAGGTATGCATTTCAGGCCAGTTTGAAATGTTATCTCTGGTGTTTTAAATTATATATTAAATTTGAGGCATATCTTAGAGTGGTGGGCCCCAGACCAGCCACGTCAGCAGCTCCTGGGAACTTGTTGGAAATGCAGGTTTTCAGGCCCCACCCCAGGCCTGCTGGATGGGAAACTGGGTGGGGCCCAGCCCTGGCTTAAGCCCTTCAGATGAGTCTGCTCACTGAAATTTGAGAACCGGTGTCTTGGGGCTGTCCTTCCAGGGTGGCAGTAAGTGGGAGGTGGCGCTGCTAACAGCTCAGAAATGCCAGAGTGCGTGCGGGGACGGGTCCCTGACTTGGTGTCTGTGAACCCCTTGCAGTCGTACCCAGAGCTGTGTATTCAAGTTCAACTCCAAGCCACTTCCTCTTCCTCAGTGATGCATCCTTCACCACTGCTCACCCCCCTGGATTACGTTCTCCCTGGTGTTTTGGGGCCTTTCTTCCCTTTGATAGATGCCATCCAACCCAGGGCATGAACGTTGAGTTAAAATGTTGTGGCTCGAAATTAATTGAAGTATATTGAACCAAGAGTCTGTTCTTAATTCTGATGAGAAAATATGTCCTCATTGTCAGCAGGGAAGCAGGGCCAGACTGCTTCCTCCCCCTCTGCAGTGGTCGATGGTATATAGAGCTGCCTTCTTTTTTTTTTTTGCGGTACGCGGGCCTCTCACTGTTGCGGCCTCTCCCGTTGCGGGGCACAGGCTCCGGACGCGCAGGCTCAGCGGCCATGGCTCACGGGCCCTGCCCCTCCGTGGCATGTGGGATCTTCCCGGACCGGGGCATGAACCCGTGTCCCCTGCATTGACAGGCGGACTCTCAACCACTGCACCACCAGGGAAGCCCAGAGCTGCCTTCTTTGGAAAGGCTCGGACACACGTGGGGGTTGGTTGTGACCACTTAATTCCTTTCAGACATTATTAGAATGCATGTGTGTGGGTGAGTAGGATGCCTGGGTAGAAGGGTGAACTGGAGTTGACAGCCGTGGGCTTCAGTGTTTTGAATGAGTTCTCGTGTTTATATAAATCTTGATTTTTCCCAGCTGTAACGGTAGGCTGTTTGACTGGGTCTATGCAGTTTTTGTGTTCTGCTCAAGGGTTATAACAGTTCTCATCATGTCCTTGTGTATATGGACCCCCAGTGTCACCTTTTGCTGGGGACTGTCTGCAGCTCTTATGTGCTGCAGGGAGACCCCTGTTTGTCTTGACCTTCCTGTTGGTGGACCCCTCTTTGTTCCTTTCTGAAAATTGTCCTACCTTGCAAAGCAGGCCTGATCTTGTCCAGAGCACAGTTTTGGGCCGCTCTGTGGATCACACCCTTTCTGATGGAAAGCTGCTGCTTTTGATAAGACCCAAGTGATGTGAGCTTTTGATGATGGTGGTCTGTCTTACTTCCCACCAGGAAGCGGGGAGGTAAGAATTCAGCTCACTGTATGCCAAGGAGGCTAGCACACACTACACACCAGCGGTCTGAAAATTTGAAAATGGGTTTTAGTCATACCTGAAGCCAGTCTTTTCAACTGGGATTCCAGAAATAATGAAATCCTACAGAAAATGATTTCAGGGACTAGTTTCGCAGTTCTCAGGGGGTGGTTCATTATCTCCTGGTATCCAGGCTTCACTGGGGTGCCCCAGCAAACTTGGGGAAGGTTGAGAATTTTAGATTTGGAAGGCGGCACCATGATACGTGACATCTTTTAGACACTTGCGTGAGCTTCTAGCTAGAGGTGGTTCACGGTTTCCACATTAGATTGCACTATGCTTTTTTGGTGACGTGCTTTTGCAAAGTTGGGTGTTGGTCATTGCTGTGATAGAAGGCAAATGCCCGGTGAAATCCACAAGGGATGGGGGGAGGGGGGAAAGTGTGCAGTCTTTCTAAGAAGGTGAGTAGTCCCAACAGGCACACGCCTCATTAATAAGTAATCGTGGTATTAGAAATAAAAGCTTTGTATCTCAACTCATGTTTATTTTTTTCTAAAGCCTTCCGGGTTAGAGGGATGTAACTTTCTGTGTCGTTTGGGTCTCACTACTTAACTGGCGGCAGTAGTTTTTTTTTTAGAACCTGGTTGTTTTAAGCACCTTGTATGATCTTGGCACGTAACCTTTATCTTTGCCTCAAAGGTGATTGAGGGAGGTTGAAAATAAAAGAAGCCACCTACTGTTACTTAATCCACTTACCAGACCGCAGTCTCAGGGAGGCTTTGTTCCCTGTGGCTCTCTTAGCTCTAAAAGCTTTGTGTTCATTTCTATACCTTTTTAAAAACAGCAACATTTACTTTGCTCTCAGATATAAAAGGAAACTCCTCATAAATGACTTTGGAAGAGAGAGAAAATCATCATCAGGAAGGTAAATGCTGTGTAATTATTTCTGTTTTAATTTAATAGATCTGTAGTTTATTAATGAAAAAAAAACGGAACATGAGATGCTAAGTGTCTCAGTAGCATTTACTGTTTTTCTGTTCTTCACTGATTAGAAATGTGTATCTATCGTGAACTAAATTCCCATATATTCAAAGATCCTGGACTGTCGTGGGGTTAGTATGGTTTGGAATCCAGAGCGCAGATACTCCTGTATCGTGTTCAGACGTTTTCCTACGTCGTGATCTTGTAAGTGAGGCTTGTGCCGTGCATTTCATTTTCTTCAGTTCGGATTCGAAGGAGTCTATGTCAGCATTGCCAGCCGACTTAGAGACCGATGAAAGTGTCCTGATGAGGAGACAGAAGCAGATCAACTATGGGAAGAACACCATTGCCTACGATCGCTATATTAAAGAAGTCCCAAGGTAGTCTTGTTTCGCCAGCATGTCCTGGTCAAGTCATGTGGCATTGCCGTCTAAAGAGTTGCTTTGGTGGTAAATCTGATTCTGGGCCTAGTTCTGCTAAGAAGTGTACTATTAATTATTAATGACTTTCAGGCACTTACATAAATAAAGAAGAATGGGTTGGTGACTGAGAAACCAAGGACGTGAAGATAAATAACATTTTCATAATTTAAAATGTTAGATGACATTTCGTTTCTCAGGACTCATAGCTGTCTTGTAAATGTAAGATTATTAAAACACATGATGGGAAAATGTAAAGTTCAAGTTACAGATTGTGAAGATTTCATTAGAGAAAGATACGAGTCTTGCCCCGTTTTGTGTAAGCAGCATCCCCCCTCCCCCCACGCACACAAAGATACAAGGGGAGCTTTAGAGAGTGTACCAGCTGCTTGGCAGGATTGAAGTGCAGATGTCCTATTCTGGGGCATGGACTGCGAAGGAAAGCAGAGGCAGAGAGGTAGTGCTTTTAAGCTCACCTGCAAATGTGGATGGTGTGTGCCAGGATAATCCCTCTGTCCCGGTAGGCACCTTCGACAGCCTGGCATTCATCCCAAAACCCCCAACAAATTCAAGAAGTATAGTCGACGATCGTGGGACCAGCAGATCAAACTCTGGAAGGTGGCTCTGCATTTTTGGGATCCTCCAGCGGAAGAAGGATGTGATTTGCAAGAAATGTATGTCTTTATTGCATTCTCGTCCTCCGTGTCTGCAGTTCGGGCGGTGATCGCAGTGGCTCTGTCACTGTGTGGCACGTTATCGTGCATAACGTCCGCCTGTGGTCACAGCTTCGTGTGTGTTTTTTCTCTGCACGAGTGTATAAAGCCGGCTAGGCGGGCTCCGGGAGAGGCTGGAGGGAGGGGTGTGCTTCCTGGGCTGGCTTTACTGTCTGTAGCTCGGACAGACTCATCTTAGGAAACCTAGAGATATGTGGGGTTTGTTTGTTTTTAAGATAACATTTTAAAAAGCATGTGAGTAATTTATGTTGAGCTATAAACATGAAAGGTCTTTTTTTTAATCTCAGGAAGGCTTTTATCTTTTTAAACTGTGTCTAGTTGGAAAGGTCTCAGGCCTGAGTTTCTGCCACGTGGTCGGGATGCCGGTTGAGTGCGGAGGTGGAGAGACTTGTCTGTGCAGCCTCTCTTCTCAGCTCCTTCGACCTGAGACTCTCCTGCCCTCAGAGACACATTTATTCATTCAAGTGTTGGAGTTTCTGCTTTGTGCTAGGGAAATTTTTTAGAAAGAAGTTTGGCCTCACAGACACACACTGATTTTTTTTCCCGGTGTCACTATTGTCCCATTCTGTCTATGGGTAGGAAATTGGACAGATGAGTGATGGTGTGTAGTATGGCTTGTCACGGTGTCTGTCTCCCCCCAGAACTGGGCTCTGTTATTGACGCTCCTACTTAGAAGGATGCCTGCGGGTGTGTACAGATAGTGGGCCATGGGCAACAGCGGGCAGGTGGTTGTGCGCTCCGAGCCGGGTGGACCTGTTTGCCTGCAGGGCCTGCTTTACCTCTGCCAGGTGATCGGGCAGAGGGTCCGTCTGGCACACGGGGAGTCGCTGAAAGCTGGTGGGTCCCTCAGGGAGCAGAGGAGATGCATGTCAGCGCTCACGGGCAGCGAGGCCATGGTGGCGTTTGCCTTCTCCTGGCTCTGTTCCGCGGTGACTGACGTGCTTGTTCTGACCGCACAGACGTCCTGTAGACCTCGGGGAGATGGAGACGGAATCTGCGGAGAGCAGCTCTGAGTCCCGGACGAGCTCTCAGGATAACTTTGTAAGTACCTTTCCTTTGTTTTATCTGTGCGCGTGAGTGTTACAGGTTAATTGTTGACAACATATGCCCCTCTGAAAGCTGAGGTTTAAGCTGAAATTTGATTCTGATACTTATGAAAAAGGGGCTCCTTACCCCTTTCTCTGACTTTATTGAAGTGTCAGATTTGATGGAGTTCGTAGGTAGTGGCCTCGTTTTAGATTTTGGGTTCAATCCAACTAATCCGTACCACCATTTTCATTTAAAGGTGAAAGGCCTGTTTTTCTGTGGTTCGCAGGCTTTGTCACTATTTAGTTTTAGGCTGTCTGGCTCTGGTGAGTCGCTAGCATAGGAACCATCTGCTAGTTGTAAGTGGAGGAGTGCTCCGGGCCTAGGGGTCCCCACAGTTGCCAATTTTAAAAATTACGTGTTTTCGGAAGAAAAAACCTCCAAAGATGAGAAGCGACGTACAGAATTGCCTCGTCTCTAATTCTCTAGTTACGGGTTGGGTGCACGTTCTTCCAGACTTCTCTGCACGTATACAAGCCAAATGCACAGCAGCACTTTACAGTGAAAGGATCCCTTTGTTATTTTAAAAGAGACGGCCCCAGTATTTACATGTGGAAATATTCTGCGCATTAAGTAAAAAAGTAGGTTAAAAACTGGAACTCATAAATATTTGTTTGAAAAACTCATGCTTTATAGAAGATCAACCTGTACTGTATCTGAACAGGTCAGGAACATATAAAATGAAAGTGCGTAGTTGCCTTTTCCTGCCTGCCTTCCATCTGTGTCACCCTGATAAGCCTGGGACGTGCCCTTCCAGTCTTGGGGACCATCTGCATCCCACATACTCTTTGTGACTATTCGAGGTGTTAGAAGTAACACAGGGACTCCCCTGGAGGTCCAGTGGTCAGGACTCAGCGCTTCCACTGCAGCAGGCTCGGGTTCAATCCCTGATCGGGGAACTAAGATCCTGCAAGCCGCGTGGCCAAAAAAAAAAAAAAAAGTAACACTAATGTCCAAGAGAGAGGAATGACAAAATTACATTCATAAGCAATGCAGCTACTACAGATTGTTTTTGAAGACTGATAACGTGGAAAATCGTCAAGATAAAACAGGGTACTTACCCACAGGATGATCCCAGTTTTGTGGATATTTATACACAGGCAGGACTAAAACCCATGACGATCTCGGCAGGTGGTATCCTTGGTGTGGATTAAGAGTGGCCGTTGTCCCAGCTCAAGAAGCCGAGTCTGAATGTGCCGCTCGTGGTCACAGAAGTTAGGGGGTGGCGACTGCACGGGCGGGTCGGGGGCCAGGCCCTGAAGATCAGAGGCAGCGGTCCTGACGGGGGGGTCCTGGGGCGCCGAGGAGAGGTGGGAGCCGGCGGGACGTTCGGGGGACAGGAGAGAAGGCTGGGTGGCGAAGCGGAGCCCCCCGGCTCGGGCCTGCACTGCTCGAGCCCGAGGCACCGGGGAGCAGCGCGTTCGCCGCCGAGCACCGGCCACTACCACAGCCTCACTGCTGTGCTCACGAAACGCAGCCGTGGTAAAACACGGCTACCTCGTAACCAGGCCGCGCTCAGGTTTCCCGGTTGTCCCAATAATGTCCTTGTCACAGGTCTTTTTTTCTCTTTTTTGGCCCAGAATTTAATCAAGGATTACACGTTTAATTGCCATGTCTCTTAAATTTCCTTTAGTTTAGAATAGTCTTCCTGCTTTTCCCCCAGGACGTTGACCTCTTTGGAAGGGTTCAGGCCCGTTTTTATGAAGCAGGATGTTCCTCAGTTGGGAGTTGTCGTACTGTCTCCTTGAGGACTAGATTCAGGTTGAACCCTTTGGCCCCCGTTTTGGGGGTGAGGTGGGGCGGTCCTCAGCCCAGCGCCAGCGCCAAGTGCTCGGCGGTGTGACGTGATTGCTTCACGAGCCACGGTGGCGTGTCCCGTCCACACAGTGGCTCCTGTTAGGCGTGAGCGGCTGTGGCTCAGGGGCCTTAAAGGTCACTTGGTCACTCATGGGGCGGGGGCGGGGGGTGGGAGTTTGACAGATGCTTGAAGGGAAGCTTGGCGGTCAGTATCTGCTGGATGCTCTCCCGGGCATGTCCTGCGTTCCTGGGAGGCGCTCAGCCCCCTGCTCAGCACCTCCAGCAGCAAGTCCAGTGTGCCCGAGGGACCGGCTGTGACCGTGCTTCTGTTTTCTAGGACATGTACTGTGGCACCCCTACGAAAGTTAGGCACGTGGACTGCCATGCGGGGGATGAGTTTGACTTGGAAGCCTGTTTAACTGAACCCTTGAAAGACTTCTCAGCCATGAGCTAACCGGCGCCACCTGGAGGCCCCTGGGAGCAGCGCTGCCTCCCCGGGCGGGGTGGCCCACCAAGCATGCGTCCTGCCTTTGTAACTGGGGGTTTCTGTCACAGTGTACAGTCTCTTGGTGAATTGGTGTTCTTGCCTTATTTTCTTAAGAAACGTTAATTTTGTATATAGGGAATGCATTTTGCATGTTTTAAATTGTAAATGGAACTAAATCCGAGGAAAATTGAACTCGAGGCAATCTTGCAACGATCTTAATTGCGTAATCTCCGCATCCTTGAAGTTAACCTGACAAGTGTACCGTAACTGGTTTTCCACAGGTTTTTTAGGTGTTAATTGCTGCTTGTCAGGGCTGGTTTGGGTCTAAGCATATGTTCACGGGGCTTTCTTTACTGGTATCTGGCCGAGTATTCTCATAATCAGATACCTTTAATATCTATGGAAAGGGTTAGGGTTTGGGCCGTTTGTCAGTATGTCAAGATGGGTGTTTTTCCTCGTACAGAGCACTGAATAGTCAGATGTTAAATTGAGCTGGTAGGTTAATGGGGTTTATGTAAGTTATACGGTCTTAATTTGGTACTTGTAAATAGCACTCAGTAGCCCTTCTACCTATACTACTCCAAGAGTTAAGACAGCAGAAGGATTTAGAAAGAACATTTTTTTATAGTCAGTTAATTTACGGTGTACAATTGCTGTAAATGATAATGTGTACAGATTTTCTGTTCAAATATTCAATTGTAAACTTCTTGTTAAGACTGTTATGTTTCTGTTGCTTTTGTATGGAATGACATTGCAAAAATAAAAAGGACCTTCTTTAACTGACTTACTACCTTGCCAGATAGGCTGCCTGCTGTGGTGATTCCTGCCCTTGGCTTGTGCCCAGGGAGGGTGGCACGCAGTGGTGGGAATGTCGTGCCTGGGCTTGTGGCCCCGCCCTGCCTGGCGAGGAGCCCTACATTTTGATAGGTTTGCAGCTCTGGCCTGGGGTCTTGGTTGGGCTGGAGCCGGGTCCAGACCTGGTGTCAGCGGTGGGCCCGGTGTGTGCTTTCCCTGGACCCAGGCTTTCCTGGTTAAAGGGAGTGTGTGCCCACAGACTTACTAGGAAGCCAGGGGCCTCGGCTTGCTGCTTGGTTGGCAGCTGGGGTGACAGGGCCTTTCCCTGTGTCCTGAGACAGACCAAGGCTGGGCAGTCCACGCCAGAGCCGACGGCCCGCTTGAGGGGCTGCCCCACCCACAGCGGCACGCGTAGCCCCTGGCAGCTCGTGCCCTGTGGACACCCCCTTGAAGTGATGCTGAGCTCCCTTTAAGCAAGGGGTGGGCATCGGTCACTTTGTTCAAGGTGCTTTGAAAGGCCAGAAGCCCTTCCTGTTGGCTTCACACATGTGTTGAGCTCGTAGTATGTAAGGCAGCCTCGTGGATGTTGGGACACAGGAGACAGGGTGCCCCGAAGTCTGCACTCACGCTCTTGGGGACAGAAGATAGCAAATATGGTGTCAGGTTACAGGGTAGGAGGGCAGCGAAGCAGGGCAGGGGGCGGCTGGGAGATGCCCTATTAGGTGGTGTGTGAGCAGAGATGTGCTGCCGGGGTGGGGCGGGGGCATTCACCCCAGAGGGCAGCAAGTGCAAAGGCCCTGGGGTAGGAATATGGTGTACGGAACCCCAGCAGTGCTCAGACATGGGAGAGGCTTGGCAGCTGGTGTGGGCTGGAGCCTGTTTGAGAAAGACAAGAGCTGTGAAGGGGGGCAGGGGACGCCTCGGGGCCTGGAGGAGGCTGCCCAGGACGGGTGAGAACACTGGGAACCGAAGCAAAGTGGACCCCTGCTGCGTAGTGACCGCTGGCAGCCCTGTTGCGCACAGGGTGGTGGAAAACACTGACCTATGGCCTGGATGGGCCGGTAGGGTTTCTAGGCAGACCCTCGGAGCTGCCTCTGACTTCCCACGGCTCATTCCGAGAGGCGAGAACACAGAGGGAAGGGCTGTTTAATTGCGGGGATGGGGGGAGCCCTTTGTGGTCTCAGCTATGTCCACCTTCCTGGGTGGCAAACAAGGTGAACATGAAGAAACGGCTTCAGAGCAAAGATCAAACCCAGAGGATGCCGGGGGAGACGGGTCTGCAGTGAAGCTGAGGCCGTGGCTGTCAAATGCTTGGTTAGGACCTCGGAAGTTCGAGAGCCTTTGTATCAGACAACAGGACGTCTAAGAAGCTTATGTCCCCCAGTAGCCCAAGGCAGAGAAGGGCTTATTTTGAGGAGACCTGTGCGTGTGGCTGTTGTCTAATGAATCGAACCGCAGTAAGAGTCACAGGAGACTCAAAAAGCTTTTGAAAGAATCGTATTGGCAGAAACACTGCCAGCTTGGACTGAAATGGACGGGCAGTATAGAATGAAAAGAGGCCTTTGGAGCCTCAAGATTCTAGTGTCAGGAGGCAGGTTGAAGAAGCTACACAGCTGCGAACACAGGCTGCGTTTCATGGAAAAGGGAGCGTGATTCACAGGTGGATCCCAGAGGCGTGGAGAGTCACCGATGCAGCAGGACTGAGACCTGCCCAGCCCTCCCCCCGTACCCCCTGCCCCTACAGGAGCGGCCGAAGCAGTTACGCCAGGCTTGGCCCATCGTATGTTGGTGTGTGTGTGGCGGGTCCTGGGGACAGAGTGCACGTAAGTCGTCTCTCTTCGCCCCAGGAGCTGGGTTTGGGGGACTCCTCCATCAGAGCCTGTTCCTGTGACGGGATCGGGACGTCGGGCTGGTGCTGATGCAGAGTGAGACTTGGGGGCCTCGGGAAGGCCGTAGATCATTTGTGGCCAGAGCGTGGCCTGCGGTGGCCCTAAGTAGTGGGCAGGGAGGCTAGGCTGGCTGGAGCAGGGAGTGACGGGTGCAGTCTGGGGTGGGCAGCCAGGGGCCCTTGAGCAGGGGCCATGATATCTGACTCAGGTTCTGGAAGAGTCACCCCGGCTACTGGCTTTTGCTTCACACCTACATTCTTAGAATGCTCTTAAGCACCAGGGAAATCAGTCTTCAGGCTTGAGTTCTTGCTCTTTAGTGCTGTTAACGTGAGCTGGTTCTTCCGTGTGAGTGTAACAAGGAGCCCATCGGCTGGGACTGAGGGCTCTTTATTCTTGACTCTCGTACATTGAACCCAGAGGTGTCAGAACTCCATTACGTTTGTCCAGCATGATTAATTCTGCACGGTGCCAGGCTGGTTGCGATCTCGTTCCCAGTGGAGGTTCATTTTCCTGTCTCCTGAGTGCAGATGTGGGCAGCTTATCAGGGCTGTCATCGTCCATCCCCAACTCGCTTCCTTGCTGTGCCGTGATGTCGTCCTCTCCTGCCGGCCCGCCGGGATCCTGACATCAGGTTGCTGGTCCCTCCGCCTCTGAGAGGAAGATGGTGACAGATCCTCCCAGGTGAGTCAGCAGCCCACCTGAACCAAAAGGCTGCTCTTCCACCCGTGTGGGTGGCTCTTCTAGTTAACGGAGGGGTTACAGGAGCGTGGTTGCCCGTGTAGGCAAACTCGAAAAGCCGCTCAGGTAGAGTCATGTGACGCTACTTGACAAACCGGAAGTACCTTGCAGTTAATGTGTCTTCTTGGAACCTGGGTCGGGGGGAGGGGGGACGTGTGCCTTTTCGATCGTCAGTCTGTATATTTTACGTTTAAGCATCTTGAGGGGGGACTTCCCTGGCGGTCCAGTGGTTAAGACTCAGTGCTTCCACTGCAGGGGGCTCGGGTTCGATCCCTGATTGGAGAACAAAGATCCTGCATGCCACGCAGCGCGACCAAAAAACAAAACAAAACAAAAGAGTCTTGAGGGTTTTTTATTTTGGAGTTTTGTTGCTCTGTTGTCATTGTTTGCTTTGTAACGTGCAGACTTTAATGGGATCAAAGCCACTTTGGAAAACTCACATTTCGAAGATGCACATGAAGTTTTCCGGAAAAATGCTCCCTCAGTGTAGGGTGGAAGAAACAAAGCCTCTGACGCTGGCACTGAGGCTCTGTGACTGACCTTCCAAAAGGCACCGACTCTGTACAGTGTAGCCAGAGCCTGTCACCTGGCACATCGCAGGCGCATTCAACGTATGGCATGTGGGATGCGGCCCTGCCCTGCGGTGCCAGCTCTGCCTCTTCCGCTGTGTGACGGGGCCTTCATGTCCCCGTGGATAAGACCTGGGCAGTAGCAGCTACCTCCTAGGCTGGCTCTGAGGATTAGAGGAGAGAATGAATGCCGCGAGCTAATGATGCTGGGCGACGGCAGCAGTCGAGGTTGCCGAAGGCCCCATTTAAGGTGCCGACAAAACCCACATGTCCATTAACTCCTTCACTGACGGGAGGGCAGGGATGGGCCTCAGGCACTTAGGAAGTGGGCACCCACTACACACGGGCATCGAAGCTGCTTCCCGGAGGCCTAGAGATGGTCAGTCTGCCCAGGGAGGGGCCCTGGAGCCAGTCCAGTGCTTGCCGCTCCCCTGCGTGAACGCCAAGCCATGCGAGGGGCATGTGGCGTGTGCGATCTTGAGGGGCTTTCCAGGTGTGGTGGCCATCAGTGCACTTGCTGTGCTCCTTAGGAAGAAGGCAGAGGAAGCCCCTTCCCTTCCCTGGGCGGGAGTGCCAAGTGGGGCCTTGCCACCGATGCGGGCAGGTGGCGCGAGCCGTGTTGGTTACCTGCTGCTGTGGAACAGGTCACCCCAAACTTGTGGCTTACAAGACGGTACTTATCCCCCAGCTTCTGTGGCTCGGTCGGGTCCTTGCATTCAAGGGGCTGCAATCAAGGCGTCGGCTGGGGGGGACTTCCCTGGTGGTCCAGTGGTTAAGTCTCCACGCTCCCAGTGCAGGGGGCCTGGCTTCGATCCCTGGTCAGGGGATTAGATCCCACCTGCCACAACTAAAGATCCCACGTGCCATATAGAAGACCCGGCGCAGCCAAATAAATAAATAAAATATTAAAAAAAAAAAAAGAGGGCATCGGCTGGGGCTGGGGTGTCATCTGAAGGCTCGACCAGGGAGGAGCCATGTCCACTGCTGTGTTCAGCGTGTGCCCCATGGGCCAGAGGTCGCCCTCACTCCTTGCCAGGTGGGCTTGCTTCACCAGAGCAAATGAGAGTGCCAGCAGACACAGCATGGTGGGGGTCCCGTCTTGGGCTATGGTGCCAGCCCACCCTCAAGCAGAGGGGCCATTGGAGCCACCTGGGGACATGCCGTGAGAGGCCCTGCTGGGCAGCTGGACGTCTGCCGGCACCTCAGTCTCCTATTACATGAAAGTTAACTTAAAACGGACCGCAGACTTAAGTGTAAAGTGCAAAAGTATAAAACTTGTAGAAAACTGGGCTCTAGGGCGAGGCAGTGCTTAGACTGGACACCAAAAGCATGCGCCGCAAAAGGGAAAATGGTTAAACAAGACCTCATCACAATCAAAGACTTGCTCTGGGCAAGGCCCTGCTGAGAGGGCGGAAGGACAGGCGGTGGGCTCGGGGGACGTATCTGACAGGGGTTCTCCTGGGATAAAGGAGAACTCCCCAAAGTCACAGTGAAAAGCAGTCCAGCTAGAAGAGGAGCAGGGGGCGTGAGGAGGGAGGCAAGTCATGGAGAGGACACAGGGGCAGAGGATGTGTGAGAAGGTGTCCAGCGAGACTGCTCGTTAGGGAAACGTGGCTGAGAACCAGCCACCAGTGCTGACGTCAGCGCAGGGACACAGCGAGGGCTGGTGAACACCGGGCAGGGGAGGTGGCGCAGCCCTTCTGGAAGGTACTCGGACAGTTACCACCGGAGCCGGTAACTGTGCTCCTGGGCATTTATCCCAGAACTGAAAACGCATGTTCACTAGAAACCTGGGTGTGAATGTCCCTAACGGTCGAGTGTGGAACAGCCCCAGACGAGAACAATCCACATGTCCTTCTACAGGCAGTGGCCAAGCAAACCCCAGGCCACCCCCAGTGTGGACGGGCGCTCACTGGTTATGACAGTGCACTGGAGTTTTGCAAGATTTTATCCTGGGGGAGATGATCATTCTTGACAATTTTCCTGGAATACAAAAGAGGCAAAATTACATGTTGAAAGGGCACACCATGTTCCTGGATATATTGGCTCAGAATGACCAACACAGACACATTCTAGAAAAGTTACTGGACTTTAAAGAGAAAAGAAAAAAAAATCCTTTGGGCATCTTGAAAAAAGCACGTTACTTATATAGGAAAGAATATTAGACTATCATACTTTTTTATTTTTTTATATTTTTACTTTTTTAAAAAAATTCTATTTTTTGATTTTAGACTATCATACTTTTTGACAACAATACTTTATTCCAGAAGACAATGGAGTAACATGTTTCAGATATTTGAAGAAAGAAAGTGTACACCAAGGATTTTATATCCAAAAAACTCACTTGCAAGTACAAAGGGCACAGAAAAGTTGTCATCCACGTGGGAGAGCTCAGAATTCAGAGATCTTGTTCCTGTGAGCCCTTCCCGAGAATCTACGGGAAGATGATCTGCCGCTGATGTGATCAGACGCGTCAGCGTGGGCACCGAGGACAGTGTCACACGCACAGCTACTTCGGGGCCCGGGCCGGCAAGGCTGCGATGGGAGAGTGGGGCCTGCAGCAGCCTGGAGGAGGGTAGGGAGAGAGGGCAGAGGTGCAAAAACACTTCATGTTTTTAGCGATCATATTGTTGGGAAAACTGAATGAGTAATTGTGGGATGGATCTTCCAGACGGCGCGTCTCCTGTGTGGTCCTCTGTGCTGAAGAAGAATGCACACGTCGAAAGTAGAGAAGATCTTACGGAACAGCTCTGGGTCTTGGGCCGCACGGGGAGCCCCGAGGGCACCATCGCACCTGTAACAGCCATGCCTGTAAGGACCCGGCGTTCTTTGTCGGGTGAGGGTAAACCCTCGGTGGCCCCAGCACCCAATACTCCACGTCACAAAGGCACGGACTGTTAGGACAAACAGCCCCGAGCGTATCTCCAGAGGGTCAGGCTGAGCGGAAACAGTCAACCTAAAAGGCTGTGTTCTATGTGCTTCCTCCTGTGTAACGTTGGGGGAGAGACAGTTACAGAAATGGAGCAGATCAGTGGTTGCCAGAGATCCTATGTATGTATTGTGTATCTATACGTCACCTATATTAACCGATATCTATATCATTCTTATCTCCCTCTAGCTCTGTGCTGAAGGTCTAGAAACAGTAAGCAACCTGGCAGTGCCCATCCCTTGCCCCCATGTCGTGGTCTTTTTTTTTTTTTGCGGTACGCGGCCCTCTCACTGTTGTGGCCTCTCCCGTTGCGGAGCACAGGCTCTGGATGCGCAGGCTCAGCGGCCATAGCTCACGGGCCCAGCCGCTCCGTGGCATGTGGGATCCTCCCGGACCGGGGCACGAACCCGCGTCCCCTGCATCGGCAGGCGGACTCTCAACCACTACGCCACCAGGGAAGCCCCACACCGTTGTCTTGAAATAGCATTTCTCACGATGAGGGCCTCTTGGAGAAGCGGCCTGTCCGAGGCATGGGGCAGGAGTGTCCACCGCGAGCCTGGGCACAGCATCAGGCCGGGGGCCTTGCGTTGAGGTCCAGTAGCGTCATGTCCAAAGCAGCTGGCAGTGGCCTGGAGAGACCCCCTCACTGGCCAAGACTGCAACAACCTGATCTTCAGTGGGGATAAAAAATGCCATGGATTAAAACCCATCAAAATGTTTAAGTTCACAAGTTCAGAATGATACCTTGGAAAAAGAGAAATGGGCCACTTCTGGAGGCTGGTGGGAGCTACCTCACTCGTGAGAGCCGGTGGCGGGAGGGGATGATCCCAGCGTCTCTCCGGCGGCCACCGGACCAAGCTGCACCCTGCAGGGCCCACACTGGACGGTGTCTGCACAAGGACTCCGACGATCAGTGACAAAGAAGGCAGTGGAGGGTCTCCCCTGGGACGGCCACTCAGACTTCCAAGTGACACAGCCAGGCATTTGAGCCGCCCCAGCCTTGCCCAGCACCACCTGTAGTTTGGCCAGTTACCAAAGCTGAGTCTGACTGAAGCCCTGGGTCTGACTGCCGGTTGGCAGGAAACCCAGAGGAAGGAGCCGGCGCTGGGCTTTGCCCACAGGCCGCAGCAGCCACGTGCAGACCACTCCAGGGATGGCACAGTGGTCCCGGCTCTGCAACTGCGTGGAAAGGAAGGGAAAAGGATGGAGGATGTGGGATCAGAGATGCCAAAGGGACTCCAAGTAGGGAAACGGACAGGACTGAGCTCCCGTGGGGTCTGGGCGCTGCCCCCAGGGTCCGTCAGCTGCTTCTAAGGTCCAGGAAAGGAGCGTTTCTGGTCCGGCTGGGGGAGGGTGTGCCTCTGGCCCTGACGAGCCCCCTGGGGAGGCTGCCTACGTCCCGATTTCTCTCTTTTTTAAGCAGCATTGTTGAGAACGGTTCACATACTGTGCAATTCACAAAGTGCACAATTCAGTGGCTTTTAGGGCCACTGAGTTGCGTGTTCCTCACCACAGTCAACGTTTCACATCCACAAAGAACCCTGCATGCCTCCGCTGTTCCCCGGCCCCCAGCCCTGGACAGCCAGTAACCCCCTTTCTGGTCTCTGTACGTCTGTCTCACCTCGTGATGTTCCTCGAAGCCCACCCCTGACTTGGGGCTGGGCTGTCCCACCGCCGCCCCCAGCGCCCAGCCCTGGCCCGTGGTCTCTGCTTGGACCTCCTCAGAGCCCCCGTGCTGGCCTCCTGCCGCCCTGGCCCGATGACCGGCTCCACCCCTGCCCTCGGCCCTGCTCGTGAGGCCCCGCTCTGACCATCAGCTGCTCCCCTGGGGCTTCCCGACGGCCCAGCCAGGGGGCAGCTCCCCCGCCCCACAGGGACACTCAGCCACCCCATGCAGCCTCCTCGCAGTGGCCCTGCTGGCTTGCCCTTCTCCCAACGCGAAGCCCGGAGCACCTCGGGGCCTGGGCACCGGCAGACCCCTCTGGAAGGAGGGAGGCCCCAGGGCCGCCAGGTGGCTCAGGTGCATGAGTGGCACCCCGGAGTTGGGCTGCCTGACTTGCTGAGCCCGTCGGTCCAGACTACCTCGGTGGCTGTCAAGGCTGGTGCTGGGCTGGAGGAGGACCCGGACTCCAGCTCTGAGTGGCCGGTTTCCAGACCCATCTCTGGCACAAATGTCACAACCTCCCTGGGTCTCGGTTTTCTTATCTGAGAAGTGGGAGCTGAGCCTGAAGGGAAGGACTGGACCCAGGACTCTCTGGAAACAGGATGGCCGCACCCAGAGGCGGACACTGGTGGATGGCAGGCCAGGGCAGCCCAGGGTAGGCTCTCGCTACTGGAGGTTAGCCCCTGGGTCAAAAGAGGGGTTCCACTCCTGCCCTCCCATCAGAAAGCCATCCAGGCCCCTGGGGACCCAGAGAGGCTTGTCTAAAAGGCTCTCTCCTCAGCCCAGTCTGAGTGCCGGGCGTCAGCGAAGGGCACCCTGGGCCAGGAAGGCCAGGGAGGGACGGGGCAGGGCCCTGGGTGGAGGGTGGAGATGTCCCCTCAGGCTTTGGGGCCGAGAGGGGCCTCCTGGAGACTCTCCTTCCAGGGCTCAACCTCCTGACTTTTGCCTGCTCCTCCTCTCACTTCCACTGGGCTTTAAACCCCCAAGGGACATCCCCTCTTCCAGGCCCTTCCTAGCCCAGATTAGGAGCTTTCCCACCAGCCCACCCGCCCTCGTATTCCTTAGCTCGCTCCATAGTGCATCGCGGCTGGGCACCGGTGACTACCTTTTGTGCGTGGGTGTCTCCGGCCGGTGGCAGGTCCCGGGCCTCACGGCCCCTACGTAGGGCACAGCGTAGAGTGAGCATCTGCCCTCGTCCGCCCGTGTGCCCAGTGCCCAGCCCTGTGGCTCCTGGTGAAAGCATGAAAGCGCTGCTGGCTTTAAGGCAGCTCCAGCTCCGCCTCCTGGAGGGTGCCCCCGCACCTCCCACCCCCAGCAGAGGTCAAAAGCCACCGTGCATGCGGTGTGCCCCTTCTGCTGCTCCTGGCCGCTCTGGGCGGGGTCACAGGCTGGGGGGGCTTGTCCTCACTCCTAACAAGGCTCCGGCAGAGGGAGGATGAGCACCGGGGTGGGACGAGTCCCTTTGCTCTGTGCCTCAGCCTCCCGATCTGAAAGGGTCGGTTCTAGCACCTTCCCTCCCTCGGGCTAATCCATGCAGGGCCTGACAAAGGGCACTAGTGTGGGCCAAGCCCTCCTGATGGGACAGCCACAGCGGCAGGAGCCAGCAAGAGCTGGCAAGGACCTCTGGTCTGTAACTCCATCCCCACAACTTTGTCCCCGGTTGCAGGAGGGTTCTGAGATGCTCTTCAGTTTTATGTGAAATCATTAGATCCAATGAGAGACATTAATGGGGCACAGACTACCTCTCTTGATCCACTGGAAACCTTCAGTAAATATGCAAATAAGGGCTGAGCGGCAGGGGGATACAACTTAATCAGTCCGGAGGCTTCTGACAAACACAAAGGTGACCTTGGTGACTTGAGGTGGTCATCACGGGTCCAGATGGGCTACAGCAGAAGACCCAGCTCCCCTCCCCCACACAGGTGCCCCCAGGTGTCTGTGTCCTGCTCCGTCCTGGATCACAGAGCCACTTGTCCTCGGGGAACCTGACCAGCACCGCTTGACTCTTGGAGGGGATTAAAGGATGGCGGTGTGGATGCCCGTGGAAGCGGCCTGGGCGCCCACATCGCCGTGCCCCCCGCCCCCATCTATCGCTGGCCCTGCTCCCTGCACCAGCTATGCCGGGACTCCAGTTCTTCCAGGTGCCTGCAGGGGGACTCTTCCCCGCCAGTCCTGGTGACAGGTGGCTTGGCTCGGCTCTAAAACCTGTATAGGACAGGCCTCACCAGGCCCAGAAACTGCATGGAGGCCCTGGCCTGGCGCTCAGGGGCCACACCCCTGATGTCTCCCCCAACACCCAACCCCAGGAATGCCCAGGAGGCTTCCATTCTCACCTCCTTCGGGTTTCTTCCCAATGCCACTCCCTTTTCCAGCTAAAAGAGCCGCCACCCCATCCCTGTCATGCATTTGTCTGGCCTCAGGGCCCACTGCAGGGCCTGGTCAGCGTGGAGCCCCTCGTCAATGCCCCTGCCCCCAGGCCAAGAGTGAACACACAGGTGGCAGGTGGCTCTTTCCCATCTGAACCCCTTCTTGCTACCTGCACAAAGCTCAGGGCCTGGAGACTCAAGTGGGGGAACTGTGGGCCACAGGGTCCCTAACGTTTCTCCCAGCCCCAGTGACCCCCTCCCACGAGTGAGGAGCGTTTGCCTGCCCTTACCCGTTTAATGAACCATCTCGTCTGAAACAAGCCCACGCAGACGCCCGGCCTCAGAGCTGCCCCCTGAGCTGGGCCAGCAGGGCGGGTCTGATGCGGGGGCCAGTGGGCCTGTGGGCCTGGGTCAGGACCCAACCGGCACCCAGGATGGAAGGCTGGAGGGCGAGGCAGGGCCCCTTCCAAGGGCCAGTCCCCTGACCGCCAGCCTCACCTCCCAGAGGTCCGGTCTCAGCCGTCACTGTGCTCGGACGAAGGCCCACACTTCTCTCCTGCCAGGAGCGCTAACCACGGCCTCTGAGCCCCTGCCGCCCTGCCGGTCGCACAGGGCGGAGTCGCCGGGAGACCGGAGAAGGCAAGAGACTTGCTCGAGGTCACACAGCAGGTCACAGGCAGGGCGCGGTGGGCGGCGAGGCCGAACCAGGGCTCCGGGGCGTACGGTGTGGGGAGTGGGGACCCCGAACGGCCGGGCCGCCGGCGGGGCCGAGCCCTTCGCGCCGGGGAGGCCACTCGCCCCTGCGCCGAGCGTGCCTTCCCGCTGCCTCAGGTCGCCGTCGCCGCCCGCCTTCGCCTTCCTGGACACTGGCTCACGCCCACCGCCCGCAGGCGCGCACGTAGGTGGGTGGGTGTAGCCCCGAACCCGGGGCCGGGGGCAGCACGGCGCACGCGCCGTTCGCCCGCCCGCCGCGGAAACAAGCCCCGGCATGCGCAGGCCCTGCCCCCTTGGCTGAAACCCCGCCCCACAAGGCACGCCCCTTCCGCCGTAAGTCCCCGCCCACTCGCCGACCGAGATACCGCCCCCACGACATAGGCCCCGCCTCTCATGCGCTCGGAGCGGCGCGGCTGTGGGAAGGCGAGTGCCGGCCAGCTGATGGGCGGGGCGGTGGCGCGGGGCGGGGCCTGTGTCGTGGGGGCGGGGCGCCGGCCGCGGTCCTGTTGCCTCTGAGGCGCGACGTCCTTTGAGGGAGGAGCGCGGCCTGAGGGCCGGCACCTCCCTCGTTCAGCCCGCCCGGCCGAGCTCAGGTGCGGAGCCCGGCGTGGCCCGCGAGAACCCGGGGCGTGCGTGCGCGCACCCGGGGCCGTGCGTGCGCCCGCCCGCGCGGGGCCGCGCGTGAACTTGGGCCAGAGGGTGCCCGCTCCTGTCAGCGCGCTCAGCCCGGCCCGCGCGGCCCGATGCTTTTCCACTCGCGTCGGTGCCGAGCGTTTTCGCCGCTGCACACGGAGAGCAAGGCGGGCGGGTCGCTGAGGGCGCGGGGACCCGGGGGCTCGCGACCTGGGGTTGGGACTCCTGTCGCGCGCACCACCCCCGGACCGGCCCGGGCCCCGGGCCCCCCACTCCCCGGTCCCCCTGCACCCCAAGACCCTGCCCACTTCGGGGCCCCCTGCGCGCCCCAAGAGCCCCGGGCCCCGGGCCCCCTGCGCCCCGAGAGCTCCGCGCACCCCGGGACCCCCGCGCGCCCCGAGAATCCCTGGCCTTGGGACTCCTGCGCCCCGGAATCCCTGCTCCCCAAGAGCCCCGCGCCCCGGGACCCCCGCGCGCCCCGAGAGCCTGCGCACCCGGGGCCCCGTACACTCTACGCGCCCTTTGGCTGTAAGGGGCCCTGCCTGGGGCGCGCTGCCACTTGCTGAACCGACTTTGGGTGTCGCCTTTGCGAGCTGTCGTCGTTCCGGTGCCGAGACGCGCGGCCTGAGCGGTTCCCGGGACTCATGTGCCTGTCATCTTGCAGCGAGAGAGAAGCAGGAAGTTGGACGTGATAAACTGTGCGTCAAGGGAGCCCAAAGGTGGACCCGCACGACGGGGGAGACCAGACCCTCCCCGGCGAACTGTGGAAGGTGATTGGAAGTGGATTCCGAAGCTGCTTTCTCTGCATAGACGAGGGTTGAGTCTCTCAGACTTTTCCTGGGAGTGGAGAGAGGTGCGTTAGGTAGAGTGTGTTTTTCTTTATTTCTACTTTATTTTCCCTTTACTCCAAGTACAGTCGCAGATCTGAAGTGTTATGTCTGTGTTAAATTGACTCCAGTTGTTTGCATTTGGTCATGGGCTACCTGTACTTGACTCTAAGCTTCCACAACTTTACTTTTGTTTTTAACTCAGTCACTCACTACTTAGTTGAGTTTATGATGACCTCTTTGTATTGAGAGCTTTTCTAGATAGGTTTGTTTGACTTCAAGAATGGCTTCAGTTTCACAATGTTTAAGAAATTTAACTTGAGCTTATAGGTTCTGCTTCTTCATCTCACTGTCTTATCAAAGCAGGTCCGGACAGGGAAGCGCAGCCTTAGCAGTCAGATGGTAGAAGGCCGGGAAACAGTTTGATTTTGAAGTTCTGGAATATTACCCCCCAGTTGAAATTGAGATAGCAGTTGGTTAGGAACAGTGGCTTTTCTTTAAACTGGTCTCCTTCCATGGTTCACTGTCCAGAGAACCATTAGGCCTTGGTTAAGGATCACGGGTGGGTGGCACGTGTGGTGTAAAGGGTTTGCTCTTTGGGTGGATCCCTACATTTTTTTGACTTACTTTGGATTTGGGGAGAGGAGAGGCGTTCTTGTAGCTGCTGGGAATGTGTAATGGAGAGGCTGCCAACGTTATTGTCTTTTTTTTCCTTTTTAAGTGGGTGCATCAGGACCTTTCCTGGTTATGGAGACATTTGCTCATGCGCACCTGGGTGCACAGGGAGCAGGCACATAGGAGGCCTGTTTGTTTGCTGGTAGATAAAAGAACCAGGGCAACAGTCCGGTGTTTTTTGTTTATTTTTGCGTTGTGCGGGCCTCTCACTGTTGTGGCCTCTCCCGTTGTGGAGCACAGGCTCTGGACGCGCAGGCTCAGCGGCCATGGCTCACGGGCCCAGCCGCTCTGCGGCATGTGGGATCTTCCCGGACCGGGGCACGAACCCGCGTCCCCTGCATCGGCAGGCGGACTCTCAACCACTGCGCCACCAGGGAAGCCCCAGTCTGGTGTTTTTTACAGGTGCATTGCAGACATTCAAAAACGACTTTTTTTTTTTTTTAAAGCAAATTAAAATTTTTATATAAACCCTTTTGGCTTTTTCTGCTGTAATATTTTTGAAAGGAAAGTGGACTTTCACAGTCTTTTAAGCATTTGTTATAAGTGGTCGTAATTTAACACGTGTGCCGGGGACCCAGCACTTTCACGCGTGTTTCTTAATTTGATTCCTTGCAGCCTCATGATGTGGCTGGTTCTTTCCCAGAGACGTGACGTCACGGACCTGGGAGAGCCCAGCTCGAAGCAGGCCAGCCGGGGTCTGACCCTGGGCCTTCTGTCCAGCTGATCAGAGCCCACCCTACATCCTTTCTCAGAACGATATTTCTGGGTGTGGTGTCTCTTCTGCAGCGCGGTGCACTCTGCACGCACTAGCAGGGAGGTAATGGGCATAGTCTCCTTTTTATTGATATCATGTAAGTTTCTTCTCCTTGTTGCCTTGCAAAGGTCACAGTTCAAACATGGTTTCCGGGCAACTTTAAACTAAAACTCCTGTTGTCTAAACCCTCCAGTTGTGTATTTTAATATTAGCAAGATGTTGGTTAGTTAGGACAGGTGATTTCTGTCTTCTTTTCTCGTTTTGTTTTGAAGTCTTTTCGAAAAGACTTCGGTGGCCTTGCGCACAGTTTTTCGGTGGCACTGACACAGGGCTGTCTTTGCCTCAGACTTTCCCAGGGGTCATGAGTGTGGCACCGAATGTGCCCTGTTAGGGAAGGCACCGAACCCCTGATGTGGAGTCGTACCCCAGACCCCGCCAACTGAAAATCATCGGGCGTTTGCGGCGGCTGCAGTAACTTTTCCCTTGTGGTCTGTATGCAGCGTGGGGACATGGCCACTCCCCTTTCCTTCCCCGCCTCCATGTGATGCAGGAGTCGGGACCGTGACTGGCTCCAGCAGCTCGAGGGGGACGCTTGGCTCCCTTCGCTTTGCTAAGTGTCACTGCTTTGGTTACTATGACAGCACAACAAATTCACTCCAAAACTGGTGGCTTCAAACAGCAACGCTCATTTATTACTGCTCAGGGTCTCAGGGCCCGGAATTTGGAGGAGCTTGACTGGCCGGGGGCTGGGGCTGAGCGTCCCTTCGGGGGACATTCTGGCTCCGGGGCTGGGAAGATGTGGGGATCGGGGTGGCTGGCCTCTCCATCACTGTGATCGCCCCGTGCGTGGTGCCTCCAGGGTGTGTCTCTAAAGGCACCAGGCCTCTGCAGTGCCCGGAGGTCACCTCGCCTCTGTCCGGTCGAGGGGCACCTCAGCTCCACCTTCTCCTGGGGGCCGCTGAGACCAGCACACAAACGGTGCTAGTTAATAACTCATGTCCAGTCAGGTTCCAAGTTTTGTTCGAGTGTTCTTGGTGAGAAAATGAAAGAAAATCTCTGAGAAGCTGGAGGTGGTGCCGCTGTGCCGGCCTCGAGCTTGTGACTGCACGACGCGCCTGGAACTGGGGACACGCTGCTGGGTCTGCGGCGCCGGGGGCTCCGTGCTGTCTTTTCTGTGAAAACCCCAGAACCGATGCTCTTGGGTCTAAAGTGGCCTGGCTCTGGCCTCCCCGCGCTCTGGCACCACTGACTGAGCAGGTCCTGGAAACTTTTCTCCCCGTTTCGCGCTTCAGGAGCTGGCGGGGGAGCTGGAGCAGCCTGTCCAGAGCCCAGGCTCGGGCCCGGGGTCTGGTTTGCAGCCAGGGCTGGGTCCGGCTTGAGGGCTGGAGGGAGGCTGCATTTCCAGTGGCCCTGTCCCCCCGCCCCCAGCCCGGGCTGCTGCCGTCTGCAGCCTGCTGTCCACGCGGATCCACCTGTTCGGCGTGTCCTCACTGACCTCCCCGAGTGCCGGGTGGCCCTCGATGGAGACGCCGTGCAGGCCCCTCCCAGCGTGAAAGGGGAGCAGGGTGATGGGCGCAGGGGACACCTCCGGCCTGAAGCTGAGTCCAGCTGAGCAGAGTTGGCTGAGGGAACCGAGACACTATAGCAGGAACAGGACGAAGGAACTGTTAGGAGGAGAGCCCTGTGCTGGGTCAGAGCCTCATAGATGAGCACACACGGAGGCTCACGGCGCTCAGAGGCGTGCCGGGGCCCTCGGGTTAAACAGGGGAGCAGAAATAAACATGTCACTGGAAGGCGTGGAAGATGAGGTGTTGGCCATTGTGGAAACAGATCGACAGCAACAAAAACGAGACAGAGACGGACGATCAGGGAGGGCCAGCCCAGGAGCGCAACGCAGAGCACCGGCTGTCCCTGAAACAGACCAGGGCAAGGGGGGACGGGAGGGGCTCGGCAGTGACGCTGTCGAACCTCCGAGGCCCCAGTGGCTCGGGTTCCTGGTTAAGAAGACCCTTCTCAAGGCCCTGTGTATGTTTCCCAGCCCTGGGAGACAGAAGAGTCAGAAAGTCCGGCAGGCATCCAGGGAGGAGAGAAGGGGCGCGGGCATCACACGCCCGCCAGGCACCCTGCTCAGGAAGCCACAAGGTGAGGGTGAGGCCCAGGGCCCAGCTGGCCAGTGCCACTCCGGCCTGAGCAGAGGCCGGGGGTCCAGGAGTGCACGGGCTAACGGCCGTCCTGACGTCTTTGACCAAATGAAGCTTGCTTGCCGAGTTGATAATTCTTTGGGGGAGTTTGAGGGAAGAGTTTGTATCGGGCAGAAACTTTGCGTAGGAGAAAAAGGAGGCAAGTATTAACCTGAGGAAACGGGCTCCCTGTGTGGCTCGGCTGGGGATGCTGTTTACAATGACAGAGTGATGTCGGCGATGACTTACGGAAGTGTTGGTGGGCCGCACTGGGAGGCTGGGAGGCGGAGGAGGCAGGGAGTTGGTGTGGGGACGTGCTGGCAAGACCTCAGCCCTGATGCTCCCCAAGTCAGAGACAACCAAGGACAGCTGTGCGCATGCACTGTCCAGCATGGACTCGGGGTACGAGTGCAGAGCTGCGGGGAAGTGCCCTGGCAGAGGCACTGCTGGCGCCCGTCCTCTGCGTTACAGAAACGCAGCAGTGTTGGCTTTTAAACCTATGCGTTGCCGTGATACGATAGACGTGGCTTGTTGTAGGCTGAATTGTGTTGAAATCCTAAACCCCAGTGCCTTGGAAATAGGGCTGTTGCACATGTAATTAGTTAAGGTGAACTCATGCTGGAGGAGGGTGGCCCCTAATCCAAAACGATTGGTGTCCTTATAATAAGGGGGGTTTTGGACACAGACACAGTGAGAATGAGGCTGCCACAGGCCAAGGAGCTACCAGGAGCCGGGGCAGAGCCTGGAACAGACTCTTCCCCGGCACCTTCAGGGGGAGCACAGCCTCCAGAGTCGGGAGACAGTAAGTGTCTGTTGCTTAAGCCCCCAGCGTGTGGCCGCCCTCAGACACTCATATATGGCTTTACAAATGCTGTCTGACTCTATGTCAATAAACTGAAATGAAAAGAACAGAAAAGCAGAGCCACTTTGGCGCCCTTGTGGAGGGTGGGGTCCAGAGGATGAGATGGGCCAGAGCGGCCGGCCAAGAGGCCCTCAGAGTCTGGGTCGGGCCACGCGTGGGGCTGCCCATTGAGCAGTTACTGTGTGCGTGACACCCCTGGGCCTGGAGGGTGCCTTTGTGGGGATGTGAGGGGCCAGGAGGCCCCGAGTGAGGATTTTGGCCTCTGTCCTGCAGCCACGCGGGGTGTTTCTGGTGGTTGGAGCCCTGTGGCTACTTCTTGTTGGGGCCAGCTGAGGGCTGCTGAGTGGACGGGAAGGGACAGCTTTGCTGCTGCGGCCGCCCAGGCTCACAGGGGTGGGCAGGGAGAGGAGCCCCGGGAGGTGGGCAGCCGGGTCACTGGTTTGCTTGTGAAGAAGGACCAGCGCCTTTGGAGGAAGGACAGCGGCTTTGAATTTCTCACGGTAGGAAAAGTGGTGAGGCGTCCACAGTCGGGCCTCCTCTGCGGCGGGTCCGCCTGACACGGGAGGAGACTGTCCCCTGTTCAGGGGATGCTCCAGTGTGTGTGCGTGGGGTCTTGGAGCTTCTGAACTGGGGCTGTGGGTGGAGTCAAAGGTCACCTGTGCTTCCAGGGGTGCCGAGGAGCCCTGGCCACACGTCTGCCTCAGTCGTCCTGGGGCTTGTGGGACGGATCCTGTGTTCCCCGGCCCTCAGCGCCCGGCCAGCAGGGCCGGTTAGTCCTCTCACGTCTGGCGTCTGCGTCCACCTGGGCCCCCAGGGTCCTGGGTTTGTCCCTCTGTCCTGGCACCTCCTGCTCAGATTTCAGTGTTGGCTCCATCGTCCTCCCAACAGGCCGCCCTGCCGTGGATGGGGTCCTGCTCACTTCCTTCTAGCACCTGCCACCAGCTGGCGTTGTTCCCAAGGAGAGCTTGCCTCCCTCAGGGCCAGGACGCTGTCCTGAGCTGCTCCAGCCCCGGCTCGTCATGCTAACCGTTGAGCAGGGACGTGCAGGGCATTATGCATTGTGCCCGTGAGGTTCCATCCTGATCGTTTGATTTCTTGTAAGGGGAACTGGCTTGGCCTTGAGGGTTGATACAGTGTGTCCTTCCAAAAGGTCTGCTCAAGTCCTGACCCCAGGACCTTTACATTAAGATGTAAATTAAGATGTAGTCATACTGGGGACTTCCCTGGTGGCGCAGTGGTTAAGAATCCGCCTGCCAATGCAGGGGACCCAGGCTCGAGCCCTGGTCCAGGAGGATCCCACATGCCGCGGAGCCACTAAGCCCATGTGCCTCAACTACTGAGCCTGCACTCTGGAGGCCGTGAGCCACAACTACTGAAGCCCGGGCACCTAGAGCCCGCGCACCACAATGGAGAGTAGCCCCCGCTCACCACAGCTAGAGAAACCCTGAGCGCAGCAAAGAAGACCCGACACGGCCAAAAATAAATAAATATTTTTAAAAAAGAAAAAAAAAAGATGTAGTCATACTGGATTAGGGTGGACCTCAACCCAATCACTGGTGTCCTGATAAGAAGAGATACAGAGATACAGGACGCACAGGAGAGGCTGCCTGAGGATGGAGGCGGAGGTGGGTGTGATGCCGACCCAACCAAGGATGCCAAGGACCGCTGGCCGCCACCAGAGGCTGGGAGGGAGACAGGGAGCGGATCCCCCCTTGGAGGCCCCAGGAGGAGCCAACCCTGCCGACACCTCGACTTCTGGCTTTGGGTCTCAGAACCCGGAGGAAGTAGGTTTCTGCTGTCCTAAGCCCCCCATTTTCGGTTCTTCGTGGGGGCAGCTCCGGGGAGCTGGGATTTGAATCTGCATATTAGCAACTGTGAGTGGCACGCGTTCCTTCCCCAAGACGAAAATGAAAACGTTACCCAGGACGGTCGTTCTCCTCTGCCCGGTGCTCAGCCCCCACCCCCAGCCCCGGGTGGGCAGCTGGGCGTCCCCACTGGGCGTCTCTTACTTTGTCCGCAGCTGCTGCGCCCTGCGCACACCGCCCCGTAGCAGCCGGGAGCCGTGTTTGCCCTGACGCTGTTTTGTTGCCTTTCTTGCACGTCTGCAGTGGTGGCGGAGGACCATTCCACGTGGAAGCTGGCCGTGCCCCCTGGGGGCCGCGTGGCTCCTGGCGTCCGTGTCGGACGTGGCGCAGCGTGAGGGTCGCATCGGGACCCGAGGTGCTGGCTCTGACCGCCGTGCCGATGCAGATGTCGGGCGTTGTCCCCTGGAGCCCTTTTTCTGACCCAGGACCTCGTGTCCTCCCAGGGCCGTCAGCAGGGCAGGACCCCCTCGTGCGCATCTTTCCCGGCCCTGACACTGCTGATTGCTGCCCGTCACTTTGCACAGTTCACCTCATTTGGGTTTGTCTGACTTTTCCTCACAGCTAAATCCAGCTTCTGTGTTTCTGACAGGAATCCCGTGTCCCATGCTGTCACTGTGCCCTGGAACAGGCTGTGCTCACCTTGGCCTCTGGCTTTCACGGTGGCCTCCAGGCTCCTGTGCTGTGCGGTCCACGACGGAGAGCCTTGCAGGGAGACCCTTTGGGGCCCTGTGAGGCCTCCAGGCTTCTGTGCTGTGAGATTCATGACAGAGAGCCTTTCAGGGAGACCCTTTGGGGCCCTGTGAGGCCTCCAGGCGCCTGTGCTGTGCGGTCCACGATGGAGCGCCTTGCAGGGAGACCCTTGGGGCCCCGTGATACCCTGCCTCTCCTCGTGCTTCCACCCACTGGCTTTAGCTTCAGCGATGATTCTTGCCTGGAACTTTATGCGGTGCTTTTCAGGTGGTGATTTAAAAGACATTCCGTCCTTCCTTCTACGTGTCTTAGTTGGCATTCTACCAAAAGGAAGAGCTTCCCCCTCCCCAATTTCCTTACCTTTTCAGTTATTATTATTTTTTTTTTTTGCGGTACGCGGGCCTCTCACTGTTGTGGCTGCTGTGGAGCACAGGCTCCGGACGCGCAGGCTCAGGGCCATGGCTCAAGGAACCAGCCGCTCTGCGGCACGTGGGATCTTCCCGGACCGGGGCACGAACCCGCGTCCCCTGCATCGGCAGGCGGACCCTCCACCACTGCGCCACCAGGGAAGCCCACCTTTTCAATTATTTACTTCAGTGTGGATTCGTGCATCTCATTTTTTCTGTGGAGTATAGTCCACTTGCCTCGTTCGCTTCGCAGCTGCCCTGGGGGACCTGTCACCACTCTTTGCTCCTGTCCTGATGCTCTGGCACCTGGAGATGCCCCAGCCTCCTCTGGTCGTTTCCCTGCCCCAGCCCTGGACATCAGCCATCTCTCCAAGGACCGTGGGGCCTGTTTTTAAAGTACTAGTTGTTTTATTATTTTTTTCAAATTTTGCCGTGGCTGCTGTTACCTTTCTAGGGTTTTGTGTGCTGTGTGCCACCAAGAGGGTTTGACAGGAGGGTCTGAGAGACCCCCGAGCGGTCGGCTCGGGGCAGAGGGCAGAGGAGGACGCTGCCCCCTTGCCGTCTGTCAGAGGGCAGTGCCGTGGGCATCGGGGGGTTGCAGCAAGGGAGGCTGATCTGTCACGTGTTGGGATGAAGGGGCCCTCGTAAAGGCCCTCTCTTGAGGGATTTCTGAGTGGGGCCCAGGTGGCTTTGTGGGGAGCGGCAGGGAGAGTTGTTCTGTGGCTTGGCTGGTCCTGCCCAGGGACTGGGGGCTGGCGGTGGGCGTGTGGTGTGGCCAGCTCTGATCTGGTTCCCGGGTTCGCAACGCATTGAAGCAGAACCACTGCCGGTGCAGAGCTGCCCCCTGGGGAACTGCTGGCCCTGACCCTCCTGTCTGGGCCTTGGGGTCCCTGGCTGTGCTGGAAGAGATGGCCATCTCTACTTAGGACAGGGGGAGCCCAGGGGTGCTGTCAGCACCAAGCATGCTGGGTGCTGAAGACCCCGTGGACGGGCTTCAGGCTGAGGGGCGCAGACGTGGGCGCTGTGGATGGAGAGCAGCTCTCCTGGCCTAGAACCAATCCTGGGTGTGGATGGTGCCTCTGGTCGGGGCGAGCTCACGGCCTCTGGGAGGCAGTTAGGAACCGGGCTCTGAAGATTATGGAGGTTCCATCACTGCTGTCGTGTTTAATTTCCAGCAGCTCTTTTAGTTTTCTCTAAATGTTCCCTTTTAGCAATCTTACTGTGTAGGTATGGCGCCTTCTCGCTCGGAAGCTCTCGTCCTCTGGCGTCATCTGTTTTCTCCAGTTGCTGGGGTCTTCCTGTCTGTCCGCCTCTGTCTGTGGCTTCCTGGGCTGGGGGCCCTCGGCAGCTGCTCACGGGCGGCAGCGAGCCACTGAGAAGGGGGTGCCTGCATGGTGGGCGGGTGGCCGGCCCTCTCCCGTCGGCGTCTGCGGGGAGCCGGGTCCTCCGAGTGTCCTCCCCGGGCCGCCGCCAGGTGGGTCTGCTGCCAACTCTGCACCCCCGCCCCCCTCCCAGGAGGGAACCCCAGCTTCAGTTGGGGGCGGGGCTCTCACTGGCCAGGTGGAGCGGAGGGGTGTCTAACTGTTGCGGTCAGTGGTCAGCGGTGACTGGTCAGCGGCCAGGTGGGTCCAGCCGTTCATGGCCAGCTCGTTTCCGGGGTCTCGCTGCCGCTGGCTGAGGACTAGGTTTCCAGCAGCTTCTCGAGTCCGAAGCGTGGCGGTCGCGCCTCCTCCCGTCTGGCGCCTGTGTTTGGAGCAGGGGTGGGGCGGCCTCCCTCGCTGGCTCTCACGCGTGTCCACCTGCCATCCTTCACCCAGACCGCTGCTTTTATTACATTTTCCAGGAGAGAGCTCTTGTGGTAGTTTTCACGCGGGAGGGTCTTTGTTAGGCAGCAAGATCAGAATATTCACACACGCAGTACTGGCGGGTGACAGAGTCATTAGCTGAACGGCTTTGCCTGTAATCCTTATGATGGTTTGTTTCTCTTTGCCAGAAACAGGCACGAAGCTCTGAAGAACCCTCGGAAATGGATCGCTCGTCTTTAAAATGGAAACGTACCCTTGAGGGTTAGCTCAGAGCCAGCAGCGGCCCGGGCCTCCTGAAGCCTGATGTTCCAGAACCCCAGGGCCTGTCGGTGCGGACAGAGGGCACGGGCCCCAGACCATGGTCACCCTCATCACTGAGAAGCTGCAGAACCAGAGCCTGGATGACCTTGCCCGCAAGAGCTACGATGCCGGCCCGGTGAGCTGCCCGGCCCATGTTGGGGGCCACTGCCTGGGCTGGGCCTCAGCTGGGGGAGAGGATGGGGGGAGGTGAGGAGGGAGGGGGCAGTATCCCAGGGAGGCTCCGGCGCCTTCGCAGCCCCCAGAGCCCGTCAGCGTCGTGATGGTGGGTTCTCAGCATCATTAAAAACAAAGTTTGAAAGCCTAAGCTACACATAAACGCATATGGTCCTGGGTGCTGAGTGGGCAAACGTCCACCCGGTCGGCAGCCGTGCCCACCAGACGCTGCCCGTGCCTCCGGGCGCCGCCCCTCCTGAGAGCTCCTCTTGAATTCTGTCTCTGTGGGTTAGCTTTGCCCGAGGTGGAGCCGATTTCTAGGGCCGTGTTGCCATGACCTTCAGCTCACACCCTGCCTGGTTAAACTGGAGGTCCAGAGGGAGGCGGCTGAGCATCCGCACCTGCCTGGTGCTGGGGGCTGTGCCTGAGCGTCTCCCCGGGCGGGTGCTCAGCGCTGTCGTGTCGCCCACACCCAGCCCTTGGCCTGTTGTCGCCTGTGGTGTCCTGCAGGGAAGGGGGCACGCGAGCGGGTTTCGCTGTAGAGAGAGCATGACAAGAAAAGTCCCACTTATAACTCTTCCCGTTGTGACACATCATTTCACCTTGTGTGACTTCCCCACACGTCCTTCGTACAGGATGCACGTGTGTGGGAAATAATGCCTTTCTGTACCAGTGGGCGTTTCACTGAGTTCCTGGCGAGGCTTGCTGATGCGTCCGTGGGGTTCCTGTGCTGCGGGTGCATAGACGTGCTTAGAGCACCTGCTCTAACATTCACTTAAAAGAAAAAAGAGGAGGGAATTCCCTGGTGGCCTAGTGGTTGGAATTGGGCGCTTTGACTGCCCCAGGGCCTCGGTTCAGGGAACTGAGATCCTGCTAGCTGCGCAGCCAGAAAAAAAAAGAAAATAAGAGGTGTAATTTACATAGTGAAAGACACAATTTAGTGTATCTTTCTGAGCAAGAAAGTCCCGGTCATCTCTATCACTGTTTGATTTTGGACTCGGGGCACCCCAGAGAGCAGGGCAGCTGTTCTCGATGCTGGGGTCGAGGCGAAGCAGGTGATATGCTGGGGACAAGTAGAGTGGGGAGGGGCGTTGGGAGTTGACACAGGGCTGGAATTCGGTGGAGCAGAGGCTGTGGGCGGTGAGCCAGCTGGAGCCTGGGCCGGACGCGGGAGTGAGAGGGTAGCAGGGCCCACAGGCCCCAGAGCTTGGTGGGGACGCAAGCCCTGTGGGGACAGGAGCCGGTGGGGACACGAGCCTGGTGGGGACAGGTGCTTGGCGTCCGTTCTCAGTGAGGGCCAGGGCTGGAGCAGAGGCCATGACTCGGGTCAGGGGAGCAGGCCCCCTCTGCTGCAGGGCTGTGCTGGGGGCCTGGGAAGGGTGCCAGGTGGAGGAGTGAGGGGGGGTGCAAGGTCAGGGAGGGTCAGCGTGTGCTGGCCCCCGTGGACGTAGCCTCAGCGTGCTGTGTGTGTCCTCCAGCACGTCCGGCTGTGCAGGTATAGTTGGGTTGGCAGAGAGCTCAGCTTTTAAAGCCTTGAGTTTAAAAAATACTTTTTTATTGAGGTGTACGTTTCATCTAGTGAAATGCACAGATGGGGTTTGGTGTGGATTGGGTGAGTTTTCCAGTCGTGTACGCGATAACCTTGTCACCGTCACTGCAAACCTCTCCATCGCCCCAGGAAGTCCCCTGTGGCCCCACGTGGCTTTGCTGTCTCAGAAGTGCCAACATGCAGCGTGTACTCCTGGAGACTGGCTTCTCCACTCAAGGCGAATGAGTGCCCCTGGGTTCACTGTGTGGACGGTGCATCAGGAGCTGTTCCTTTACTCTGCTGAATGGTCCGCGTCTCCTGTTGCCAGACACTTGGGATGTGTCCACGACTGGCTGTTAAGAATGACACCGCTGACTGCGTTCGCGTGCAGGCCTTTTGTGGAAGTCTGTTCCCACTGTGTTAAGCGAAGTCCTGCCCAGAGGCCCGTCAGCGCCCCAGCCGTGCCGTCTCCCTGGTCGGGAATGGTGGCGTCTGCTCACGACTCTGACCGCGTGTCCCTGATGACCAGTGAGATCAGGGCCATTTCCTGTACTTACTGGGTGTCTGTATGTCCTTTTTGCTGTCCTTTTGCTCATCTTTCTTTTGGGTTGTGTGCATTTTTCTCACTGGTTTGTAGGAACTCTTTGTATATTCTGGATACAAGTCTTTTCTTGGATGTGTGTTTTGCCAGTATTTTCTCCTATCCCATGGTTTGCCTTGTCACTTTCTTTCTTTTTTAAAAAAACTTTTATTTATTTTTGGCTGCGTTGGGTCTCATTGCTGCACGTGGGCTTTCTCTAGTTGCGGCGAGCAGGGGCTGCTCTTCGTTGTAGTGCGTGGGCTTCTCATTGTGGTGGCTTCTCTTGTTGTGGTGCACAGGCTCTAGGCGCACAGGCTTCAGTAGTTGCAGCATGCAGGCTCAGTAGTTGTGGCTCACGGGCTTTAGAGCGCAGGCTCAGTAGTTGTGGCACACAGGCTTAGTTGCTGCGTGGCATGTGGGATCTTTCTGGACCAGGAATTAAACCCGTGTCCCCTGCATTGGCAGGCGGATTCTTAACCACTGTGCCACCAGGGAAGTCCGCTTGTGGCTCTCTATGTCCTTTACTCAACTGAGTAATTGTGAGGCTTTTAAAATTCCTGATTAAGAAAAGAAATGTATTCCGGGGCCCATGTTTTTCTTTTTAATCACCAAGAAAGACAGTGTTGGGGACAAACAAGTTTATTGCAGGGATAAAAACACAGGCCTGTTTCTTGAGTTGGAACTCTTTCTGAATCCGCATGTGTAAACCCACAGTACTGAAACTTCTTTCTCTTCACTTTCAGTGTTCTGCCCAGAAACTGAACACAAGTGGCCACTCGTTCCCTTCTGAGACCGACGGTAAGTATTTAAAAGCCCCAGCGGGTCTTTCTGGGCTGCTGTGGGCCAGGACCCCGTGAGCAGGGCTGGATGGGGAGGCTGACACGGAGCGCGAGGCCCCAGCTGCGCCCCCTCCTCTGCTGGCCTCTCCCTCCTCTGGGCAGCGGTGCGGGTTGGAGAGCTTCCTTTCTGGAAGTGGCCTGGCAGTGCAGACCTGAAAGGCCCGCCCGGTGGGGTCTTATGGCCACCAGGGAAAGGATGGGGGTCCGGCGGTACGCACGGCCTGTGCCATAGCGCTGGTGTGGCGCACACCCGGCCAGTGGTAGGAGCCGGGGTTGTGCGTGCCTGGAGGGCCTGGGTCTGCCACACCCCTTCCCTGCACTGCACGCCCCTGCCACGTGTACCCTGTGGTCTGAATGGACCTAGGAGGCTTGGCCGCCCGAGCGTAAGTCTGTTTGCGTGAGCGTGAGTGTGGGCGCCGTGGCCCCTGTGACGAACCGTGGCTGGTGTCCGTGGTCGTAGTGAGGTGCTAGTGGTGCGACTTCAGGCCGGACAGTCCAAGTGGCATCCAGGTCTTCCCCTGCGGGCCTGCTCACCTCCACGGGGACGCTGTGCTCGGCTTCCTCCAGGCTGCTCAGGTGCAGCTGTCACCAAGGTCTCGGGTAGTATGGGCCCGCACGTGGCCCTGGGCACTGTCTCCATCCCACACAGGGACAGTCCTGGCTCGGAGCCCCTCGGGCTTCCCGTAGGCCACGGAGCCGGCCCTGCCATCCTTTCTGACTGACTGTGCATCCTCGTGACCCGGGGTCACCTAGGGCCTTTGCTTGTGCCTCTCCCAGCGGTGGGTCCTGGCCTCCATGCCAAGGCCCCTCAGCTGGGGGTGACCGCAGAGCAGCTGGGCTGGAGGGGCTGCTGGCCGCCCCTGGGCCAGGTCATCAGGGCTCTGGGCTCCCCCAGCCCTGGCCCCACTCCCCTGGCTGCCCCCTTGCCCAGGTATGCTGCCTGCGTGAGCCCATCTGTGTCGAGCTGCTGACCCCTGTACGCTCGGCCTCTCGAGTGACCCTTATGCCCCCGTCTGATGACGAGGAAGCTGGGTCTGTGGTGTCAGGTTTCCCGTGCCCCTAGGCGTCCCCACCGTGGTGTGAGCTGCGACTGTGCAGGGCAGGGGCGGGGAGGAGGGGCATCCCACAAGCAGGGCTGGGCCCACCCTGAGGCCAGGTAGGGCTGAGGGCGCGGGGGGCACGCGCCCCTCACCCGTCTCTCCTTCGTGTTTCCCCAGAAAACAAGCACTCCTGGAAGGTCGTCGGTGGAGGACAGCCCATTGGAAGCCAGGGGGCCACGGGCCCTGCCATCCCCTTCCCTCCTGGCCCCTGCGGCCCGAGCGCCAGCCTGGGTGCGGTCAGTGCCAGGGACCTCAGGGACGGCGCAGGGCCGCCCTCAGCACCACCCACCAAGCGACACTGCCGCTCCCTGTCGGAGCCCGACGAGCTGGCGCGCTGCCGGTCCCCGTGGCGCCCCGGTGGCTCCAGAGTCTGGGCTCCTGTCTCCAAGAGGCGGTGCCACAGTGGCGGGAGCGCCACGCTGCAGGCCAGGAGTGCCTGGTCGCCGGGCCGAGCCCTCCCCGCTGCCAGCTCCGCCTCACCCCCTGTGCCCCGGCCGGCCTCGGCTTTGGCCAGCAGCGGCCTCCTGGCCCTGGGCCCGGCTCGGCAACCCGCTGGACCTCGCTTGCCCTCGCCGCGCCGCCGCCTGTCCCTGTCACAGGAGCACCTGTTGCCAGTGGACGCGGCCCCACCCTCAGCGGGCAGCACGCCCGCGTCCACACCCACGTCCACACACGTCCGCCCGCGTCCACGCCCGAGCTGGGCCGCCGCCGGGGCCTGCTCCGCTGCCGCTCTCAGCCATGTGTGCGCGCGGGCGGGAAGGGCCAGCGGAAGCGCAGGCGTGAGGAGGATGCCCGCTGGCCGCGCCCGGCCCTGGACTTCCTGAAAATGACGCGGGTGAGGCTCCCTCTTGCGTCCAGTGCAGGCACCCCCTCCACGGGGCGGGGTGCTTATGGGGGGATCCACCCCCCACGCGGGCCTGGGCTGCCCTCTGCAGGGTGGAGACAGGAGCCGTTGGTCAGGGCGTCGAGGCTGAGCGGGCGCCGTCCGCCACCAAGCCTTTCCTTGCCGTCCTTCGCGGAGCCTGCCACCAATGATGCCTCTTTGGAGAAGGTGTTGTTCAGAGTTTGGGTTGTGAACCAGCTTGAAGATTCTGGTGTCCGGGGTCACCGCCTGCCCCTCCCATGCTGTTTTCTGATCGCGGGCAGTTCAGAGCAGAGTTAAAGGAAAGAGCCGGTTTCCAGAGGTCTGACCTGGGCATCTTTGCAGGGGGATGGCAGGACCTTCTGGGGGTGCTGAGGAGCAAGGACGGGGCTCTGGTGTGAGAAAAGGGAGAGGCCAGCCTGCCAGGCCTCCTCATCACAGAGGCGGCTGTGCCTGGGGTCCTGGCGGGGGCGCAGGAGCCCGCAGGGTGGGACTGAGGTCTCCGTGGTCCACAGAACCCAGGTGGGATCCAGGCTGCACGATGCCATCTATACCCACTCTCGACCTCACTGTCAGCTTTACCTTTCCTGACTGGTGGGTTTTCTGGAAGCTTCTTCCCAGTGGTGGGGAGGGAGCTCCCAACCCACACTTGCTGGCTGTGAAGTTTCCGCGGAGAGCTGGGGTTTAGGAAGGGGATGTTCCGAGCTTTGCCACGTGCCACGGAGGAAAGCTGGCCGTGAGCCCGATACGCACCCCCCAGCTCCGAGTACTGCAGCGTCTGCGGGCCCCGAGGGGGCAGGACTGTGGGGACGTTCCCACCAGGGACTCCGTAGTAGGCAGGGGGAGCAAAGCAGGGGGAGCCCTCACTGCTGGGTGGGCGTGCCAACCCCTCAGACCAGGGAGGAGGCAGGGATAGGGTGAGGAGGAGGGTGTCAGGACCACTGACCACAGATGTGTGTGGACCCAACCCGGCAACTCTCGGGTTGCTGAGTTCTGGGCCAAGCGTGGTCATGATCGCCTTGTGATGGAGAGGCTGCCGTGCAGGGCGGCTGGTGGGGGAGCAGAGAGGAGACGGGAGCTGGGGTGTGGGCAGGACAGGGCTGAGGTGCCGCCCCCCAGAGGGACAAGCCCGGGGAGGGCAGAGGCTGCTTGTCTCCTAGGATGGCTCCTCCTGTTACGGGCGTGTGGCTGTGGTCCTAGAGCTAGCTCCCCTGCGCCCCTACCACGCAATTCCCGGGCCCAGCAGTCTCGTCCCGTGTCCCCTTCCTTCTCCAGCCATCCTGCCCCAGGCTCCTGGCAACCTCTCTCGTACTCATTGGTGTCTGCCTCTGATTCAACCCTGATGTCCCCAGCAGAGCCATCTCTGAAATGAAAGTATAAGATAGTGTATCAGTCATCTGTTGCCTCGTAACAAACACCCCACATCTAGCAGCGTAAACAGCACACGTCTGTGCTATGTTCTTGTGGGTTGGGCACCCAGGAGCGGCTCAGCTGGCCGGTTCTGCTCAGGGACTCCCTGAGGTCACGGCCATGCTGTCGGCCAGGGCTGTGGGCACCTAAGGCTGGACTGGGGCTGGGGGAGCCACCTCCCAGCTCCCTCACGTGGAGGAGGTTTGGTGGGATTGCTGGAAAGCCATCTGGGCCTGGGGTGGATGTGGATTTAAACAGACCCGCACCCACTTTCTCCAGTCAGGATCTAGTAGGGTTTTCTGTTTCTTCAGTTTGTTTTGAGTATTTCTGGGGACTTGTCTGTTACAGTTAAGGTTTCAGTTTTGGGTACAAAGTTGCTCATTGTATTTCTCAGGCCTTTAAAATTTGTAGTCTGTACTTTTTTATCTTTAATGTGAATGATGAAGTGTGTGTGGCTAGGAACATTGCAAACAGATCACAACGGCCACCTGTTGAAAAGCATCTGGTGAAGAACCTTCCCCCCGTGCCAGTTCTGATCCCCATTTTGAGGCGTGGGGTCAGTTCCGGGCCGGGTGCAGAGGTCAGTGCCCAAGCGGGCCCCTCGGCCGGTCGGCAGCCCCTCCATCCCTCACCAGGCGACGTGACTGTGACCTGTGTGGACTCACACCGCCTCTGAAACTGAATGCCTGGGTTTCCCCACCACACACCTGCCGTCCTCTGCACACGCCAGCCAGTGTCCAACAACTCACTTCACTTCTGACACGAACTACCTGGGGTTAGTGCAGACCCTGCAGGTCAACGCTCAGTCCCACAAGACGGCCCCACTTCAGGCACCAGCCCCAAGTCCAGGGCCTCCTGTACCTATAAATAGGGGGTTCCCACGACCCCTCCTCAGGGTCCATGATTTGCTGTAATGGCTCACAGAACTCGGGAAAGCACCTTATTTATGACACCCGTTTATTTTAAAGGCTACAACACAGGAACTGCCAGATGGAAGGGATGCGTAGGGCAAGGCATAGGGAGGGCGCAGAACCTCCACACCCCTCTCCAGGTGCACCACGCTCCCAGCACCTTGACGAGGTCACCTAGGAACCCCACCATTGAGGGGATTTTATGGAGGTTTCGTTGCATCGGTGTGATTGATTAAGCCATTGGCCACTGGTGATTAACTGGGTCCCTGGAGGTGGAGGTGGGGTGGGCTGAAAGTCCGACCCTGGAATCCCAGGCTTGGCTCCGCTGGTGACCAGCCCCCATCCTGAGGCTGCTGCGGGGTCGAGTCGTGTTGGCGTGAACTCGGGTGGGGTTGGAAGGGGCTCCCCCGCCCCTGTCACTCAGGGAACCCCGAGGAGTTTAGAGCTTTGAGCCAGGCACCTGCAAGAAGACCAAGTATGTTCCGTACTCCATCACGATGTTACAACGTACCTAGAAAACACGATTATTTCAAATGTCAGGGGAGTGAGGTGACAGTGGCCAAGCAGTCACGGGGTCTGAGTGGCGAGGTTCGGGCCTCCCTGCGTTTGGGGTGTGGGGCCTGTAGGGCGGCAGGCCCGCTTCGGCACGCTGCGCAAGGAGCGAGCTGAGAGTGTCGCGGGTGTTTGCTGCGGGGCTGCAAGCGGGAGGGCCAAGCACCGTCTGCAGGAGTGACTTGAGTCCCTGGTCCCGGTCCCTCCCTTGGGCTGGCCGCGGCGGTCACTGGGCTCTGCGGGCGGCTGGGGCATAGAGGACCCGCTGTCACCAGGCGTCCCCTCCGCGCAGGACGTCGCCTCGGGGAAATGCCCGTCGCTCAGCCTGGACATCTGGCGAATTCTGTCCGTTTGTACCTGGAGACCCCCAGGTTTCCTGTCCCTTAGTCCGTCTCCCTTCCACGAGGCTTCCTAGGCACGGGAGGAGCCCCGAGAGGTCAGAGTGCACAGGTCCCTGGACACAGCGCTGGGGCTCCACGCTGTCCAAGGCCGGCTCCCACCCGGGCCTGCCGCCCGCAGCTGCCCGGAGCTGCCAGGCCTGGAAGCTTGTTGGTCAGCTGGGTTCCCACTGCTTTCTCACAGGAGCAGCCTCTTGGTTCTTGTCCTTATTTTTGTGTCATGCACACAGTGCCTTAGAGATTGTGGCCGGAATGTGGCTGTGAGCCTTCCCTGGGGAGGGCCCCCCACGAGGCCAGGGTGCTGATGTGCCTCCCCAGTGGCCACAGGGGCGGCCGGACCCTGACTCCCAAGTCTTGTGTGGATGTCACTGGGCCGGTGAGAGGGCGGGGGGCCCGGCACCGAGAGGTCAGGCAGTCGCGGCCTTTTCACGGCCTGCTGGACTGAGGGGGGCAGAGGGTGAGCAGGTGGGGCTGGGGGCCTCGCCCTGGCCGTCCGTCCACCAGCCCAGGGTGGGGGAGGGCACCATGGGAGGGTCCGGCAGAGGCGGGGAAGACCCGGGGTGGTGGTGGTTGACCTGCAGCTTCTGTATTTGTGAGGCTAGTTCCCTGTCCACATGTTTCAAGTTCGTTTTCTGAGCAGCTTGTGTCTGCCTTTCATTTCGTCCTTTTTATTCGTGCTTCAGTTTCCCCCAAGTTGAGTAAACAGACCGTGTCACGGTAGATGTACTCTGTCTAGTCTGCTTTAACCTGTTCGCTTCTCCCGATCGACTGTCGCGTGAGCGTATTGCTTTAGACGAACGTGGAAGGTGATGAGTGTAAAAACCGCACGTGGCGGGTACACCCATCTCTCTTGCGGAGGGGACACTGTTACCGCTGTGGGTGGCACTGTGGGTGGAGGTGTGCCCAGTGGCCTCGGGGCCACGCTCTCTTCCCTCTTCTGAGAAGGTCAGTGCCGGGGTCAGGCGAGGTGCCAGACACGCAGGGCCCAGGGCACGAGGCATGAGAGAGGCTGTGTTCGTAAGGCCCCCGTAGCCCTGTCGCTGAGGTCACCACGGGCTCTCGCTGGTGAAATGAGGATCCCCGGGCACTGCAGGCCGCCCAGCAGGAGACACCCCAGTGGTGCCATCCTGGCTGTGCGACCTGGTGACGGCCCCCCCAGCCGGTGTCTGGGCCTCCAGAGAGACCCAGAGACAGGTGGCCGTCCACTGCAGAGTGGACTCGCCAACCCCAAGACCCAGGGGTCAGCCTTCCTTGTCACCATCTCTTTCAGCGCACGGCTTCTTGAGGAAGGAGGGGGGTGGATGGATTCAGAGGCCTTGCACGTCCTCTCCCGTTGCCCAGGACCGGCCCCTTCACACTCCAGACGCTGCCCTCAGCTTCCGGGCCCCGCACCATCCCGTCTGGTCCTGGTTCCCCAATCTCCTCTCTGTCCTCCAAGCATTTCGTGAGGACAGACCTCGTGTGTCTGTGTTTGTCGGTTGTGCCGGGTCCTTGGGGGTCAGTCGGGTCCAGGGGGCTCCCGCATTGCTGGGGAGATGATTTCGGGGTGTGATTTTCTTCAGTCTGCCTTCTGGGGCCCCCGTCCTCAGAGGGTGGGCCTCCTGACTGGTCCCCTCTTTCCCTTTGTCGGTTCGCAGATGGAGGATCTTATCCCTGGGTGTTGGGGGTCTGGTTTTGGGGACGTTTTCTTTGTCTTGCAGCGCCTGTTTCCTCCAGACTGCTTCCTCTTTTGGGTTATCCTCACTGCTGCCTTACATACAAGATGCTGTTCCCAGGTGTTTGGTAACGTTGGGACGCCTGCCTGCGTTTAAGACGGGGACCCAAAGGCCGATCGGCGGCCCCATGTGCCTGGGTGTGGCCCTTCGGCCGTGAGCTTTTTGTGGGGTGCTGGGACCCCCCAAGTCTTCACCCCCAGTTCCACAGAGAGGCCTCTTCCAGTGCTGCCTGGGGAGGCTGGGAGTCCAGACGGGGTGCCGACCCTCAGGTGGCCCCCGTTTCCACATGTGTCCTGCTCGTGGTGGACCCCCCCGTCCCCCCAGTCCTGTGGTGTCCACCGGGCCGGCCTCCGCCCGTGGCGGGTGAGGAGGGCCTTGGCTCGGCCAGGTCGGCCGCGGTGCATGTCCGGGTTCCTCTCCTCGGCTGGAGCCCAGGCTGGACCCGCGCCCGGGTGCTGGGCTCCAGGGGCTCCGGGCAGCCGGGGGCTCCCGCCTGGGCTGTGACCGTGGCCTGTGGGCAGGGCCAGCTCTGGTCTCGAGCATGGACACTGGGCTGTGCTTCCAGGAAGAGACCTGACGAGCCTGCGGCTGGGCCGGGCCGGCCGTTTGCTGGCAGGATGGTGTCTGTTCTTGCAGAAGCTTGCGGCTCAGTCTCACGGGGCCTCTTGGCTCCAGCCGCGGAGGGTTGAGCGTGAGCTCTTGCCTGCGTCAGTTGGGTGGTCTGTGGTGGGCGCGTCCCCCAGGCTGTTTTGCACACAAGGTGAAAGACCCTCTAAAACTGAGGGCCCCTGATTCAGACCTCAAAGTTTTGACCTTTGATTGTTTTTGTAAAATTTATTTATTTGTTTATTTATTTATTTATGTTTAGCTGCGCTGGGTCTTCGTTGCTGCGCGCGGGCTTTCTCTAGTTGCGGCGAGCAGACCCTACTCTTCGTTGCGGTGCACAGGCTTTTCATTGCGGGGGCTTCTCTTGTTGCGGAGCATGGGCTCTAGGTGTGCGGGCTTCAGTAGTTGTAGCACGTGAGCTCAGTAGTTGTGGCGCACGGGCTTAGTTGCCCCACCGCCTGTGGGATCTTCCTGGACCAGTGATCGAACCTGTGTCCTCTGCATTGGCAGGCGGTTTCCTAACCACTGTGCCACCAGGGAAGTCCTGACCTTTGATTTTGAAAAGATATTTTCTGTTCATCTGCTTAGATGCAGGTCACCGTCAGACCAGAGCAGCACCGTCCGGCAGCGAGGGTCACACGTGTCAGGTCAGGCCCGGCCCTCTGGAGCTTTGTGACGCCCCTTTTGGGCTCTTCAGTGTGAAGAGTCAGTGGCTTCGAGCTGTGCGTGGCCTGAGCCGGGAGTGTCCAGAGCTGCTGCATTCACGCTTGAGCCGCAGTTGTGGTCGTAGGCGGGCCTCCGTCCTGGCCACCGAGAGGACCTGTGGGCCGTGGTCCTCCCGCCAGCTGTCAGGTTACTACCGTCTGGGTAGGGCTTCAACTTCCGTGCTGTGAATCAAAAGGAGAATTTTGTAGGTGGAGATGTGAGGAAGGACACGTCAGCTTCTGCTGCTGTGGGTGGAGGGCTGGGCCCGCCGTGCTGTGGGGTCTGCGTACGAAAGTGACCTTGACTGTGGCATCCACCTTGATTTGAATGAAGAAGAAATTATCTCACGCGTCCTCATTTTGTGACCAGGGCTTGTGGCCAGTTGTCAGATCTTCAGGGACTTGATTCTTCAGTGTTACTTCTTGGTGGCTCACTCTTTACAGTAGGACAACAGCCGAAATAAGGCCGTTGGTCTGGTGGAGCTGAGTGGCACCCCCGAAAGCACTGGTTCCAGAGGGAGCTGCGTGTGTGGTTCTGGGGGGCCTGTTCCAGGGAGACGTGTGTCCAGGAGCCTGACCGCGGGAGGCCTGGGGGCACCCTCGCCCCGTGGCCGCCACCCCCACACACACGTCGCCACGTCGGATTCTGCCAATGCCCTGAGAAGCCCAAAAACACGTGGTGACATGTCTGCGGGGCACGGTGGGCAGCCCAGGGGTGACGCCTGGACACGCTGTGGACAGCACGTGGCACTGCACGAAGCTGCGGGACCAGGAGTTCAGGGAGGGACCAGCGGCAGACCATCGGCAGAGCGGCTCTCAGGGGCGTGGGGTGGGGAGATGCCCGCCAGGCTGGAGGGGGTGGAGGCTCAGGGGAGGCCCCCTGTGTAGAGTGTGCGTCTCAGATGTTCTAAGGTGAGGACAGTCACGGCGTGTCGGTGTTGAAAGCGGAACCATTGGAAGAGGGAGGGCTGAGGGGAGAGGAAGGTGGGCACCGGGGGTGGCTGTGGGGCTCGCCTGGCAGGAGCTGGGGACCCTGGTGGGGGTCCCCTGAGGCAGGCTGTGGAGGCGGGCGCCGGCTGGGCTGACAAGCGGGGCCGTTGTTGCGCGAGGACCCCGGACCTCCGGCCAGTCCTTCCGCAGGTATTTGATGGGATCGTGGACACACCTCCGGCCTCGAGTCCCCGGGCCCCTGTCCCCCATGAGCCGGGTCTCAGTGGGGCCATGGCCCTGGGCAAGGCAGGGGCGCGGGCAGGCAGGGCTCTGAGAAAGTGGCCCCGAGGGTGGGAGGGCGTGTGGCGGGGCCCAGGGGACCGAGGACGCCTTCTGTGACCTCGGGGACCCCTCTTGGTGGGGTGCCACCTCCCCTGTGGCCTCCTGGAGATGCTTCAAGCCCGTGTCTTTTCTGTTGCAGACGTTAAAAAATTCAAAAAGCCTTTGCTCCCTCGATTATGAAGACGAGGATGAGGAAGACGCCCAAGTGAAGACAGCCGTGTCCTCCCCATGCGACCCGCACGGCCCCATGAGCACCGCTGCGCCCAGCCCCGGCGACGCCGGCCCCAGCCCGGGGGTCTGGCGGGGGTGGGTGGCCGGTGAGGGCGAGGGCGGGAGTGGCGGGGACCCGAGTGACTGGGACAGCGCTGGGGAGGAGGGCATCTTCCCCCTGGGCCGCGGCGAGCTGGACCTGGAGCAGATCGAGAACAACTGACCGGCAGGCGGGGGAGCCCCGGCTCTTCCCCGCGAATGCGCTGTTTTGAACTCGAGGTGTCGCTTTGATCCAGTCTTTCCTAAAGAAGTGTTCTGCGTTTTTACTGCGTTTACGGTTCCGAGAAAGCGTCTCTGTTTTGAAGTGAATTTTTGTGAGGGCATTCTGTTAACAGGGTCTGTGCACAGACCCTGGGGTGGGTTTGCGTTCCTTTGGTGAAACGCCTGCTGTGAAGGGCACTGCGCGTGGTTCAGCTGCTCGGAAACACTGGGCGCGTGGCCGGCCCCTCTGTGGACGCGGTCGTTGTGTGCCGGGCTGTTTGGAGCAGGGCCGCGTCGCTGAGGACTTGGGACGGGCCGTGAGGACGTGGTCCTGGCAGCCCTGCTCTGTCACTTCAATAAAAGGCATTCATTTGCTTTGCGGTGTGGCTTCTGCCGCTCGCTTTTCTCCCCAGGTCACGTAGGCCTGGTTGGCCTCGCGTCTCTTTTTGTTCATTCTAACAATAAAATCATAGGCTTTCTACCAAACACGTTGATCTAAGGAACTTTGGGTAAGAGGAAGGATTTGCGATAGCGAAAGGAGACGTTTATAATCTTTGGAGAAATATTCTTGCTTTTCTTTCCTGAGAAAATGGTCGTGGGGCCCTGTTGTTAACTGGAAGCGCCTTCTGAACTGGCTTGGGCTTAGCTGGGGGCCGGGCAAGGCTGGGAAGCGTGCTCTTCCCCATGGGCCCCCCATTGGCCCTACCCTGTGAGGTGGGGGGCAGGGTCTTTGAGTGCTGCGCGGCCGCCTGCCGGGCACCCACCCTCCTCTTGCCTCTTGGGAAACTCAGCAGCACCTGTTCTGACACAGTTACTTGCAGAACTGAAGTGGCGGTAAAGGCTTCTTTTCCCATCAGTGTCGAAGAGGTCTTTCTTCTCTTAAAACCTCGGCGGCAGCCTGAGGGCCCCGCTGTCCTCAGAGGCACAGTTGGGCTCCTGGTTGCTCTCCTGGGAAGTGGGGGGGGGGGGGGTGGATGTCTGTGCCGCAGACAGATGCAGAGGGGCCTCCTGCCTTTTCTGAACAGCCCACATGTCCAGTCAGAGGCCCTTGCCACTGGCTGGGCCCGTCTGGGGTGTCACCTGGACAGCGGGGATTTGGAAGCTGCCTGGGTTTTTTTGTTTTTTTTTTTGTTTTTTTTTTTGCGGTACGCGGGCATCTCACTGTTGTGGCCTCTCCCGTTGCGGAGCACGGGCTCCGGACGCGCAGGCTCAGCGGCCATGGCTCACGGGCCCAGCCACTCCGCGGCATGTGGGATCTTCCCGGACCGGGGCACGAACCCGTGTCCCCTGCATCGGCAGGCGGACTCTCAACCACTGCGCCACCAGGGAAGCCCTTTTTTGGGCTTTTTTTGGCGACGCCGCGCAGCATGTGATATCTTAGTTCCTTGACAGGGATTGAACCCTTGTCCCATGCAGTGGAAGCGTGGAGTCTTAACCATTGGACCTCCAGGGAAGCCCTGGAAGCTGCCCAGGTTTAGCTGAAAGAGAAAAGAACAAAAATAAGTTGCCGAGGGAGCCGGGGTGGGGGTGAGACGGGAAGGTGGCTGCAGGGGACGTGGTGCTGGTGGTGTTGGGACGGCTGGAGAGCCCCCAGGATGGCTCTTCAGCAGGGGCTGGAGGAGGGGACCCTGGCCTGGCAAAGGCTACTGTAGGGCCCAGGCGGGGAAGCGTGGGAGAGAGTCGGCGACGGCAGGGGCAGTGCTGTGTGCAGGAGTGAGCCCAGCCGGGCCCAGCCCCGGGGGGCCCTGAGCAGGTGGCGGGCGGGCAGGGGAGAGCTCCCCACAACCCTGTCCAGCTGGGCCGGCTGTGGGTCTCCAGGCCGAGCACATCTGTGTCACTCCAAGCTGCTCGGGGTCAGCCTGCAGGTCTGGGCGGCCGCGGAGGGGCGTCTTAGGAGCCCAGGTGAGCACCGCTGCTCCGCAGCTCCCAGCCTCCTGACCTCTTCCAGGTGAGTGCCTTGTGACCCCCATGCTGGTTGCCCCCAGATAGTAAATACCTTGGATTTGGAGGGTCACGTACAGTCTTCTCCCCGCAGAAGTGGAAAATCCATCTGAGCTCTCTCGGGCAGTCACCGTTCAGGGGTCGCTTGCTGGTGCCTGAATTCGGGGAATTAAAGGATAAAGTCAAAGACAGAAGGAGGAATCGATGGTAAAGTAAGAGCAGAAACGATGGAAGCGGACAGAGCCAGAGCGAGGAGACAGACCCAGAGCGAGGAGACGGGAGTGTTGCCTCTGATGAACTCAGGTGACGGGCCGAGCGGGACGGAGCCCAGAGGGACAGTCAGGGGTGACAAGAGGACAGAGCCTGAGGGCAGCAGGGCCCCTGCCGATGGTGAGAGGGCGAGGTGGGCGGCGGGGAGGAAAGGGCGAATTCCCAGGAAAATAGTGCAGAAGCCAGTGCCGGAAGTCAGAACCCAGGGCTAGTCCTGCAACCACTGAACAAAATGGGCCGTGGCTGAGCATCTTCCTGCAAAGACCACACCCACCCCAGAAGACTTTGGGCAAATCCTACAAAATACACAAGATGGAGGAGATTCCAGTTGGAGAAGACATGCCCCCGAGAATCCAGTGTGGCCAGGGAGGCCCTGACACGACGGCGTGGAGGGGCGGTGGGGGTGGGGTGGAGCTCAGCGGTGGTCGGGGTCAAGGGTCAGAGTGGTCAGGGTCGAGGGCAAGCAGGGTCCGTCTCCTGGCCTTCACCCCAGGCCTCCGGACAGCAGGGAGAGGGCCCTGGTCCCCTCACAGTGGCCACCAGCCTGTAGGTGCCAAGCCCCTCCGCCCTTTCCCCGGGCCCCCTGACCTTGACCCCCTCCCCCACCCCACTACTCAGCTGGGCCCCCCTCCCGGGGTGCCCGCAGCCCATCCCGACCGTGGGCCTCTGCCCTGGTGTCGAGTGGGAGGGGAAGTGCCTGCCCATCATGCACCTTTTCCTATTTTTCTGCAGCTGTGGATATAGCTTTTAAAAACCTATTTAAGTTGATTTTGGTAATTTATATTGTCTTAGAACGTTGTCAGTTTCATCAAGAATATCCCATGTACTAACCTGTCACTTTTAATCCGGGCTCTCTGGTCCCCTCTTCTGGGCCCGCACGGCGTCTGGGTTCTCTCGCTCTGTTGATTAGCCTGGTCAGACGTTTGTTTATTTTATTTATTTATTTTGAGGAACCAGCGCTTGGATTTACTTTTGAGTTCCCCCATTTTCCTCGTTTCCAATTCATTAATCCGCCTTTATCTGTACTCCTCGCTCCTGCCTCCCGCGGATTTACTTTATTGTTCTGTTTTCCCTCCTTGTGTCGAATGTTGAGTTCATTTATTTTCAGTCTCTCTTGCTCAGTAATAAAAACATTTAAGGTTGCGAATTCTCTGACAACCGTTCCTGAAGCTGGCCCCGGGGATGTGCAGTCTCTCTCCCAACACCTGTGAAATCGTCTGTCACAGCAACTTTCATTTGCTCTCTGACCTAGGAGTTATTTAGGAGAGTAGCTTTGAATTTCCAAATCATCTGGCTTCTTTTTTAGATCCTTTTAGCAATTTTTAGTGTCACTGCATTGGTTTAAATAATGAGGCGTATAAATGTCTCACCGTTTGGAATGTGGTGAGGCATGCTTGCATGTGTGTGCATGTGTGTACCTACGTGCACACATATGCAAGCGTGCACACCCACGTGCCCACACATGAACCTGCGTGCACCCACATGTGTGCACCTGTGGGCCCACGTGTGTGTGTGTACATGCATGGGCGTGTATATGCACGTGTGGGGCTGTGCCCACGTGCACGTGTGTGCATGCACACGTGTGGGGAATGTTATGTGGTTTCTGGCCGGGCGAGGGCTGTCCAGTCAAGGGCGTCCAGGAGGGGACTCAGGCCTCGTCCACCTTCCAGTTTTGTCCACCCGGTCCTGGGTCTCTGGCTGAGGTCTGGGCGCTGGAGCTGGCATCCCCAGATGCTCACGGTGACATCCCTGATCTCGCGCCCCTTGCTGGGTCTCGATGGCCAGGACTGCTTGTTAACAGGCTGAAAAGACACCTTGGAGGCCCCCGGGCGGGCGGCCTGGGAAGGGCTTGTTGGGGATCCTTGTGCTGGTGGCAGAGGGTGGGGCTCGTCCTGTGGCCCCAGGTCCTCCCTCCAACCCCAAAGACAAGGAGCAGAGCGCGAGGAAGACCCGGGAGATTCACAGGAAGTCCAATTTTATTCCTAGTTTGCTAATGATAAAAAAATCATGAACGAACGTTGAATTTTCGTTTATTCGTCAGTTGAGATGATCATACGATGTTTCTCCTTTAATCTGTACATGAGTTTTCTAGGGCAGCCACAGCAAATACTACAGACTGGGGAGGGTGCGTTGGGGGCCTCAGACAACAGGCATTTGCTCCCCCCAGTCCTGGGGGCTGCAAGTCCCATTTCAGGGTGTGCGCGGGGCTGGGTCCTCCTGAGGCGGCCTCTCCTGGGCGTGCAGACGGCCACCTCCTCCCCGTGTCCTCACAGGGTCGTCCCTCTGTGTGTGTCTGTGTCCTAATCTCCTCCTCCTATAAGGACACCAGTCAGATTGGATCAGGGCCCACCCTTGGGACCTCATTTTACATTATTCACCTCTTTAAAGACCCTGTCTCCAATTTTTTTTTTATTGTGGTAAAATACGTATAACATAACATTTACCACGTTAACCATTAAAAAAATTTTTTTTTATTGGGGTATAGTTGATTTACAACGTTGTGTTAGTTTCAGGTGTACAGCAAAGTGACTCAGTTATACCTATACATATATCCACTCTTTTTTAGGCCATATAGGCCATTACGGAGTATTGAGTAGAGTTCCCTGTGCTCTACAGTAGACCCTTATGAGTTACCTATTTTATATATAGTAGTGTGTCTGTGCCCATCCCAGTCTCCCAGTTGATCCCTCCCCCCCTTACCCCCTGGTAACCATAAATTTGTTTTCTACATCCATGACTCTACTTCTGTTTTTAAGTGCACAGTTCAGTGGCATTAAGTACATTCGCGTTGCTGTGCAGCCGTCACCATCCATCTCCAGAACTTTTCCATCTTCCCAAACTGAGCTCTGCACCCATTAAACACTAACCTTCCGTCCCCCTCCCCCGGCCCCCACCATCTGCTTTCTGTCTCTATGGATCTGACTCCTCTAGGGACTCATATAAGTGGAATCACACAGTATTTTTTTTTTTAACTGACTTATGTCACTGAGGATAATGTCCTCAACGTTCATCCATGTTGTAGCAGGTGTCAGAATCTCCTTCCCTTTTAAGGCTGAATAACATTCCACTGTGTGAATGGACACTTGGGTTGTGTCTACCTTTTGCCTGTTGTGAGTAACGCTGCTATGAACATGGGGGTACAAATACCCCACTGAGACCCTGCTGTCAGTTCTTTTGAGCGTGTGACCAGAAGTGGAATTGCCAGGTTCAGTGGTGACTGTTTAGTTTTTTGAGGAGCCTCCACACTGTTCTCCAGCAGCTGCGCCATTTCACGTTCTGCCAGCCGTGCACAGGGCTCCAGTTTCTCCACATCCTGGCTGACACTTGTTTTCTGTTGTTTTTTTTGTCTGTTTTTTGTTGTTGTTTTTTTTTAATGTTGAGCCTTCTTCTAATTTATTTATTTTTATTTTTGGCTGTGTTGGGTCTTCGTTTCTGTGCAAGGGCTTTCTCTAGTTGCGTCAAGCGGGGGCCACTCTTCATCGCGGTGCGCGGGCCTCTCACTGTCTTGGCCTCTCTTGTTGCGGAGCACAGGCTCCAGATGCGCAGGCTCAGTAGTTGTGGCTCACGGGCCCAGTTGCTCTGCGGCATGTGGGATCTTCCCGGACCGGGGCATGAACCTGCGTCCCCTGCATCGGCAGGCGGACTCTCAACCACTGCGCCACCAGGGAAGCCCTCGCCTTTATTTTTGAAGGATAGTTTTGCCATACATGGAATTCTAGTTTGTCTCGTTCCTTCTTTAAAGAAACAATTCCGTTGTCTTCGGGCTTGCATAGTTTTTGGTGAGAGGTCAGAAGTGATTTTATTGTTGAATCCCTGTAAGTGATGTGTCTTTTTTTTTTTCCTGGAAGCGTTTGAGATTTTCTCTTTAGTTTTGGTTTACAGCAGTTGGCCACACCTAGGAATGGTTTTTCTTTGTATTTATCTTGCACGGTTGCTGCTGTTTCAGCCAGCTTCTGAACTCAGTGGGTTGTTAGATTTTTTGCTGTAGTCTTCTCTCTTCTGCCCTCTGGGCCTCCAGCTCCATGCCTGTTAGACACTTGATAGTTTGGACTGTCGACCAAGCCCGCTGACCCCCCACCGCTGCAGGCAGACCCACCGTGCCAGACAGGTGCCCACCCCAGGTGCCCGTGAGGAAAGGCTCGTCTCTCTGTGCAACTCAATTCTTCAAGCTGCCCTGCAGGCGCTGCTTTTCCTGCATCCCTGGCTTTCATGTGATGAGTTTTCTTGTCGGAAGCCGAGGGTTTCAACACCCTCTGCATTCTGACCAGAAGCGGGCGTCACTGGGTCTATATTTTTACATCCTTTTGTGTTAAATCTTTCGGTAGCCTTGCATGTTAGGCCTTTGGTGAACAGACCAGAGTGGTTTTCTTAATCCCACCTCCAGCTTTACCTGGAGAATTAGGTGTTTTTTCACTTATTGTAAGTCTTCTGTCACTGGGTTCTGTGGCTTCTCCCTCTCCTGGTCGTGATGTTATGAGTTCTGTTTCTGCTCTGTAAGTGGGTGCCCCGCCGTCATAATGAGCATCCTTACCTCGCAAAGTCTGAAGCTCACCCAGGTCTTTGCCTCCCCCCGAACACCAGGACCTTGGTCACTTTAATTCCGGCCCTGCCCTTTTGGCTTTCTGTCCTCTTCTTGTGCACGGGCAGCCTCGTTTTACCCCCAGGACGTTGACAGTCCTGTCATGTGCTGTCAGTGGCTGTGGGTGTCCCCACATATGTCCCACCCTGATGGCTCTTCGTTGCCCTTTGCACCGCACATGTTTCCTCGGAGTCACCCTCGGTCCTGCCGCCAGGGCTTCTCCAAGGAAACTTGCAAGCAGCCAGCTTCCCTCGGCGGGCCAGCTAGCCACAGCACACCCGCCATCTGCGGAGCCTGATGGAAGTGTGGGTGCGGCCCACAGCCAGCATGAACCCAGGAGGCGGGGGTCATGGGGTGTCTCTGCCCTTTCAGCTCAGGGGAACTTTCTCTGGGTCTTGCATGTGCCCCGTGCTGGGACCCCTCCCCAGGGAGCTCCCCTTCAGCTGGGAACTCGCTCCAAGAACAAGAAACCACAGTGACAGATGACAAATGAGACCCCACAGCATTGCACGGACTGCAGCGGAGAGAGTGTGCTGTGGCGTCTGGGATGAACACCAGCCTTGCCGCTCCCAGGCCGAGACCTGGGACATGTGGGGTGACCGAGACGCTTGCTGTGGGTGCCGCCGTGCGGGAGGGTCATGTCGTCCACCCCTGCACAGCCAGGAGCTCCCTGGGGCGAGGCTGTGGGGAGCCCAGGCGGGCACAGGTGGGCGGGCACAGGTGAGGGGCTAGAGGGGGGCTGGGGCCAGGCAGATGCAGCGGCCACAGGACCAAAGCCTTCCGTCTCTGGTATTATTATTTTAAAAGTCTTACACAATTAATTGCAAACATCTTTTTACTGTTAGTGTATGAGATTTATTGACTTAGGTATTAATTTCATATATTACTATACATCCAAGTTATCTCATTTTTGTTTTCTTTTAAATATGGAACGCTTCACGAATTTGCGTGTCATCCTTGCGCAGGGACCATGCTAATCGTCTCTGTATCCCTCCAATCTAATTGTCTTTTTGAAACTTGCTTTGAGGTGGAACTCACATGACATAAAATTAACCATCTTAAGGTGGCAGTTACGACATTGACAGGGTTGTGCAGCCACCATCTCCATCCAGTTCCGAGGCATTTCACCCCGTGGCCCCAAAGAAGCCCCCTACCCTTGGCCATCACCCCACCAGCCTGCTCTGCTTCTGTGGATTTACCCATTCTGGACATTTCACGGAAATGGAATCGCACATCAGGGCCCTTGGTGCAGGAGAGGAAGAGGCCTCGGGAGGCGGGGGACGGGCCCTGGGCTGAGTGTACCCACGAGATCAAGGCTCGGCACCTGGCAGCCCTCGGGCCTGGCTGTTCCCAAAGCGAAGCGTGTCGGGCGGCAGAGGTGAGCAGGGACCGCACAGGCTGTCTGGCCCACGAGGGGGAAACGCTGCCTCTGGTGCTTTATGGAATCTGCGGACCCCGCGGTCGGTGCCCAGTTCTCCCAGTCTCCCAGCCCCGCCACCGACGCCTGGCTGGATGCGTGGCCGCCGCTAGCCTGGTTATGCTCGCCGTCGACAGAAGGACACAGGGTGCTGGACCAGGGTAGGGAGGTCCAGGGCCCGGCCCCCGGGAGCCCCAGTTCTTTGGGCCCCAGCGTAGCATCCGTCCAATGGGGATTGACGCCCATTCTCCTGGCTTCCTGGGAGCACGGCCGCCTCGTGGGTGTAGCTCGGCTCAGGGCGGCTGGCAGGGGTGGCTGATGCCCTTGTGCGCGAGGCGTGGGTCCTCTGTCCTGCTGTCCTGGCACAGACCTCCACCAGCCCTGGCAGGCGGGCGGCAGGACACCCTGTCCGTTAACAGATACCAAGGCCTCCTCCTTCAGGGGTGCTGGGGACACAGGGGGCAGTGGGTACTCACTCAGGCCCAGGGCCTGGCTTCGCCTCCCAGCATGGTACCTCCTCTGTCTGAATGGACCCGGGGCGTGAGGGCGAGGCGGACTGACCGGGGCAGGGTGTTGAGCGGCCACGGTTTTTGCCCCTCTGTCGTGGTTTTGGCCTTTGAGGGGGGGGGCCCTGATCTCAGAGCTGCCTTGGGTGGCCCAGGTGGGTCTGTGTGGTGAGGACAGCCACGGCAGCCCTGGGACTACCAGGGACTCAGGGCTGGCTCCCTCCTCCCGGGGGGCTGGCTTGGGCCTGAGACACTTGTTCTGGGAGCCCCCAGTATGCCCTCCATGAAAGCAGGGTGTGAGCAGGGCTGCCCTGGGCATCGGGCTCCCGTCTGCCAAGGGTCCGCTCTGTGCCGGGCCCGGGCGGTTCTCCACGCCAGGCCAAGGCCACGCTGCAGGGGCTGCGGGGGAGGCTGCAGGTGGACCTGACGGATGACAGGCTAGTGCACAGAGGGGCCTCCGGGGGGCGGAGCCTGTGGCCTGGGGGGCTTTGTCCCTTCATGGGTCAGGGAGGGAGAGGCTGGGCCTCACCTTGCCAGGCAGTGTCTGCTGCCTAGGGCTCCCCGGCCCATCCCACCCGCCCTCCGCAGCCTTCCGGACCCGGCTCAGAGATCCCGGACCAGGGCAGGGAGGGGCAGGGCTGCCCCAGGGCTCTGCAGCCACACAGGCCCCCCACAGCCAGGGCTGTGCCGCAGACGGCCCCTGAGATGCTCACTGTGCAGCCGGTGATGCCCCAGCTGCTCACACTTGGATGCGGGTGTGCCCAGAGCAGCTGGGATCACAGGCCAGGGCCGGCGGGGGCGCCTCCCTCCCCATCCTCCTGAGGGTGTGGGCTGGGGCCGAGGGCCCGAGGGCCCGAGGGGAGCAGCTGCGCGTGGGCATCGCACTGTGGCTGCCCAAGCTGGGCGGGGGTCTTGGATCGAGGCCTGTTTCTCAGCTTGAAGCCTGAGGGTCCAGACGCTGGACGCTCTCAGTGTGTGGGGCTAGGGGTCCTGGCCTCACGGGGCGACCGGGACGCTCGTGCAGGAATTGGAGGATGGATGCTCACCTCCCCACAGCTGGCGGAGCCAGGTGGCCCTAGACCTAGGCAGTGGCTGCTCTGCCCAGAACTCGGCCCCACCCCCTTGGTCCCCCGCTGCCCTCTGGCTGGGCCTCTGGGGTGCATGGTCCAGGCCCAAAGAGGGGCTCTACTTCCACTGGCCAGCTCCTGGAGGCCCCTGTGGCTGGGTGGTCCTGCGGTGGCCGGTGGCTCCACCTGCACTTTCCTTGGCGGTCGCTGGGTGGCAGCAAAGATTGCCCCTGGCAGTGGCTGAGACCTCAGCCTGCCCGGCGTGTGGGCAAGCCTGCGGGGGGTGGGGGTGGGGTGGGGGGTGGAGGGTGGTCTGGAACCTGGCGTGGGAGTGGAGGTGGCGCAGACCCTGGGGCCCCGGGTGTGGTGGCGATGGTGTCCCCCGGTCAGTCTCCCCACTTCAGTGTCCTCAGGGCTTCTGGTGGCTCCTTCTACTTCCCAGAGAGGGCTGAGTCCAGGAAGGGGATCAATGCCATTCCCAAAGAGCGCTGGCCACCCTGGGGAGTGTGGACAAGATGAGATGTCCCCTCCCCAGGGAGGCCATCCATCCAGGAGGCTTGTCAGGAGTGCAGGAGCCCAGGGTCGGATGGGGCAGGGTGAGCTGTGGGTGTGGCCCCGGTGGCTGTGGGTGTGGCCCCAGTGGCTGTGAGCGTGGCCCCAGGGCTTACTGAACCCAGCGCTAGTCACTGGACACTGCAATTTACAGATGGGGCTCTGAGCCCAGAGAGGGTGCGGGACTCGCCTAAGGCCACAGAGCTCACACAGCCGAATCCCCCAGGGGCCACTTCACGGTGGGTGGGTTGCCAGGGGGAGCCCGGGGAAATTGAGGTTCAAGCCCCAGGCTCCCACCAACCTGCTGCGTGACCTTGGGAGCAGCCACCCCACTGAGTGGAGACCCTGGGAGGGACCAGCGCCCAAAGGTGAGGGCCTGGGACCCCCTTTTCCTGGGCTCCGTCCCTCACGCCCTCTCTCCACGTCCCGGCCTCGGCCTGGCTGCAGCCCTTGGCTGCTTGGCCCAGCCTAGACCCTGGCTCCGTCTGGCCAGTGAGTTTGGCACAGGTGATGGGAGGGCAAGTAGCATATGGGACCCAGGCCCGGTGGGGGTGGGTGGGAGGGGCGGAGGGCGGGGTGGGCCCCTCAGGGTCCCTCGGTCTGGGGCCCCTGGTACCATCGATCCTGCAGTTATTGGAGGAGTGATGTCGGCACGTACCTCTCCTGGGAAACGTGCGTCTGCAGACATTTCACCTGCACCAGCTGTCGCCGGTGGGCGGAATTAGTCAAGAACAGTGCCACCTGCTGAGCAGCTGCCGTGGTCTCGGCAGTGCCCTGGGGTCAGAAGTGGAGCTCGTGTCCCCTCCACCTGCTGGGCCAGGTGGGCCCTTCGTCCCCGGTACTTGGCCCACGGGGACCTGGGTGGCTGGGCTTCCCGGCCGGGCACTGACCAGGAGGCCTGGGGGCGCGAGAGGTAACAGCTGGGTCGGGGGGACCCTCGGGGGCTTGGGGCCTAACAGTGCACGGGCAGAAGCGGCTGGGGGACATGAGGCCCCCCTCCTGCACCAGGCCCGGGAGAGGCAGTGGGCCCTCCCCTTGAAGGTGGGCTGGGTGGGGGTGACTGTCCGGGTCTCCCCAGAACCCTGGTGGTGCCCCAGTGCTGACCGCAAACACCACCAGAACCCGAAGCCCAGGGATAGCCCCCACGGGTCCCCAATCCCCAGCCCGAGATGCCCACCCAGCCCTCCCCATCACATCTCACCCTGACTTGCCCACCCCCCCCTCCTGTGAAATCACTTGAACTTGGCACTGACAGCCTCCTGGCTGCCTCCGAGGGTCCTGACCCCTCCTCACTGCCCCCCCCCGCCCCCCGCCAGCCTCCCACCTCCTCTCCAATCCCCGCGTCGCCTCGGGCTCCCCCGGCCCTGACCACACGCGCTGAGACCCTGGATGGCGGGTTCCTCTCAGCCGTGAGCGATGTCCCTGAGCAGTTCCTGCAGGAAAGGTGCTGGGTAAGAGCCCATGGCAAGGAATGTTCCTCCTGGCATCTGGGACCCAACCCCAGGGCCAGCCTTCCCTTGGAGAGGTCTGCAGATGGCTGGTGCCCTGCAGCGGGGCCGGGGGGCCAGGCCAGCCTGGCTCTGTCGCCTCCCTCCTTTTTGGAGGGCTCTGTTATTGCTTCTGAGGATGTAAAAAGTCCCGTCTGCGGGGGCCTGCGGTGGGCATCTCCCTGAGGGTCCTGCCCGGAATCCTGATTCCCCCAGACCCCCCTTCTGGCAGCTGAACGGTTTGCCGGTGCCCCTGGGCCGTGGCGTCTGCCTCTCAAGCTCCATTCCCTCACTGAGTGGCGGGTCCCCGTGTGTCCCTCGAGCCCTGCTCCCCTGTCACCTGGGGCCTTGGAAGCTTTTCCCAGTGCCACACGGCTGAGAGGGACACTAAACAGCTCGCACTCCAGCTGCCTGGCTGTAGCGGGGCTGCGCTCTGGGGACCTGCCCTCTCTCTTTGTATGTGGAAGACAATTCACTGACTCTCCCGAGGGGCGTTGGGGTGCCCTGGCCTGCAGCACCCTGGGCGGGGGTTGCCGCCACCCCCTTTTATGGACAAGGAGATGAGGCCTAAGGGGGTGGGCAGACGTCCAGGCATAGACCCGAGCGGACGGTGGCTCATCTGCCCTCGCCCCGCCAGCCGCTCCCCGTCCCGCGGGCAAAGGGGTTTCTCTGCTCCTTGGTGACCGGGGGGACCCGGCAGGAGGTGGCTGGCTATCCCTGCAGACAGGGATCCGGACAGTCGGACAGGCTGCCCGCAGCTGGCTGGGAGCTGCCGAGGCAGGGAGGCCGGGCCTAACACCCCTTCCCTGGGTCCTCGGGTGTCCTGGGGTCCCTGGGAGGGGATGCCCCGTCTGCCAGGCCGGGGGCTGTACCAGTCGGGCACCAAGCTTCTCAGCGGCCACCGGAGACGGAGCCCGTCAGCGCTGCCCCCTCGACTTTTTTCTCCTCCCCAATTAATTAATTTAAATTGACCATTAAGTCAGCTGAGTTTTTGATTGATATTTTCATTAGCAGCCCTGTCCGACGCCCTAGGAATGTATGGTAATGTCCAATCTGCAGCGGCCGTGCTTCTCCAGCCGCGCTGAGTTATGGCTGGCACGGCGCGCGTCTCCCAGGGTAATTTGAATTCAGATGAGCTGCCGCAGCGTTCCAGAGCCTGGCGGCCGGCCGCTGACGGATGGCGCTCAGGTTACCACAAGGTCACCGGCGCAGCCACTACCCTCTGCGGGAGGGGCCGGCGGGCCTTGGGCGCCCCGGAAGGTGGGCGGCCAAGCGGACTCCGCGAAACTGGCGGACGGGAGCGCCTTCGGGAGAGCGCGGCCGCCGGCCTTCTGCCTGCTGTCCGCGGAGGGCGCGGGGTGGGGGCAGCTAGACGCCCGCCCTCGCTGGCACCAAGGCTGCCCCTCCGCGGGAGGGTAGGGCGGGGGCCTCGTCCCTGGAGAGCTCTGACCAGCAGGTCCCGGAGAGCTCGGCCGGCCCCCTGGAGCTGCTGATAGAGGCTGGGATCTGCCTGCAGCCGTGCATCCCTGTCCTGCAGCCGGGGCTCCCAGGCCTGGTCACCGCCAGCCCCGAGAGCTGGACTTGCCTTACCCCATGCTTCTCAGGGTGGGGAAGGGATGCCGGGCTGGTGGCCACGGCGGGAGGCCGTCCAGCTACGTGGCCGGGGCAGCTCACCTCTGTGCTCTGTGCCTCAGTTTCCTCATCGGTACCGTGGGATGACGTTGGGCCTTCTCCTCGGCTTGGGGCGAGGGGCTCAGGCAAAGCGCAACTCCTCTCCAGGCCTCTCCTCCCGCCTCCTGCTGACCTGCCGGGGAGGGGGTAGGACCTCCTGACCGGCCCCTCTCCTGGGCCCTCCAGGGCTAGGGTGCTGCCTGTGGACCCCAGGCCTAGGCAGGGGCTCCCAGGGGCCCTTGAGGCGCTTGGAAACATGGTGCCCGACACAGAGACCCCAAGGGCTGGCGTCTGGGCTGGGCCAGAGCGAGGCAGAGCATGCGTGGGTGGGATCTGCATGGCCGTCCTGGGGGACCACTGGGTCGGGGAGCAGGCCATGGGCAGGGGCTGAGAAGGAGCCCCACTGAAGGGCTGCTCCAGACAGATCTGCCTCTGGTCCAGGCGTCCAGGCCCAAGCTTGGACTGTCACAAGGGCTGGACAACGCATCCCAAGGCTGAGCTGTGTCCTGAGTCAGTGGACTGCAGAGGGTTGGCTGGACCTCGCCCCAGGCACCGTGACAGAGACGGTGCGAGATCAGAAGTTTGCCCCCATCCGTGGGTCCTGCTGGTCCCTGAAGACCCTGCTGGGGTCTCGGAGCTGCGGAGGCGGGGCCTTGGGACAGCCAGGGAGGGGGCACGAGTCCCGCCCAAGTCCCGCAGGGAGGAGTTGGCACTGGTCTGTGTCCTTGGCCAGAACTCTGTGGGGCTCATCCTGGCCCCTGTCCTCGCTCTCTGCTGGGTTGGGGGGCAGACTTGCCCCACAGGGCTCCCCCATCCCAAGTTTCTGGGCCTTCACCATCGTGGCCGAGCCAGATATCCTCTCTGGACCCCATTTCCCGATATTCCTTGCAGCTGTGTGCGGCCAAATAACAAAGGTCTGGCAAAGGAGATGTGAGTAAAAGTGCTGGACAGAGCTTTCGAGGGCTCCTTAAAAGTAGCTGACTCACCTGGGAAAAGCACCCCCTGTCCTTTGCGTTGCTTTTTTTCTGCTTCCTGAACAGAGGTGTGATGGCTGGGGCTCTGGCAACAGTTTGAACCATGAGGCGACCTTGAGACAGAAAGCCATGCGCAAGGAGCTGGAGAAGAAGGACAGAGATGCCTGGGTCTCCGATGACTGTGGAGACCCAGACCACCCTGGTTGGCCACCTGCAACTCTTGTCTCATGAGAGACACGTGAACGCCTGACTTACCGAAGCCACTTTTGCTGTTGCTGGTAGTGTTTTGGTGGTATATGCAGCCAGCGCAATTCCTGAGTGAGGCAGGAACCAAGGAGGATCCACCGTGTGTGGGAGCAGCTCCTAGAGAGGCCTCACTTGTTCCGGGACAGAGCAGAGGCTCGCAGGGCCAGTCCTGTGGGGCGTTCTACAGCGGGAGGGTCTGTTTCACCCAACAGCTGAGGTCAAGGTTACTTGGCTGTGGTCTATTACTGGAAAACACAGTGGCTTTTATGAGGCATCGACTTGTTTTTTAATACAATGTAAGGAAACGTGGGACAGAGAAAAGGAGGCGGAGACAGGACGGTGGGTGGGAGAGGACAAGTGAGGTGGAGCTTCCCCCGAGCCAGCTGGGGAGGAAGGCCCCCGCTCACCGGGTCTGCTCCGGCCTCCCCACCCAGCCCGCCCGTCTGGGCTCAGCCTGGCTGAGGGCCCTGTGCTCTGCAGTGTCCCCGCCCTCCACATCGCGGCCCCCCCACCCCCCCCGCCCCATCCCCGCTCCTGGGACCACGTGGGTCGCCCACGCGCGTTTGGATGTGGGAGCGCCCGTCTCAAAATCACTTCCTCATGGGTCAGGGAGATGCCGGGGTCACCAGCCTGTGGGGTCTTCCCCGAGGTGCCGCATCCCCTCCCGGGGGTGCACTTGCGGGAGGGGTCCTCCTTTGCTCAGGTGCAGAGAGCAAGGCGCTGTCAGCCTCACGATGCAGGGGAAGCGAGGGAAGGTTGCGCCGGCCGCCTGCCCTAGAAGATGGGCCAAAGGAAATCCTCGCAACAGACCAGAAGAAGCCCGGGACCTCAGCAGGAGGAGCGACGGGGACAGACCAGCAGAGGTGGGCGAACATGAAGGTCCCTGTCCCCCAAGTCCTCTGAATTCTGAGTGATGGTTGGAGCCAAACCGCACGCGGCCCACGTGGTTCCCAGTGAGCGGGAAGGAAACAGTGAAGATGACAGTGTTTCAAAGGGGGCAGGAGAGGACAGAAGGGGGCAAGGCTTGCACACGTCTTGGGGGTACCCTGTGTCTGAATAACACCCCAGAAGCTCTGGAAAGGGACCCCCTCAAAATCACCAAGGTGAATCCGTAAACGACCCCCAAAGTCGAGGAGCAGCTCTCCTGCGCTTTTCCTAAACCAGTAGCCTTGGCTTTCGGTTAGACCCGTGACCTGTGTTGCATTAATTTGGGGTGTGCTACGAGGAAGGAGGGGAGTCCGTCTCTTTCCAAAGACTTTCCTTCCCCCATTAATAAGCATTGGTGTCTCGTCAAAAGTAAACACGCCACGTTTCTACACGTCCACTTCTGGATTCTGTTCTGTCCTACTGTCTGTCGGTCCGTCTGTCCCACTGCAGCTTTGCAGTAAGTCTTGACATCAGTCTTTCCCTTCCCTTTAAAAATTTCAGGCCAGGTTTCAAACATGTTTTACAAAAGATGCCATTGGCACTTTGATTGGGATTTTGTGCTAAAGCTACACCAGTTTGGGGAGAATTTCCATCCTGATGGGACTGAGTTTTCCAACCCACAGACACAGTCGGTGTCTCCATTTACTTGTCTTTAATTTCTCTCCGTTATCCGTGTGGAGGTCTTGCACATGTTTTGTTAAATTTATTCTCATGTATTTTATTTTTGGTGCTAATTTAAATAGATTAAAAATTTTCATTTTCTAATTGTTTACTAGTAGCTTGCAGAAATACAATTGCATTTTGTGTATTGACCTTGTGACCTTGCTAACTCTATTTGTCAGTTCTAGGAGCTGTTTTCGGGATCCCTTCGTGTATTAGTTACCTGTTGCTGCGTAACAAATTACCCCTAAAACTTGTTTGCTTTAAGCTTTTTATGATCTCACGGCTTCTGAGGGTCAGTAGTCTGTGTGTGGCTTAACTGGGGGCCTCTGGCTCGAGGGCTCACAAGGTTGTAGTCAAGCTGCTGGCTGGGGCTGTGGTCTCACCTGACTCCCCCTGCCACCAGGCATGGCAGCTGCGCCCCCGGCGTGAGTGGGCCAGTTCAGAGGGGAAGGGGGGCGCCCCACAACGGAGGCCAGTCTTTTACAGCCGAATCTCGGAAGTGACGTTGTTCTGGTCCCCACATCCAGCCCACACCGAAGGTGTGAGCGTCAGGGGCCACCTTGGAGGCTCCCTCCTGGGTAGGGTTATGCGTAAGGAATTTCATCCTTGAATAAGCTGTCAGGTTTTGAAACAAGATTATGACGTGATCGTTCTAGGCAGAGCTGTTTCCCAAAACGTAAAGATACTGAAACACATTCTGAAATATGAAAGGACCCTGAGAAAAATCCCTCCCCCTACGTCTTCTTCCTTTAAAAATTACTGAAGGATGTTCACCTGAGAAATGAATCAAGTTAGGAATAATCAAGAAATGGAGAAATGGAGGTTTCTTTTTCAGGTTCCATTGCTCTTTATTTTAACAGCTCTGATGGGATGCGAGGGGCTCGAGGACAGTGCCCTCTCGCGGCGTTTCTCTGGCTGGCACCCGCTGCTTCCGGCCGGCCGGCACATCCTGGTGGGATAACGGCCCGGTCCTGACAGCAGTCCTGCCGGGGCCTCGGCTGCTGGGTGAGCGTCTCGGAGCAGGTCTGCCTTCTGCTCTCACTGTCCCTGGGCCGACAGGCCTCAGCCTTTCCTGGGTGGTGTGGCTGGTGTCCTGGAGATTCTGTAGCCTCCTCTCCATTGCGTTTCTGCCTCAAACATGTACGAGACATCCCTTCCCGGCACTCAGTGATGTCCACACCGACGGGACTCCCGGGGTCCTACACGCCTCGCACAGGGGTCGCGGCCAGTCCACGGGGAGGTGGGAGGCCTCGGGCAGGTAGGTGGTGGGGCTGGGCACGGGCTTGGGGCACACGTCCTCGTCCCCTCAGTCAGCCCGAGTCAGGCTCTCAGCCTCCATCCCCGGCCTCCAATCCAGTTCACGTTTTTAATGCAAATATAACCAACATGTAAATTTAAAAACACAGTAAATCAACTATACTCCAATAAAAACTTTTTAAAAGTTAAAAAAATAAAAATAAAACAAAAACAAACAAAAACGAAAACACAGGATGCCCGTTTATGAATCACGAATGAGAAAAAAGCAAAGAAGCCATAACTCCTAAGCCAAACGACAGAAGCAGAGAGACCAGGAAGCAGCATAAAAACAGCTCCTGAAGAACACTGTAGATGTGAGAGCAATATACGTCGTGACCGTAAGTGTAAGCGAGCCACGCGCCCTGTGGAAACGTGACGGCTGTGTCTGTGTCCGACGCTGGGACCGTCTGCTAGTGCAGCTGTCGCAGGGGACAACCCGCGCTGGGCAGCCTGCCCCGACCTGCTCTCGGCCGCCAGGCGCTGCGCTCGCGTCCTCCTTCCCGCTGTTCTGTTGGTGCTGGGGCCGCCATCTGCTTCCTGCTGGAATCCCGACGTTACACCTGCAATGAACTTCAGGGAGAGGTTACACATGAAGGAGAGTAAAACCATGCTGGGTAAACACTGAGCCACAACGGGCGGTCAGGTAAGATAACGTTGCCAAGCCGGATTCGTTACCCTTTTCTGTGTAATAAGTCACCCCAAACCGAGCAGCTGGAGGAACAGCCATTACCTCATGGCTTCCGAGGGGCAGGGGTCGGAGGCAGCTTGGCTGGTGGTTCTGGGCTGGGCCGGAGCGAGGCGGAGCAAGTGTGGGTGGAATCTGCGTCGCCCAAAGGCTTGAGCGGGGTGGGGTCTCCCAGGCCTCTCGCTCACCTGCTGCTTCCGCCCACGTGGGCCTCGGCAGGGGCTGGAGGCCGCCCTCTCCTTCGCTCTCCGGTCACCACGACCGGGCCACCCTCCGGCCTGGTGGGGGCGGGTAGGTACCCTTTCCCAGCAGGAGAGTCTGCAGGCCTGTACAAATGTCCATAGGCCAAATGTGATTAAAGGTAGAAAGCATGAGAATGGAGCAAAAGTAAACTTATATTGACCAGAGGTAAACTCCACAATGAAGAGACTGGAGCGATAAACTTCTATGGGATGAACAATATAGCATCAAAGTATTTAAAGAACCCTTATAACAACAGCAAAGAAAACACGATAGGGGGCTTCCCTGGTGGCGCAGTGGTTGAGAGTCCGCCTGCCGATGCAGGGGACACGGGTTCGTGCCGCGGTCCGGGAGGATCCCACGTGCCGCGGAGCAGCTGGGCCCGTGAGCCATGGCCGCTGAGCCTGCACGTCCGGTGCCTGTGCTCCGCAGCCAGAGAGGCCACAACAGTGAGAGGCCCGCGTACCGCAAAAACAAAAAAACAAAAAAACAAAAAAACACGATAGGGACACAATTGTGATGAAAGTCTTTGACCAGATCAGGGCATAAAAATTCACACGTGTACATAGGATTTGAATAAAATTATCCAGAGATAATTTAACATATACATATATATATGCATCAAACTTCCTACTCTACATTCAGAAGACCCTCATTTTAAGCAATTAGGGAACATTTACTAAAAGGAGGTATCTAGTGGCCCACGAAGACCATCTCAATAAATTCCTCAAACAGAAGAGACCCCGTTTATAGTCTCTGGCTGCAGTATAACACTCGGAGTCACTAACAGAAGCTGAAACAACTCAACATGCTCACACCGTGGAACAATCTCATCTCTTTCTTTCTTCCCTAAATATCCATTGACTCAAAGAGGAAACAAAAGCCCAGTCGTTCAGGGCAGTTTAGAAAATGGTGATACTGAGACTGTTACACGTCAAAACTCAGGAGCTCGGGTGTTTGATGAGGAGCCTTTAAACAGAACAGGACAGGAACGCACTGCCTTCGAAGCCCTCCTGTGCCCCTCCCCACCTGACGCCCCGGCCAGCTCACGCCCTGCGCCGGCCGCTGAGCCCTACTCAGCCCCGGATGCCCCCCACGCCCCACCCCGTGGCATTTCCAGCCTCAGATGCGGAGCTGAGAGAGCCTCCCGTGCAGTTCAATGAGCTTTTCCTTCCCAGTCGGTGCAAGGCCTGCCTCTTATATTTTACTTTATTTTATTTTGTCTCATTTTTGTCTTTGGTCTCACTGTCCCCTGATATCCAGTCTCTCCTTCTTCCCTCGTTGGAGCCCGTCTCCCCGCCTTCCTGGGGTCCAGGTGGGGCGCCCCTGGGTCCAGCGCTCCAGGGAGGGTGAACGACAGAGCCAGGAGCCTGGCCCAATGGCCGGAGGCCCAGCAGCTCGAGCCTTGAGTTGCGGTCAGCTGGTCTCTGTCCTTCAAATGCCGGCCCCTGGCCCCTCCCCGGCCTGGGCACCTGCTGGCCTGTGTCTTTGCTGTGTGGCCGGCTCGGAGGGGCAGGGCGAGGCGCTGGTTCTGGACAGATGGCGGTCTTCGGTATTTGCGGAGCCTGTCTTTGCGAGTCCGCCTGCTGGCGAAGGCCCACTTGTCCCACCGTCGGCAATGCTTGCGGCGCCTTTGAGGCTGTCCACGGATGGACGTGCGCGGATGGACGGGCCCTGCCTTCTCGCTTTGGCTCACCCGTGACGAGCCCTCTTCCTGCCCCTTCGGGGCTGCATTTCCGCTCCTGTGCTTTCGGTGGTGATTTTGCGGCTTCCGCGGCCCCCGGCCGAGGGCTCTTCACATCCAGAGTCCTGAGCGCGCGAGGCCGGGACGTGCCCTGCGGAGGAACCCGTGTGCCGGGGAAGCTCCGTCCGGGCCGAGGGACAGCGCTGCCGGCCGGGTCAGTGCTTAACGAGCCAACGACGGTGTCTGTTCACTAAGTGGTCTTTTGTGTTGACCCATCGGGGAAAACGCCGTGCCGAGAGGCTGGCAGGAAGCAGCCCGGTGTTTCCCCAGGAGCCAGGGGTGAGCGCTTGCGGGTCCAGAGATTCCGAGCTTCCGGCGACGATAGAGCACGCTGGCCACGAGCAGCGAGGAGGCCGCGAGCAGCGAGGAGGGCCGCTTTGGCTCAGATGTGGCCTCTGGCTGTACGTCCCTCCTTTCCCATGGCCTTTGTGGTGACGATCCGCCTGTGGCTGCGTTCCCCCTGCCCCCAGTGTTCTGGGACGACTTCCACTGCCCTCATTCCTTCCCCTGGTGGCAGATGTCTGGCTGCTCCGACTCTGCAAACGTCAAGCCTGCCCGTGGCGGGGCTCCCGGGACCCTGGCGGTGCGGGCCCGGGAGTGGGGCTGCAGGCCCGGGATCCGCATGGGCTCTGGGACCTGCTGCGCAGCTGCTCCGGTGGCCGGGCTCTGCCAGCGTCGGCTCTGGGCTGACCTCAGAAGCCCACTATTCCGCAGGGCACCGAGTGTGTCCGATTCTGCGTTTATCTGATTCCTGGCTGGGTCGACCTCTTGGTGAACGGCTTAGCCTACCGGCTTTCCCCTATGTTGTTTGTCTGCCCAGTTATTCTGTTGGGTTCTCCAGCTTTTTCGCATCAATTTCCAAAACTTTGCTGACGTGGCCTCAGCCCCTAGATCTTTGCGTTTGGCCTGAGCTGGGAACGCAGCTCTATTTTTCTCTGTACAATAATCCAATCCCCGTTCATACCTAGTTTTTAAGTGATTTAACAAAACAATAAATAGATGTTGAACTTTACCAAACACACTTCCTGATCTTTTGAGATGCTCGTGTCATTTTTCTCCCTTTGGCCCTCGATGGAGCTGAGTCACTTTGACACACGAAGTACGAGGTGTCATTTAGAACACACCACTGGGTTCGATTAGAAGAGCTTCATTTAAAATGAAAATGTACTTGTGGTACATACATGTATGCCTGTGTGCATACACACATCTGCACATATACACGCGTCTGTATAGGCACACACACCTGTATGGGCACACACACCTGTACACGCATGTGCCTGCCCATGCACACACAGATCTGTATACGTACATGCACCTGTACAAATGTGTACACACGTCTGCACACACACACACACCTGTACACACGTGCCTGTGCACACACAAATCTGTACATGTACATACGTCTGTACACATGTGTACACATATCCACATGTACACACATCTGAACATACACACAGGTACACACACATGCCTGCACACATCCCCTCCACATCTGATTTCTTTTCAGAGCCGTCTGTGTGCCCTTATTTTGGTGTAGGGCCATCACCTCGGTTCACAAGGTAGGGACTGCCCTCTTCTGTTTCCGGAACGGCCTGTGTCGGGCAGTGAGAGGGGCCTGGGGGGTTCGGGGTCTTCGGTGGGGGAGGTGGTACTTTTCAAAAACACCCATTTGAGGAAAGGCATCCCTGGTGGCGCAGTGACTGAGAATCCACCCGCTAACGCAGGGGACGCGGGTTCGAGCCCTGGTCCAGGAAGATCCCACATGCCGTGGAGCAGCTAAGCCTGTGCGCCACAACTACTGAGCCCACGCGCCACAACTACTGAAGCCCACGCACCTAGAGCCCGCGCACCGCAACAAAGAGTAGCCCCCGCTCGCCGCAACTAGGGAAAGCCCGCGCGCAGCAACGAAGACCAAACGCAGCCAAAAGAACAAACAAAACCTCCGCCCATTTGGACGCATTTTCTGGATGCTGCTTTGAGCACTTGCTCTGGTTGCCGTGGGGCAGCTGTGGGAGACCAGCTGGGCAGCTGGCCGTGGGGAGCGGTGGGGGAGGGATGGGGGCTTGGGTGGGGGAAGGGCAGGCTTCCGCAGAGAATCAGCCTGGGTGGGGGCGCTGGGTGGGATGCTGGAGAGGTGTGGCAGGGGGCCTGTGGCCGCTGGGTGTGTGCGCCTGAGCTCTGCGAGGCTGCCGGCGAGGGAGGGGAGTCCCTGAGAAGTGGGAGGACGGGGCGTGGTGTCCGGCAGTAAGGACCACCCATCCATCCAGGCAGGCAGGACTCGGAGGGTGGGTGGGATCCGGCTCTGGAGAGAATGGGTGGGCGTCTGGGGGCAGCACGTGTGACCAGGAGGGCTGATGGGAGGGATCCCAGTGCCATCCCTTCCTGGGGGAGGTGCCAGCCTCTGGATAAGGGTCTGGAGCTCTGGCCCCACCCCTCCCCCCAGCCTTAGTCTCCCAATCTGATGTTCCCGACACCCATATCACCGGGTGAGGGTGCTTTTTGTGGCCCTTCCTTGGGGATCCACTGCTGCTCGCGGGCAGCAAAGCCCCCTCCAGCCCAAGTGGTCAGCTGAGGGCCGGGAGCCCTTGGGGCTTGCCAGTGGGCATGGATGGAGGCTGGGCACAGATGCCCCGAGAGAGTTTGTGGAAGGGTTTGTCCATGCGAGACATGCCCGCTGGCCTGGAGCCCAAACCAGGGGCGGAAGACTGTGCTCATCCCCTGGGCTCAGCACTGGTGTCGCCTCCCCCAGGAAGCCTTCCTGGATGCCCAGCTGGCATCTGTAATGACTCAGAAGCTCCTGGTGCCTGGCCTGCCTCTTCCTGGAGGTCATGTAGGTGTGAGGAGGCTAGAGGGCTCCTGTGTGTAGGTGCCAGGCACGGGCAGCAGCCGGGAGCTCAGAACCGCGATGGGGAGGCTTCTCTCCGCTCCCAGAACCAGGCCAGGTCGGGTGGAGCCCACAGCGCCGAGAAGATGCTGCGGCTCGAGGAGAGAGCCTAGCGTGGCCTGAGCCCTCGGGTCCTGGGGAGAGCCTTGAGGTGAGTGCGTGTGTGCGTGTGCATTCCTGTGTTATCGGATTTGTGCCGTTGTGCACGTGTGTGTGTCTGGCGTGTTTGTTGCAGGACAGCGTGCGTACATGTGGGGTGCTGCGTGCTCATGTGTCTGTGTGTACAGGCGGGGGTCTGTGATGGTGTGGGGTGATATCCACGTGTGCGAATCTGTGTGTGCTCGTGCCATGTGCATGTGCTGGTGTGTGCATGCTTGTTCATGCTTGTGCACAGGCAGGCACACGTACCCACCTGCTCCTTTTACCTGCACGAACATCTGTGCACGTGGGTCACTCAAGCACGCTCAGACGCACAAGCACCTTTGTGCTGTGTACACTTTCACGTGTGCATGCATGCACGTGTGTTCACGTGAGCATGATTATGTGTGCTGTGTGTGCACGAGCGTTGAGGGGCCTGGCTGTGGGCACTGGTGTGCGCCCGGGTTGGGCGTCACCTGGCCCCTCGTGGGCTTCTCTGGAGGGACCTTGTGTGGGACCCCACGGCACAGAGACCTTCACCTTCGCGGGCAGTGCCGTCAGACGCCCCACATGACCTGGTGTAAATACAGCAATCCCCACTTCAGATAAATACAAGATGCATCAAAAGATTTAAGGCACCTGTTGTGCATTTAAAAGAATTATATCTTGTTTACGGTTGCGTATAAAACGCACAGCTGACTTATACAGCGGCTGGTCCATCGCAGAGGAAATCTCATTTCAATCATAGACGGCAGGATTTGATTTAAGAATTCATTCTTTAATGGGTCCGCAATGTTCAAATTTAAACCCATTCAATTCATCAGCCAAATATTCAATACGGGGCACAGGGAACTCATTTAGGCAAACAGAGACTTTTAATATAAATTTTCCGGGAGATTTCTCCATCGATTCCGCAGTTTAGTGCAAAATGATTTGTGCGATACATTCTCGGGGATCAATGCTACTGGTCAATGGCTCCTATAAAACGCCTCCCCCGCCCAGCGTGGGTCAAGGAACTCTGGCTCTCGGGGAGCTGTTCCCACGGCAGGCACGGCTGAGTCATCCCACCTCTGTGCGCGTGCCCACTGCCAGCCCACTGGGGGGCCACCTCGCCATGAGCCGACCCGGGGTGGGCGGGGGCCCCCTCTCCCCTCCGCACCGGCCTGCCGTCCCCTGAGTTGAGGAGACCCCCTCGGTGGATCTGCTCCGCTTGGTGTAGCCACTGTCCCCTTGGGCCCTGGTACCCCTCTGTCTCGGTGCCCAGCAAGGGTGCACACAGCCAGGGAAGCCGGCTGCCCACTCACGGGCCCAGGCCACCTGTGCCGGCCAGTGGGTCACCCCCCTGGGAGCTGGTGAAAGGCATTTAGGGCCAGGCCAGAGCTGCCCTTCGTAGCCAGTGTCTGGGTCTGAGGGTTGGTCTCTGGGACAGACGGTGGGGTAGATGGATCGCTGGCAGCAAGGCATCAGACTAGGGTGGCCTGGACTGGAATCTGGCAGCAAGAGGGTCTTGGGGGGCGCAGGGGCTGGACCCCGCAGCCCCCATACCCTGGCCCAGTCTGAGCAAGTAAACAGGGGTGCCCCCTTCCACACGCCTGGCCGGGCCGAGTGCCAGACCGCTCGCTGGACAGCACGGGGGCCTTTTCCTGTGCCCCCATGTCCCAGGCGAGGGGCTGGGCCTCAAGGACCTGCCCAAGGCCACGGGCAGGTTTCAGAGCCACGCCGCAGGCACGAGGGGCTCTGACCTCTGGGCGGCTGAGAGGGCCCTGCTGAACGCTGCTGTCGTGGGTTAGGGGTGGCTCCCGGGGGGGCGGGGCAGAGGTGGGCAGTGTGCAGGCCGGTGTGCTGAGTAGGACGGGGCAGGACAGCCAGCCCAGCACCCAGACGGCTGCAGCGTGGGCAGCTGGGAAGGCACGTCCTGGTGGGGCTCTGCGATGGCTGAGGGGTGGGTGGGACATGGCGGTGGCCCCTCGCTGACGGCTGACCGTGAGCACTGAGGGCCGGACACGGTAAGCCCTGGGGGCAGGTCCTCAGGCCTGGCGCCCCTTCCCCTAACCTGCCCCACCCCGCCCGGGGGGTCCTGCTGCCCAGCCCTCTGCTCCCTGTGTCCTCCAGACCCCTCCCCAGCCTAGCGTTGGGGTGTCCCTTGCTGCTCCGGTCCTCCACACTGGGGGTCCCCTGGGTCCTCAGGTCACTGCCCCCGTGGACGCTGGGCAGCCCTCACGTCCTTCCTGAGAGCCCAGTTCATCACCCCGTCCCTTCACCTGTTCCTTCTCTGGCTGGCTCAGCCCACACTCATCCCTACTCCCTCCGCCCTGGGATGAACCAGCAGGCCTCCCCTCAAGCAGCTCTGGGCCTGGGGGGTTGGATCTGCAGACTAACCCCACCCCTGCCTGACCAGGAGCGGAGAGCTGGCAGGCCGAGTGGGGAGCGGGCTTTGGGGGAGCTGCACGGGCGCGGTTGCCCCTGGGCTCTGTTCACTGGGGGTGGGCAGTGGTCTGGCCCTGGGAGGGTCCTGGGGAAGGGCGGGCCCCTGCGTGCTGCAGCGAGGAAGGGCACGGATGGGCTGGCAGGGAGCTCAGCAGCCATGATCTGGGGGTCAGGGTAACCACAGCTCAGGGAAGCCACGGTGAACGTGGCTGAGCCTCAGCGAAAATCCAGGCTTCGAGGGAGGCTGGGTGGGTGCACATCCGGGCCTCCCGGTGAGAGCGAGGGATATAGGGAGATGTGGCCCTGCGTCCTGGGGTGGGTGGGCCCCAGGCAGGGGACAGACAGTCCCTGCAAGGAGCCCAGGCGAAGGTCCTGGCCATTTACTAGCTCAGGCGCCGGCCCCGCAGCCCTGTGATCCTCCAGCTACCGCAGAGAGCTCGAGGTGAGTACAGGTCAGGTCAGCAGATGCGTGGAGGCCACCCCAGCCCCGCCCGTGGCCCTAGGCACAGGGATACTCCAGGAATGAAAAGCACAGCCGTATTGATTTCATTTCCAAATTATTAATCAACTTCACAGCTCAACAGGAATATTGTATTGTTCAGCTTGGGCAGGTCCAAATGGCTCTCCCTCAGGCGCGGCGCAGGGGCCGGTGAAGGACACGGTGATAAACGTCCCGGCCCCCACGGAGGCTGCTGTGCGCCCACCGGGCCAGGTGGGTGCCGGGAGGGGCCTGGGATCGGAGCAGTGCAGGTGGCACTGCCGGACCCTTGGCATGGGACCCCTACCGGGGGCTTCTGTCCCCTTTCGGAAACCTGGGCGGGTGGGTGGAAAGGCCGCGCTAAGTTCCTTGTGCCCCAGAACCCTGCCGACTGCCCTGGTGTGCCGCCCGCCCTCCGTGTCCCACCGGCCTCCGTGGCCGGGCTTGGGGGGCTCTCTGTCCCCCTCTCTGCCCGTCTGGGTTCTGTCTGACTCTCCTTCTCTCCCGGCCTGTGGTTCTCAGAGGGTCACGTGGCACCCCTGCCCCTGGGGTGGAGTCATCATCGACTCACCGAGCCCCGTCCCCAGGAAGCAGGGCCCCCACCCAACCCCGCGGAGCGGAGGGCGCACGGGGCAGGGGCCCTGGATGCAGCAGCGGCAACGACCCGGGGTGTGACGGGGCGGGGCCCTGGGCGGAGGCGGGGAGTGGGAGGGGGACAGTGGGGGCTTGGGGTGACTCGATTTCCCCACGGCGTGTGAATCAGGAGACCATCAATTTCGGCCTTATGTGAACACACCAGGTACTGGGGAACACCAGTCTGTCAGGAATTGGCGGTCGTCATTTCTAGTGATTTTGTTTTGTTGAAAGTCTCCTTGGCTTTTAGAAATACAACTGGAAGCACATCCGAATGAAAGGGTTTGTGTGGAGAATTCACTCTCAGATAACCTGTGGGTGCGGGTAGAGACGAAACCAGATTCCTGAATTGATAGCTGTTGAAGGGCAATGGGTACTTGGGGTCCTTTATACAGATCTTGCTACTTTTATGTGTGTATTAACATTTCCATCATAATGCAAATAAATGCAAATCAAAACCACTCTGAGATACCACTCATGCCCAGGAGGATGGCCACTGTCAAAAACCAAAACCAAAACAGGGAATTCCCTGGCAGTCCAGTGGTAAGGACGCAGAGCTCTCACTACCATGGCCCCGGGTTCAGTCCCTGGTCGAGGAACTGAGATCCCGCAAGCCGTGTGGTGCAGCCCAAAACACAAACAAACACCCTCCCCAAAAACCCAAACCAAAAAAGCCCAAAAAACAGAGAACAGCAAGTTCTGACGAGGAAATGGAGAAATTGACACCCTTGGCGCTGTCGGCGGGAATGTAAACGGGACGGCTGCTGAGAAAATCAGTACGGAGGGTCCTCAACACATTAAACATAGAATTAACATACGATCCAGCAATCCCACTCTGTGGTTTATACCCCACAGAATTGAAAGCAGGGTCTTGAAGAGATGTCTGTACACCTGTTTCGTAGCAGCATTGTTCACAACAGCTAAGACATGGAAGCCACCCAAGTGTCCAGGGAGGGATGAATGTAGTCCGTCCACATGGTGGAATAGTATTCACACTCAAAAGGAAGGGAACTCCGACACCTGCTATGACACGGATAAACCTGAGGACATTCTGCCCTGGTATCTAGAGGAGTCAAATTCACAGAGACAAGAGTGCACAGTGGGCGCCAGGGGCTGAGGGAGAGGAGGGGGAGTTAGCGTTTGCTAAGTACAGAGTTTTTTTTTTTTAAGTACAGAGGTTTTAATGAGAGGGTGAAACAAGTTCTGTGGGGACTTCCCTGGGGGCGCAGTGGTTAAGAATCCGCCTGCCCATGCAGGGGACACGGGTTCGAGCCCTGGTCCGGGAAGATCCCACGTGCCACGGAGCAACTAAGCCCGTGTGCCACAACTACTGAGCCTGCGCTCTAGAGCCCGCGAGCCACAACTACTGAGCCCGTGTGCCACAACTACTGAAGCCCACGTGCCTAGGGGCCAGGTGGGGCTGGGGGGTGGTGTCTGCACACCAGGAGGAGGGTCTGGCTGAGGAGAGGTGGAGGCGGGAGGAACCAGAACCTGCCCAGGAGCCCAGAGAGCAGGTGCAGCCCGAGGGGGCGCAGGCTCAGCCCAGGGGCGTGTGGCGTGTGGTTGGATGCAGGCCCCACTCCATGTGGCTTTAGGCGGAGACTCTAGAGCATGCCTTGCACTTCCTGGGGCCTCCCGGGGTCGGGCGGGGATGTGCTGGCCTGGGAGGCTGGGGGTGATTCTTCCTCTGGAGGCCTCACCTTGACCCCGGGACCAGCCGAGCTCTCTGCCTCCCCGGGCACCCCCTCCTGCCTGCAGTGACTTCCGTGTCCTCCTCCGTGTGAATTCGGGGCTGCGACACCCCTGGCCCCAGAGGCCCCTTCCAGGAGAGACCCTCCCGTGCTGGAGCCCCCACCCGGCCCCGCCCTCCCCTGCCTGCACAGTGGGGTCTTCCGGAGGAGGTGGAAGCAGGGGTGGTGCTGGACCCGGAGCGGTCCAGGGCGTGTGGCCTGGGTGACACACCTGCTGGGTGATACGGCAATACCCAGGACTCCCGGGCAGCGGCGGGAGCGCTGGGGTGCCACAGGCCTGGCGGCTTCTGCCCTGGGCGGAGGGCCTTGGTCCAGCATCGGGGGGCACATGTTGTGACTTCTTACTCTTAAGGTTGCTCCAACCCTTTCTTCTGAGGGGCCCCCTGGGTCACATCTCGTGGCGGCAGAGGTGTGCAGAGCCCTGGGCGCAAAGGACGCCCACCCCGCTGGATGGCCTGAGCCTCCCACCGGGACTGCTGCCGGGAGGCGGGTCCCACCTGCCGAAGCAAAGCCAGACTGTCCCAAGCCTGGGGGTGGGGGCGCAAGACCACTCTCTCAGGGCTGCCCCATACTCAGGGGAAGTGCCTCTGCCTGGCCGGCCTCACAGCGGGGCTGTCGGGGGTGCCGGGATCCAGGGGACCAGGGCTGGCAGGAGGTGCAGTGGAGGGAGATGCTGTGCTGTGCGTGGCCACGGGCTCAGCCCTGCCCCCGGGACCCCTGGGTCCTGCCCGTCCGGCCTCCCTGCCACGCAGGTGGCAGAGCCCGAGGCTCTGGCCACCACAGGCCTCGGCGGCGGCTCTCTCTCCCAGCCGCTGTGCCCGCGGCCCTGACCCCGAGGGGCCCCTTGTCCCCTGCAGAGGGGCGCCCCCCCTTGGCTGCGTGGCCGGCCTGGCAGGTGCTTGTGGGTGAGGCGGGGCCGGGTTCGGCCGACTCTGCTTCCCTGGGTGCGACAGATGGGGTTCAAGGGAGCACCTTCGCCCAGCACTTTCTGCTCAAGCCCCACACCCGCGTCCTTCCCCGGATGCCGGCCCGTCGTCCCCAGGCCCCCCCAGCCCCTGTTGGAGAGCTCAGCTTCTGCAGATGGGAGGGGACTTCCTCTCGGCCCTGAGAGCCCACCTGTGCGGTTCCAGTGGGCCCTGGAAGGCAGCAGGCTGAGGGGCCGGAGCAGCAGAAGGGTGGCCACGGCCAGGCCATCCCCGAGGACTTGGGCTGAAAGGCGCCCCCTCCTCCAGCCTCCCTCCTGCCGCCCCAGGGGAGGGGCCGAAATCTTTCCCTCTCCCCCACCCCCGGTGTTGAAGCGAGTCAATTTTTTCAAACCACATTTGCTGTCTTATTGTTTATTTTCGGGCAGCAGCAGCAATTTTCGATACCCACCTCAGATATGGCTCGGGTCACCTGTCATTCCAGAAAGGTCAGCGATTCATTTAAAGTCTCATCATTCTTCCCGGAAGCGGGCAAACACCGTTTCACCTGCCACAGCCTTTGTGTGGGCCACAGACCGCTGGTTGTCTCCTTCCTGTCCCGCGAGTGCACAGCAAGGCCGTCACCCCACGCGGGGGGGCCGCACCCACGCCCGCCCCGGGCTCCCCCAAACACGCTTTCACTTAGAGGCAGCTCTGGGGCCGGGCCCCAGCCTGGCCCTTCCCACGCCGGCTCTTAAGATGGAATTGTCCAGTTGTGTGCCCCCTCAGCCCGCTGCCCTGAGGCAGGCGCCGGGGCGGAGCCCGCAGACTGCCCGTGGACCAGCCATCCACCCTCGGGCCCAGGATGTGACGGGACGCTGACGCAGGTGGGACTGGGGTCCGGGGCTCCGAGGGCCATGGAGCCTCCCGAGGTACTCAGTGGAGGCCCAGCGTCATCGTGGCGACTGGGGCGGGGCTGTGCTGACGGCCCCACGGTCAGGTCAAGGATGGGGCGCTCTCGCGTCCCAGAGGACAGGCAGCCCCAGGCCTGGGTGGCCCTTGTCCGGCTGCCCCCAGGTGTGGCACTGGGTGTTCTCTGGAGGCCTCTGGGCTCTTCCCGCAGCTGTGGGAGCTTCCTGCCCCCTCTCCACCTCCCTGTAGGGTGGGGCCCCAAGGGCAGGGTAGGTCCTGGAGTGCCCAGTGTGCAGAGCCCCGCACAGCCTGAGCCTGACAGACCTCTGTCCATCTGTCTTGTTTACGCCCCACCTGCTGCAGGAGGACAGCACGAGACAGGAAGGTTCAACGTAAGTGGTGGGCACGCGCTGGGGCAGTGGGGCCGTGGTGAGCACGTGGGCCACGGTGGCTGGAGAGGAAAGCGAACCCAGTAGGCTGCTCTCCGTGCCCCCCCGGGGCCACTCCGGCGGCTGGGCAGCTAGACTCGGCCTGCGTGCCTGCCTGGTGGTGCAGGCTTTGCATCCCAGGGCCGCCCGGTCCTGAGGTGCGGTGGATGGGGGTGCGTGTGAGTGGGGGTCCCCCGGGACGGCAGTGCCTACCCGCATCCTTCACCGAGGCCCTCCTGGACTGGGAGGTGTGTGTGTGGGGGTTGCTCCCCTCCTGGCCCTGCCCGCCGGTACAGGTGGTGTTTCCGGCTCCTTCTGGCTTGGCGGGCTGCCATGTCCACCTGTCCATACAAGGAGCCGCCTCCTTGGTGGGCTCCTGGGAGGGTGGTGAACACACAGCCCCTGCCCATCCCGCCCAGGCCACAGCCCTTCCCTACAGAGGACCCACCCCCTCCCCCGACTCCGACTCCTTCTGGGGTCCTGTGGCCTCTCCCCACCTCTATGCCCCAGCACCCCCACTCCCTGAAGCCCCAACTCCCCGGGCACGGCCCCCCCAGTTAGGAGCCAGCCCCCCACCCTCACCTGCGGGATCGTCCCTTCACCTCCAATGAGGAGCTGATCAATGTGGCCTCGGCCACCAAGCTGGGCCACTGACATGGGCCACGAATCGTGGTCGCTGGGCCTGGCCTTCTGCCCCTGGGCCGCCTGGGGGCTCAGAGGCCAGCTGTCAGTGCCCCGCGGTCTGGGGAGGCAGGCGAGAGCCTTTCCTGTGACCTGTTCTGGGGAGTGGGGGGAGCCCACCCTGAGATACGGGTTCCACCCACCGTTCCTGACTGGCCCGGGGTGGGGCCGCACCCCCCGGCCCTTGGCCTCATCTGGCCTGGTCCCCACAGGCTGCTTTCTGCCCCTCCTCACGGGGCTGCCACTCAGAGGGGCTGGGGTGGGGGGTCGGGCGGAAGGAGCGGCCTTACAGCCCACGGGCCGGGGTCACGGAGGCCGAGCCGGGCCCCTCCTGGTGCCTCACGGTCCCCAGGAGGCCTCAGCTTGGCTCTCCTCCGTCTGCCCACACCCACCCAGCCACCCCTGGCTCCTTGCTGCTGCAGGGACCCCCATGGAGCTTCTCCTTCTGGGGCAAATGGCAGGAAACCATGGGGTCCAAAAAGTTAGCTGAGGAGTGAAAGACATGTGATGCCCCCACGGGGGGAGACACCTGGGGGGGCATTTGGGGGGAGGTGGAGGCCTGGGCATGGCGGGGGCCTCATGTGGAGATGGCTGAGGCCTGGCTGAGAGCAGGTGGCTGTGCTTGGTGAGAACGGAGCCGGGGCCCTGCAACAAGGGCTGGGGGGAGGTGTGTGAGCTTGGTGTGTGCCTGGTGTGCACCCGGTGTGAGCCTGGTGAGCGCCCGGTGTGAGCCTGGTGTGTGCCCGGTGTGAGCCTGGTGAGCGCCTGGTGTGAGCCTGGTGTGTGCCTGGTGTGAGCCTGGTGAGCGCCTGGTGTGTGTCTGGTGTGAGCCTGGTGAGCGTCTGGTGTGTGCCCAGTGTGTGCCTGGTGAGCGTCTGGTGTGTGCCCGGTGAGTGCCCGCTGTGTGCCGGGTGTGTGCCCGGCGAGTGCCTGGTGTGTGCCCGGTGAGTGCCCGGTGTGTGCCGGGTGTGTGCCCGGTGAGTGCCCGGTGAGTGCCCGGTGTGTGCCGGGTGTGTGCCCGGTGTGTGCCCGGTGAGTGCCCGGTGTGTGCCGGGTGTGTGCCCGGTGAGTGCCCGGTATGTGCCCGGTGTGTGCCCGGTGAGTGCCCGGTGAGTGCCCGGTGTGTGCCCGGTGTGTGCCGGGTGTGTGCCCGGTGAGTGCCCGGTGTGTGCCGGGTGTGTGCCGGGTGTGTGCCCGGTGAGTGCCCGGTGTGTGCCGGGTGTGTGCCCGGTGTGTGCCCGGTGAGTGCCCGGTGTGTGCCCGGTGTGTGCCGGGTGTGTGCCCGGTGAGTGCCCGGTGTGTGCCCGGTGTGTGCCCGGTGAGTGCCCGGTTTGTGCCCGGTGTGTGCCGGATGTGTGCCCGGTGTGTGCCCGGTGAGTGCCCGGTGTGTGCCGGGTGTGTGCCGGGTGTGTGCCCGGTGTGTGCCGGGTGTGTGCGTGTGAGGAGCACGGCTGCTGAGCTGAGTGTGCCGGCGAGGCCACTTCTGGTCTCGTGGAGGGACAGTGGGGTGTGAGCCCTGAGTCACCCAGGGCGAGGCTGGAGGATTCCTTTTAAATACCCCGCCATCAGCACGGTCGTTTCCATTCAGAGGTCAGTCTGCTGCCGGCTAAGCCTTGGCCTCGGCGCGGTCCGCCAGGGCTCTGAGCGCTGGCCCGCCCCCTGCCGCGCCCTGGCCCCTCTGGGCCTGGCTTCCTCATCTGTGAAATGGGCTGCGTTCCCGTCAGCAGCCCTCTGCAGCCCAGGGGACAATCCAGGCAGGGGAGCTCCCGGCTGGCGGGCCCATCCCCCGTGGGGTGGAGCTTCCAGAAGATTCCAAGTACCCCTCTGGGGCCTGGGTGTGTGGTGCGCTGAGACAGCCAAGGTCTGGCTCCACTGACCGCTCCCACCCTCACCCGCCCCATGCTCGTCTCCACGTGTGGCCCGACCAGCCCCTCCTCTCCACCTGCTCCACTGGCCAGCGAACCCCTTCCCCACACAGCCGGCCCTGAGCCCCTGAACCCCCTTGGGTGCCCCAGTCTGTCCCTGTCGGGATCCCTGGTCCTGGATCGTACGCAGCCGCTTCCCCGGGGGCTGGGGGCGAGACCAGAGCCTGGGCAGTGGTGGGGGCGGTCTACGAGTGAAGGCTGCAGAGCCGACCCCCAGCAGGGTGGGGACGGGCAAAACTGAGACCCCGGAGAGGGTGTGAGCCCTTGGGGAGAAGGCCCCTGCCCGGGGGGGAAGGGGAGCCCCTCCTGGCCTGAATCAAGACCCCCCAACCCTCCCGCCTCACACAGAGGCTCCCCGCCACGTGCTGCTCCAGGTGGCCCTACGTGCTTCGTGGGTCACACAGCCTCCTGCCACCCACCCACCCAAATATCCACCCCTCACCCTTATACCCATCCGTCCATCGGTGTGTCCACTAACACGCACAGGACACTGAGGGGGCCAGGCCATGGCCTGGGCACTGGGGACCCCAGAGAACACAGCAGGCCCCACGAGTCCACCTCCCCTGCACGGACAGGTGACTGGGGGGTGGGGGGCAGCTCGGGGGCAGGGCTGGGGTCCCTCCTGGGGTCCCATCTGAGCTCCAGTTCAGCTCCAGGGTGCCTCCCTGGCATACGCAGCGCCCACCCCAGCCTGGGCCGCCCCCCAGAGCAGAGGAGGGAAGGCCCGCCCGCTCCCCCCGGCTTGCCCGCAGGTCAGCGCCTCGCGGGCGCCCCCGCCCTCTTACTACCTGTCCTTGGGGACGTCCGCGCACAGCACGCTCCCTGCCTGAGGGACCCCTACCCCGTGTGTCCTGCTGGGGGTTTGGGCGGCTGCCTCTGCCCCCTGCCCTCCAGACCCTCTGGTCTCAGTGATGGAGAGCCAGCCAGGCGAGGAGGGGACAGAAGGAAGCGGCAGGGGAGCCCCTCGCCCGCACGCACCCCCGCACACGCAGAGAGGAGAAGGAAGATAAGTGATGGGTAGTATTTTAAAGCATATTAACCCAATTACAAGTATATTTTTACAATCGTGGCTCCAACATTTATCACGCGGCGTTATTAGCCCCCGGAGCTGGGCTGTGTCAGATGGAGGCTGTGAAACGGGAGCGTTTCATTACGTTCTGCCCGCGTCAGGCACTCCAGCCTGCGACTCTTAAACCGCATGATTTTATCAAAATCTTTGGAAATTGAAGCAATCACTAAAAGGTGTCGGGGAATTAAAATGTTCTGTCTCAGTGAAAGAGATACACTTCTTGTAACATGTATCAGGGGTCTTTTTTTCAAAGACACGTTACTATGCAGAGAAGAGGCATCAAACGTAGGAGGGGGCATTCCAGAACGGTCCTGCCACGCGATTCTTCACGCTTAAAAGTCGTCTCTGAGGGATGCGCTGCCGGAGCCTCTCTCCGGTGCCTCTCTCTCCCTGCGGGCTTTTACGGTTTTGTTTCTTACCCTCACTAGACGTCTGGGGGTCGAGTCAGCCCCCATCAGCCTCAGGCCTGAGGAATGGAATCCAGGCAGCCCGGGCACTCGAACGGGGGTCCCAGCCCCTGTCTGCACCCCCCTGGGCTGGGGAGGCTGGCGGGAGGGCTGAGGTTTGGAATCTGCCCCCAAATTTCTCAAAGACACTCAAACGCGGCTGCCCTTCTGGGCCAAGGTCAGTGGGCAGAGCAACGGCCTTGGTGCTGACCAGGGCTGTGCTGTTCCCTGCATTTCGGACCTTAAGGGGGGCTGTTTTCCCGTCTCCCTGGGCACAGCGGGGACCGCCCCAGGGCTTGGAGGGCCCCAGAGCCAAGGAGCGGCCCTCGGTCAGCCGCGTGAGATCCTCAGCTTTGCCGGGGGACCCCTGTGACCTGGAGGGCTGTGGGGGTCTCTGCAGAAGCACAGGCCCTGGGCGGTGACGGCTGCTTCCTCCACGCCCGCCCTGCTCAGAAGTTCCGAGGAGGGGCTGGGGGCCGATGCCCGCATGGGGCCCCGTGGTCAACGCCAGCTCAGACCCTGCCACACACAGGGTCTGCGGGGTCAGGCTGGCCTGCGAGGAGAAGCCCTGTGCTAGCGGAAGACAGGCCAGTGGTGGTGCAGTGTCAGGAGGGGGGCAGGTGGGGTACGCTGGCCGGCCTCAGGGATGTCATTGAGCTGGGGTCTGCAGCAGAGGCTGGACCGGGGGTAGTGGTGGGAGACGCCTGTGGAGGGGCAGCGGGAGGACAGAGCAGGGAGCAGGGACGGGGGATCTGGGTAGCCCGGGCCTGGCCTCGGCCCCGCAGAGGTCACGCAGGAGCTGGGCATTGCCAGGACACGGGGCTGCCTGGGCGCCTCTGGGCTTTGGGGCTCCAGGGTCCAGCCGAGGTTCCCACCCAGCACCAGGCCCGTGGGTGCTCTCAAAGAGCATTGCCCTCTCGAGCCTCTTGATGGACGCTGGACCGAGGCTCCCAGCACTAACTTTCCAAGGCCGCTGACGGGTCTGTCTCTATCTGTCTCTCCTTTTAGAAGGAGTGCTAGGGCTTCCCTGGTGGCGCAGTGGTTAAGAATCCGCCTGCCAGAGCAGGGGACACGGGTTCGAGCCCTGGTCCGGGAGGATCCCACATGCCACGGAGCAACTAAGCCTGTGCGCCACAACTACTGAAGCCCGCGCGCCTAGAGCCTGCGAGCCACATCTACTGCAGCACATTGCATCCATGCACCACAACTACTGAGCCCGTGTGCCTAGAGTCCGTGCTCCACCACAAGAGAAGCCACCGCAATGAGAAGCCCGCGCACCGCAACGAAGAATAGCCCCTGCTTGCCGCAACTAGAGAAAGCCAGCGCGCAGCAAGGAAGATGCAACACCGCCAAAGATAAATAAATGAAATAAATTAATTTAAAAAAAGAAAAAGAAGTGCTATTTCAGAAGCACCATGGTTGAAAAGCTGGGAGCGGCTGGATGTCGTCCAGTGGCTAAAGGGTCACACCCACCCTAGTGGGAAGGGGTGATGGGTGCCGGCGGTGCTGGACGGTGGGAGCGTCCAGGGAATTGGGCAGCGCCAGCTGGTCCACCGACAACTGCAGGCTGTGTGCGCTGCGGGGGCACGGGGATGGGGGACACGAGGGACCCGGGGTGGCGGCTGCGTCTTGGTCGACGCCGGTGTCCTGGCTGAGATCAGCTGCCTTGGGGGCAAAGGGAACGTGGGATCGCTCTGTACAGTTCCTGACAACTTCATGTGATTCTGTAACTTTCTCAAAATAAAAGTTTAACTAAAAACAAGTAGTTTTACAACAGTTGTAATAAGAAATTCCAGTGTGGAAAGATGCAGAGGGAGAGCACCGGCCTCTCCTCCCATCCGCCTGTGGGCCAGCCTCGGGCGCTCACCCACCCTGCGTGGGCCGCGCCTGACCCACCTGTGCGGCCCGGCACCTGGCCGGGTCGGCTGCTCGGGTGCTCGTGGTGTGGACAGGCCCACGGGCTCTGACGGGGCTCAGGCGCTGTCACGGCCGTGACTACCGTGCGGGGACTCTGGGTTTCTCCCACCCCACTCCATCCCTGCTGGCGCCCACCTCCCTCATGTGCACTGGGGCCCTGGACCCCTTTCCCAGAGGCCGCGTGGGAAACCCAGAGCGGGTGAGGGCGGTGGTTGAGGCCAGCGCAGCCCGGGGCCAGGGGAGCAGCCGGCTTGTGCGCGCACGGAGTGGAGGGGGCTCAACCCAGCCACCCTGGAGCCCTTTCGTGAGGGGCAGATGCTCGGCCATGCTGCCCAGGCCGCCTGTTGCTGGACAGAAGGCGGTGCTTTCTGGGGGGAGCCTAGAGGGGGGAGCGTGGATGGAGGGAGAAGCCCCCCTTCGGGGGGTGTGGGAAGCATGTGACCCACCCAGCCCTGCCCCTGTGGGCATGGCCACGGCCCTCACCAAGTGGCCCAAGGGTGTGGCTCCTGGGTTGTGCCCCTGAGTGTTTCTGTGGGTGGCCTGGGGGTGGCCCTGAGCTACTGGGTGTCCTCCCTTCTCTTGTCCCTCTGTCACCAAGTGCACATTGAGCCTGGCTCAGGAGCAGGGACCCTACGTATCACACCACAGGGACAGTGCAGGAGAGGCAAGACAGACACCTTCTCCTGTCCCCGGTTAAGCTCAGCCTGGCCTGACCTGACAGTGACCCATGAGACACAACCAGTCCTGTGGGGGCCAGAGGAGCAGCCTGGCCACTGGGACGGGACTCTCCTTAGACAGGTCAAGGGAGAGGAGGAGACAAAGGGCCCGAAGGGACCACACAGGCCTCTCAGCTCCTCTTAGCCCGGCTGGGCCCGGAGGGGACCAGGCTGGCTCCTGGGAGCTGCCCACCGCCTTCCGGGACGCAGGGCGAACTGCAGGGCCCTGGGCCACCTTGTGGTGTCAGGAAGGGTCTGTGCTCGGGTGGCGTCTGCTCAGGGGCTGTATATTCAACAGCTTCTCGTGCCCCTAATTTATACCAGGAGGCCGTTTCCCAGAGCCCCCCCCGGCCCCCGTCCTGCCCCAGCACCCACTTGGGACGACCACTGGTTCCGTGTTGCGGCAGTGCCCACGAAGGCCCGGGGGAGGGGCAGCTGCATGGGGCATCCTGTGGATGGAGCTCCAGGGGTGACCGACCAGGGGGACAGACCTGCCGTCCCCACCCCTGGCCCAGGATGGGGCCCGTTTCCCCCACACCCCTTCCTCAGCCTTCAGTGGCGTCCCCCTCTCCGTGGCCCTGAGGCTCTCCGCACGCCTGTCCTGCCCTTTGACCCCCGATGGGTGCGGGGTTTTGTGCCCTCACCCGGGGCAGCGGTGCAGAAGGGAGGGGAGTTGCCCGGCCAGTGAGGGCCGCCCCGCCCTGCCGTGGACACTGGGCGGGAGCTGAGAACCTCGGAGACCTCAGGGCCTTTCAGAGTGTGGTGTCAGGCCCACAGCCCGGGAGGTGGGATGAGGAGAGGCGAGAGCGGCTGCAGCAACAGCTGTCACAGTAGCAGCCCGGCTGTCCCAGGGCCCTGGCAGGACGGGCTGCGGTTGGCCTTTTTTCATGACTGGAAACTGGAGCTGAGTTGTTGGCGCTGAGACCAGAGTCCCCCAGGGACCCCCAGGGTTGTCTCCAGCCGGGGGGTCTGCTGGGTCCCTTCCCTTCCTTCCCTCCCCCCCACCCCATCTGTCTGTCCCTCCAGGCCCGCCAGCCCGCCCGCCTCCACCTCCAGGAAGCCTTCCAGGCAGTGCCGTGAGTTGTAAGTTCTTGTGTTTGTCTGTCCATCCTGCCTCTGGAGCCTTGTATCGAGAGCCCCTGAAGGCAGGGCCCCCGCCGGGTCCCCAACCTCCCTGCTCCTTAACCAGCACCCTCGGGAACGAGGGGCTCTGCCCTGGAGGGGCTCTGGGGCAGTGGAGGTGCCACTTACTGTGCTGCTGTCCTGGCTCTGCCATGCTTTGGGGTCTGGGAGGCCCTCCGAGGCACCCCTCCCTGCGGCCAGGCCCTGCCACTCCCTCCCGGGCCCCGAGATGACGGCAGTGACGTGCCATTGCTCGCCGGGCGCTCTCGGGCCCGTAAATTTCCGGTGGACGGCAGTCCTCCCGAGACTGTATCTCCTGCTTGTTGGTGTCACAGACTTTGCCACGCTGGGGTCAAGAGTTATCCTGCCCGTCTTTTGTGTTCTAAATTTAATTGTTGCACTCCTTTTCTCCCTTAAAAAATCAGTAAAAACTGTTAATTTGATCAATACTTAATTTTTTCACCCGGAGCGCGTTTCTTCTGCTGGCCCGTGATAAGCAGGCGGCAGGGCAGAGGGACAAGTAAATTGTCAGGAATTTCTCCACTCTCCCGCGGCCGCTCCACCACTTAGAGCCGTGTAATTTATACCCCGGCAGTCGCTCTGCAATTACCCTGTCTATTGCTGTCGACAGTATCGCGCTATCTTTTAAATAGATCCGGCTGGGCTGGTCCAGACGAGCCAACAGGACAAATGACGCCATCCCTCATCCCGCGAGCCCTAAAGAGATAAGTCCCTTAAAGAGGGGCCCATTTATCAGCTGATACAAGCTGGGTACTTACAAGCCCACTTCTTTGTTTGGGCTCTTTTCAGATTTCCGAAGCTATTGATCTACCGAGGGGGCCAGGCCGGGGTACGGGGTGAGGTGCGGAGGGGCAGCCCCGGGCCGATCTTGCACGCACCTCGGACACCTCTGGGAGGGGCCCTGGGGCTCCCGGCTGCAGGTGCCAGCCCTCGGCCATGGGGACAAGCTTCCCTCCCTCGTGCAGGCGAGGAGGTCGTGCTGACGGAGAGGCATGTAGGTGCGTCTCTGACCCTGAGGCTTGCAGGCCGCAGAGTGTCTGGCCACCCCCTGGACGCCCCGAGGCCTGCGCTGGGGGCTAAGAGGGGCTGACCCAGGCTGGAGGGCCCCCGTCCCGTGCCTGCTCTTCCCCTCGCTGCCCCCTGCTCCAGCCTCCAGGGTGTGCCAGCTTAGTGCCCAGACGTGGGCACGTGGCACCTGTGGGGTCTGCACCCCGACTGTCAGGACTTTGCATCAGGAAGCAGGGCGACAGGAGGGTGCTGGGGGGGCCGCTTCAGAGGGTGGGCAGCGAACTGCCCTGATTCTCGGGAAGGGCGCCAATGCCAACTGGCCGAGCTGGGGCCCATCAGCTGGTAGAGGGGTGAGAAGGCCAGGACTGGGGGTGCCGCCTGCCTTGGGCCACCCTCGAGGCAAGCGAGGGGCTGATGCAGCTCTGCCCCCCATTAGGCCTGGCACAGGCATCTGGGGAGGGTTCCCTGTGTCCCCACCACTCCGGCCCTCACTGCCAGGTGCAGGTGGGCCCCCCGCCAGCGGAGCAGGCCCTGTGAGACACAGCGGTGACTTCCGCCAGCATCGTGACAGCAGCCTGCGTGCAGCCCAGGGGGGGATGGGGCGTCCATGCCCCTGGCCCACCCAGTCCTGCTCTCTGAGTTGGGGGGGCTCAGGCCTCAGTCGGGTCCCTGCGCTCCTCTGGGCTCTTCCAGGACCTGGGGGGTGGGGACAGTGTGTGGATCGTCCTAGGTCCCCTGGGACCAGTGCCAACCCAAAGGTGGCACCCGTGGGATGACGAATGGCCCTGGAAGAGCCTGTCCACACGCTCCCAGCTGCACTGGAAGGAAGAATGGACCCCCTAAAGCCTCTCCGATAGCTGCTTCCACGAGGCCAGGGGCAGGCGAGGGCCGGGGAGAGCCAGGAGGAGGGGCCTGACCCTCGGAGCAGCGGGAGGGAGAACTGGCAGCGTCTCCCAGGCCTCAGCCATGCTCCCACCCCTACTCCAGCCCCCTTGTCTTTTATGCCTCACTTGCACTGGAGGGGCGCGGGGGGAAGGATGCTGCCGGCCGAGGATAAGGCAACGATCTCTCCTGGAGGCCCGGGGCCTGCGTGGGCAGGGTGCTTTCTGCCGCCTCGTCAGAGACCCTGGGTCTCAAGAGCCCTGGGTTCTGGCCTAAGGGGGTGGCTCCTACCTGCAGAGCTGGCCGCCATTAGTGGAGCCCAATCAGGAATGTCCAGCGGGAGGGTGTTGGCCCCTGGATCCCCGGGAGCAGAGACCAACCCAAGGGCCAGCCTCGCACAGGTGCGCCGGCCCTGAGCCTTTATTCTATGTGCCCGCCTCAGGGCGCACCCCACCCAGGCAGGTGGGCCCTTTCCAGGAGGCCCTGCTCCCGTGGCCTGTGGGCTGACCGCTGTGGCCAGCACCCCTGGAGGGCAGCCCTGACCTCAGACGTGGGCAAGGGTGGGGGTCCTGTCCCCCGGCCTCGGGCATCGCTCCAGCAACCGGTCTCTCCCCACTCTGGGCACCCTGACAACTTGTGGCTGGCATCCACCTGCCCCTCTGACCCCGTGTCTTCCAGACTGAGGGTCCTGCGGCCCAGCCTGGTCTGGGGAGTGGGAGCTGGGCCTGGGGGTGTGGGGACTTGGGCACTGGGCATCGGGAGGAACGAGGCCAAGTCCAGAGCAAGGGGCGTAGGCGCTGGGTGCGGGGTCCGGCACACAGCTGCTTGTTCTCAGTGGCCTCGGGACCCTCTAAGGAACCCTCACCCGACTGAGCGAGAGTCCCGGGAAGGAGCAAATCGTGGCAGGTCGGGACCACGTAGGCCCCACATTTGGGAAGCCCTTCCCTCCAGTGAACTTGGGGATCATCTGTGTGGTCTCTCCTCCACGCTGGACACACCCCAGGCCACGTGGGGGTGACAGGTCGCCAGGCTGCAAGGTTGCATCGTGGAGCTGTCACTGTCTGGGGAGACGGATGGGAGTACGGTGTCGGACGTGGCTGATGCGGGCGATACACCGAGGGTCATCTGTTTGGTCTTAATTTAGAAAACCTTCACAAGATTATTACGCGGCATTTTTTCCCCTGTGGTGCTCGATGGTATCAGGTGGGTTCAGGGCTCAGCTTTCCCGTTTATCTTCCTCAGAGAGTAGCATTAATACGTAGGTACAGCGGCCCAGACTAAACCCCACAGAAACAAATAGAAATGAGCTTTGCCGCGTCTCCTTTTAAAAATAGCGTCCATTTATCATCCAGCGCCTGGTGCTGAGCTCACGCCCGTGGCCCGGACGACTGACGGCCTCGGGCTTAACCATCTGCTCTCCTACTTAGCTCTCCTCCTACTCAGCCTTCTCTCCTGCCCTGCACCCCAGAAGGAGGCTCTGAACACCTGCACTGGCTGCCAGGCAGGGGTGGGCGTGGGGTGAGGGGCTGCCGGCCAGGCATCTGCAGCCGTGTGCCCCCTGTTGAGGTCCTAATCCAGGGACTCTGCTTCCTCCCTCTGCTGCCCCTCCCTGGCCACCTATGCAGGGGCTCATGTTCTTCCTTCCAGGGACTCCCAGGCCCCTGGATGGATCCTGAATCCACACCTGGAAGGAGCCACAGGTGGGGTGGACACAGGGTAGGTCATGTGTCCAAAAAAAATGAGGACTTAATTTTTCATTATTTCACTCACAGTAATATAAACTGAGGCCTTCGGTGTGCTAGTGGGCACTGTGCTGCAGGTGCCACGGGAAACAAGACTGACTGCCACCCTGTCCTCGCTAGCTCACCACGTCCTGGCTTGCACCTGCTGCAGGAACGCCATCACAGGACATGCAATCTCTCTCAACTCCATTCCTGGCAAATGCAGGGGTGGCTGGCTTTTCTAGGTGGATCAAAGAGCCTGGAGGGCAGAGGCCACAGTGTGTCCAGAGAGGGACAAACCTGCATGGAGAAGGGGGAGAGGCAGGGTCTTTGCAACCCTGGAGAAGTAGAAAAGGAGAAAAGAAAAAAGTAAGCCAAGTATAGAAATTACAAAACACACAAGATGGCATAAATCAACCCTAATATAAAATGAGTACAATAAATATAAATGAGTTAGACTCAGTGATTGAAAGCAGAGTCTCACAGATTGGATGAGAAACAAGATGCTGCAGTCTGTTGCTTAGAGAAGGAACGTTTTAAAGGAAAAGGTACAGAAAAATTGAAAATCAAAGGATGGAAGAGGCACAAAGGTAGTAAGAGTGCCCCCTAAAAAACAGCCTTTGCAATGTCTAAAGCAACTTCTCCTTTGGAGGGAGCATCTCGCCCAGTCCTTGCTGCAAACGTTGTCTCCCTCAGAGACAAGACATCCGAGAAGAAATACAAGGATACCAAGGACCCCCAGAACAGCAGTGTTTGGACGGGAGATGTAAGTGCTGCTGCTACAAAGTTCCCACTCCACGGACCAGAGCAGTACCTCTAGGACATGAAGCATGGCTTGCTGGGATGGCAGCCATAGATCGTCCAGCAGCCAAAGAGGCTCTGACTGAAATCTCAGCCTGGCCTCCATGCACCTAAAAGCAACCAGTAAAGGGCAGGGGCTTTCAACAGCTGCAGTCAAGGTGTTGCAGTCTGGAGAGGCTTAGGGGGACTCTTTGCTGGAGCAGGTCCCCTTAGCTGACAGCTGCTGCTAGGAGCCAGAGTGTTGTGGATGTGGGACCACAGTCAGCAGGATCTGGAGGTACACAGGTGAGCATCTGAATGCCATGTGCTGACCTGGTTTTTGAGGAAAAACCTGGTGTCTGTGAACCTCCAGCTTTGAAGTTGTTTGTCACAGTTTGAGCATTAGCAGGCAGAATTATTTCTCAAAGATTCCAGAGATTTCTGTCGTTGGATGGAGCAACTCCCCCGAGGGCTGCTACGTACAGCTCTGCGGGCTGTTTCCCCACCACACTGGGCAGCACCAGGCACACAGCTGTGTCTTAGTCTTATGAGAGAAGAACTGGCTCTTCTTAAACAACAGAGTTTCCTCCTGGGAAATGCATGTAAGAAAGCACTAACAATATTGTGCTCTCTGTGTTGTTTCCTCCCATTTTTTTTTATTTGACAAACTGTAAAAACTTAATTATAAAGTCATATATGCTGGTTATAAAGTTTCATAAAATACAGAGAGTTATAAAGTAAAGCAACGAACCACACACACACAAAACAACAACAAAACCAAAACCAAACAAAAACAAAAGAAGAAAGAAAGAAGGAAAGAAAGAAGAAAGAAAAGAAAGGAAGAAAGAAAGAAAATCAAGGGATGGAAAAAAGCTACCAAAAGGAATTTGGAGTAGCAATTCTAATACCAGACAAAATAGAATTAAGGTCAAAGAAAATCATGAGGCAAAGAATATTAGACATTGATTCAAAGGAATAATAGATCAAGAAGATATAATAATCATAAATGTGTATCCTTTAAGCTATATAATCTTAAATATAAAACTACAAATGAGAAAATTACCAGGAGAAATATATGACTAAACTATGGTAGTTGGAACTTTTAACAAACTCCTCTTATAAAATGATAGATTAAATATACAAAAAGTCAGTATAGATACAGTATTTAAATCTGAATTGTATAGTAAATTAATTAAATTACACCTATTATTTCCCTATCAATTTACATATCATATGGAGAATATGGGTTCTTTTGTGCATAATTTATTATTCACAAAAATGGGCTATGTGCTAGGCCACTGTTATGGTTATCTGCAGAGGCAGTCAGGCCTCACTGCAAATTTGGTTCAAATATTGAGACTGAAGGAGCTCCCCCCCACCCCCACACACACCAAGGGGGTATGAAAAGGTTTGGATTACTTGCATAATTGATGTCTCTGAGGAGAGCAGTGTAGGCCTCCCAAGCAAGTCAGAAATCACTTGAGAGACCAAGGAAAGATGTTTTTATTGTGGTTAGGGGCTGGGGCTGGGGAGAATCTTCCCATGTGTGGTCTGCATCTCCAACCAGCATCAGAGGAGGGAGTACCCAGGATTTCTTGTCATTTTGTCCAGATACAAGACACAAAGGGAAGAGGGAGGGGTGAGGCTTAAAAGCTGTCAGCATTCAAACATCAAAAACTGGAGGCAGACTGCTCATTATAGCCACGAAAGAAAATGTGATAAATTTCAAAGAATCAACATAATAGTGATTGTATTCTCTGACAGTAATGCAAAGAAATAAATAACAAAAGAATAGTGAAAAAAATTCCAGATGTCTAGGAAGAAAAAAACCTTAAGTACTAAATAAGCCTTGGGTTAAGAGAAAATCATAAGGTAATTATAAAATATTTAAAGCACTGCAAGTTAAGAGTTGTGGGACGTACATAAAGCAACAACAACAGAAAAAATTATGATTTTAAATACATTTATCAGAAAAGAAAGAAAGAATGAAAATAAGTGAGCTAAGTATCCAGCTCAAGAGGCTATAAAAAAACTAAAATATATATCTAAAAAATAAGATGGAAATAAATATAAGAGCAGAAATCAATGAACTAGAGAACATTTTTAACATTAAAAAGCCAGAAAAGATTTACAGAGCTAAAACTGGTTCAGTCCTTATCAGTATAACAAAGAGTCAGACTTCTGGCCAGATGGAAAAGAGAGAAGAAGCAAATAAACAAAGAAAGAAAAATGGAAAATAATTTAAAAAATAATAAAGGCAGATTATGAACGCCTACACATATACTCAGGATACAGATAAAATGGATAAATTTCTAAAAATATATAAAATGCCAAAATTGACACCAGACTAAGTAGAAAACTTAAATAGACCCAAATCCACTAAAGAACCTGAAATGGGAAACAAATAATCCTCCACTAAAAAACTTCAAGAAAGATAAATTAGTTTTATGAAAACTCTTCCAGAGGACAGAAAATAAGGAAAAGTCTCTCACCTCATTTTATGGGTTATAATACACTTATTCCAAAATCAGAACAGAAAAGACAATTATAAGCATTTTCAATAAAAAATCATAAATAAAATATAGCCAACTCCAAGTGTATATTAAATTTTTTTTATATTTAGAAAAATATCAAATGGGTTTATTCCAGGAATGCAAAGATGGTTCAACTTCAGAAAATCTTTCAATGTGATTGACTTCATGAATGGGCTAAAAAGAAGAATTATGTTATAAGCTGACTAGATCTCCCCACTCACCCTGCAAAAAGAGGATTTGATCGTTATCATGGTTAATTTTACATGTCAACTCGACTGGGCTGTGGGGTGCCCAGACATTTGATCAAACGTGATTCCAGCGTGTCTGTGAGGATGTTTCTGGATGAAATTAGCGTTTGAATTGGTGGACTGAGTGAAGCAGATTGCCCTCCCCAGTGTGAGTGGGCCTCACCCAATCAACTGAAGGCCTGAATAGAACAAAAACATTGAATAAGTGGGAACTCCTCCTGCCTGACTGTTTAAGCTGGGACATCAGTCTTTTCCTGCCTTCAGACTCAAATGGAAAAATTGGCTTGTCTTGGTTCTTGCTCCTGCCAGCTTTCGGACAGGAAGTTTCACCACTGGCCCTTCTGGTTCTCAGGCCTTCAGACTTGAGCCAGACAACACATCGCCCCTCCTGGGTCTCCAGCTTGCCGACTGCAGATCTTGGGACTTGTCAGCTTCCATAATTGCATGACTCAATTCCCTATAATAAATCTCTTATTAAACACGTACACATGATAAGGACATATCACTTCTATTGCTCAAACTAGTCACCAAGAAGAATGGAGTAAGACAATAAAAAATAAGTAAGAGGTTACTGGATTGGTAAGAGAGAAACAAACTTATTTTAAGCAGGTGATGTGATTACCTACGTAGAAAGCACAACAAAGCCAACAGGTAAAGCATCAGAACTGATAAGAGAATTTAACAAAACTGACAGATACAAGATCATTGTATTAGTTGTCAATTGCTGTGTAACAACTTAAAATCAGCAGCTTAAAACAGCAAACATTGATTATCTCACAGCTTCTGTGGGTCATGAATTTGGGAGCAGCTTAGCTGGGTGTCTCTGGCTCCATCTCTCATGAAGTGGAGACCAAACATTTGCTGGAGCTGCAAGACTTGACTGGGGCTGGAGGATCCGTTTCCAAGACGGTGGACCCCATAACTGCCGTCAGAGGAATTCAGCTCCCTGCTGGCATTGGTAGGAGGTTTTATTTTGTGACCACGTTGACCTGTCCATGTGGCTACTTGAATGTCCAAACGACATGGCAGCTGGCCGCCCCCCAAACAAGTGATCAGAGAGGGAGAGCGGGAGAGTGAGGGGGAAGGAGGACGCCACAGTGCCTTTTATAATCTACTTTCAGAAGTCACACTGCCAATTCCACCATATGCTTGTCATAAGTGAATCACTAAGCACTGCCCACACTCCAAGGGAGGGGAATTAAGCTCCATCTCTTTTTTTTTTTTGAAATATTTATTTATGTATTTATTTTGGCTGCACTGGGTCTTAGTTGTGGCACTTGGGATCTTCACTGCGGCATGCGGGATCTTTTTAGTTGCAGCGTTCAGACTTTTTAGTTTTGGCATGCATGCGGGATCTAGCTCCCCAACCAGTGATCGAACCCTGGCCCCCTGCATTGGGAGCGTGGAGTCTTACCCACTTACCAGGGAAATCCCTTAGCTCCATCTCTTGAAGGGAAGAGTATCAAAGAATCTGTGGACATATTTGTAAAACTATCACAATTATCTTGCAAAAATCATTAGTCTTCCCCCAAACCAACAGTATCTAGATGGAAAATATAGAGAACAGGAACCATTACAATAGCTTTGAAACAATAAAGTACCTGGGTTTTAACCTTAAAGAGAGTGCATAAGATCCTTTTGTAGAAAATTGAAAGTCCCAAATCTAGTAAAAAGCATGAATGGAAGGAGAGGTCTGTCATGTGTGTGGACGGCTGACTTTACATCATAAAGTTGCCAGTTAATCTACAAATTAAATATGATTTGATTCAAATCAAAGGTGTTTTGAGAAGTGTAACAAATTCTCATTTGTTACACTTAAAAGTGAAGATACAAGAACATTGGACATTTTTGAAAAGGAAGAACAAAGAGAAGGGGGACAGCCCTAAAGTTATTAAAATATACTACAAAGACATAGGAAGAAAACTGTATGGCAGTGGCACTGGACCAGATAAACTCCCCAAACCCTAAATACAGATCCCCCCGAACAAATCCACGTATTTCTGGCAGCTTGATCTGTGACAGAGTTGATATAGTACATCTTTGGAAAAAGAAGATTTTTTTATAAAAAAGAATAGTGTTTTAAAAAACGAGTTCTGCAAATACATTGACACTCTCCCACGGAGAGGTAGGGTCTGTGTCTCCTGCCCTGAACCCGGACTGGTCTTAGTGACTTGCTTATGACCGACAGAATGCCGACAAATAACACCACAGAGCATCTACAGCTGGATCAGAAGAGGCCATGCTTCTGCCTGTTCTCTTGGGACACTCGCTCTGGGGGCAGCCAGGCAAAAGCCACAAAGTCCGTCTACACTGAGACCACCATGCTGGACAGGCCTGAGGTAGGGACTCAGGTAGAAGCCCAGCGGAGATCCCAGGAGACAGCCAGAGCCAATGGCCAGCCGTGTGAGGGACCAAGCCAGCGGTGCACCCCACCTGGCATCTGACTGCAACACATGACGAGTCCTTCCCAAATTCCAGGAGCTCAAACGTGACCAAAACAAGATGCTTGCCTTAAGCCCCGAAGTGTTAGGATAATTTTTTATGTAGCAATAGGAATTGGAACAAACAATATTGGGAAATCTGGCTCACTTTATGGAAAATGGAGCATAGGGTCCCTAACTCATGCCACATACAGAGGGGAACCTGTGTGTAAGAGGCTAGAGACCTAAACGTAAATGATAAAACTGCAGGAGGAAACGCTGGAGAGTGTCTTTGCGACCTTGAGCGGGAAAGGATTTCTTCAATTCTCCAGAAGAACAAAGCATAAGGTGGAAAATGGATGGATTTGATTATATCAGAAGGAAGGATTCCATAGACCATGTTAACAAGTGGGCATCAAGCTAACAGATGGAGAGAACATACAGGAAACTACTCTACATTACCTTGAGAAAGACAAGCCCTCAAAAAGAAAGACCAGCAGAGGACAAGAGTCTGAGGGGGACCTGGTAGCTGCTGAGTGAGTGAGGAATCACTCAGCTTCTCCTGGACCAGAAGGACACACACGGGAGGAGCAACACGTCCACCAGAAAAGCAGAACTTGGGTAACTGCGCGTAGCTCTGGGTGTGGACGAGGACACAGGCGGGAGGCCCCGCCTGGCTGCAGCGCATGCTCGACAGCAGCCTGGTGGAAGGTGGGGGAGCCAGCGGAGGATGGCCCAGCATTTCCCGCTCAGCGCCAGGCTCAGGGCTCCGCTGGCCCCTCTGAGGGCGCAGTCACCAGCCCCCAAGGCGTGCGCTACCAGGGAAGCTCGGACTGGCTGTCTTGACCCCTGGCCCCAGACGGAGCCCACTGCCTACCTCATACTAGGAATCCTGGCCCGAGAAGTCACAGTGGATGGGGTGGGGTGGCGCTGCACAGCCCTCCTCCTTCCTCAGTGCTCACACTGGTCCTGGGGCCTGCACTCGGTTGACCCTCCTCCTACAGGAAGCCCTCTCTGGTTGCATTTCCAGACAGACCTGCTCTTGCCCCATAATTTCTGTCTATAGGCAGCCTGTCCCTGAATGGACTGTGGATCTGGTCTCTCTCCCCACGACACTCAGCTCCCTGAGCTCCCTGATCACAGGGTCCGGGCCCCAGCGCGCACAGCGGGTGCACAGCCAGAGCTGACCCTGGCCGTTGCACAGGCGCTTCCCTCGGTCAGTCAGGAAGCCCGCTGCGTCTGCCACAGCCAGCTCCGGCCCGCCTCCTCCAGGAAGTCCTCCCAGTGTCTCCCGGGACCAGGATATGGACCTCCCCAAGCCTGGCGCTCCAGGGTGGTGAGTCCAGGGCCGGTGCCACTTAGTCTCTGGGTCGGGTACCCGCCCGCAGTGTGGTCCAAGCACACTGCTGCCTACGCATGCCAGAGCCCTCCCAGAGGCTGCCGGCCCCGGGGAGGGGCCTGCTTTGGCTCCCTTGTAGGATCCCAGGGCCCAGCTCAGCTCTGGTCCTGGACATGTGTCAGCAAAGTTTTCCAGAAAGGAAGGAGGGAGAGGTGGAGGGAGGGAGGCATTCCTCCCCAAATCACTGGCCACCCTGACGGTGGGGGTGGCTTGTCCATGAGACAGAAATGCTTGGGCATCGAAGCCCCTCTCTCACCCGTTAACTAACCCAGCATCTCAGGCGCCTGGGGAACTGAGGAATGATCACAGTGGAACAAGCCGTCCTGGGTCTCAGCCTCACAGATCCACGTGAGCCAGGGTGCTCAGTCAAAGCCTGCAGTGGAGCAGCGGACACCCTCCCGCCTGGACTGACCTGCCTCTGGGGCTCCTGCGCTTTTTGGGGGGTTTTTTTTGGCCACGCTGAGCAGCATGTGGGATCTTAGCTCCCCGACCAGGGATTGAACCTGCGCCCCCTACGGTGGAAGTGCAGAGTCTTAACCACTGGACCTCCAGGAAGTCCCGCTCCTGCGTTTTTGAGCAGACGGTGCTTGATGGCTCTCGAGGGCACTGGACAGGTGTGAAAACAGCTCCAGACTTTGGCCCAAGGATGGTTCTGGCTTTTCTGCACAGAGGAGAGGAGGGAAGGTGCCCTCAAGGCGGAGATGTCTGGTTGGTTCAAGGTCAACCGTGTGGCCAGTGCTCAGAATCCCGTGGGGCCCCTTCTTTATTCCCCACGGCGGTCTCCCAACACTTCCCAGGAAGCTTTGTGATTATCCTTGGCTGAAGATTAATTGTGGGGTCTGCTATGGACTGAATGTGGCCCCCCCAAATTCAAATGTGGAAGCCCTAACTCCCAAGGTGATGGCATTTGGAGGTGGGGCCTCTGGAGGTGACTAGGTTAGAGGAGGCCGGGAGGGTGGGTCCCAGGATGGGATCGGTGCCCTGACAGGAGGGGACTGGCGTGCTCCCTCCCTCTGCTGTGTATCTGCAGGCCAGGACGTGGCCTCACGGGAAACTGAACTGGCTGCCACCCTGATCTGGGACTTCCAGCCTCCAGGACTGTGAGAAATGAAGTCCTGTTGTCTAAGGTCCCAGCCCGTGGCATTTTGTCGTGGCAGCCAGAGCAGACTGAGGCTGGATCTGTGATGGGCAATTTTATGTGTCCACTTGGCTAGGCGACGGTCCCAGTTGTTTAGTCAAACGCCAGTCAAGATGTCCCTGTGAGAGCAATGTTTAAATCAGCCACCTTTGAGTAAAGCAGATTGCCCTCCACTCTGGGTGGTCCACATCCAAGCAGCTGAAGACCTTCAAAGAAATAAAGGAAAACAGATTAACTTCCCCGGAGGAAGACGGAGTTCTGCCTCCAGACGGTCTTTGCACTCGAGCTGCAATTTCAACTCTTCCCTGGGTCTCCAGCCTGCCAGCCCGCTCTGCAAAATTCAGACCTACCAGCCCTACAATCGCAGGAGCCAGTTCCTTAAAATGACTCTGTGTGTGTGTGTGTGTGTGTGTGTGTGTGTGTGTACACACAATATACATACAATACCTGTATCTATGTAAACCTATATATACGTCTCTATCTATACATCCTCTTGGCTCTGTTTCTCTGGAGAGCCCGGACTAGCGCAGTGTCTGCCATGGTCACCCTGCTGTTCCTGGCTTCTTTGTTCTTGGTCATTCAGTCACTTTCAATGCCTCCGCAGAGGGCTGAACGGTTGCCAGCCTCCAGTCACGCCATCACGTGGCTCCCCGAGAGCATTGCCCACCTGGAGGACGCCCCCGATGGCAGGGACGCCATTTCCATCAAATAAACCCTGAATGCTAAAATATCCAACGAGAATGGAACCTCTTGCTGCTCTGGGGTTCATTTCTGGGATTGCTGGAAAGGCCAAGCTTCCCCCCACATGTGATTTTCAGGTGGTCAGTTGGCTCCCTCTGTCTATACCTAGAAACACAGACACACACTGAACGCCCAGCTGGGTTTCCACCGACAGTTAAGGATGAGGCAGGATCATAAGGAAAAGAAAATCAGGTAACCAACATAATGACCAAGTTGGGAACATGTTTGGAGAAAATAAAAATTCAGACTGGATTTTGTTTCTTTTCAGCTTTTAACCACCATTTCCCCCCCATCACCATGAGGGAGGGGCATAATTATTAAATTCTGTTGGGTCTGGGTACCGTCCCCAGCACAATGCAGGCCACGAGGGCTGCCTGGAGGAGGGGGCTGCCCGCTCAGCCCAGGGACATTCTCTCTCCATCCTGTCCCACTGCCCAGCCTGGGGCTCTGGCTTGAGCTGCCCTCTCAGCTCCAGGAGCCCTTTTCTGCCGCCTGGTGGCCCGTGGGGTTCTGGATGTTTCTGCCTGATGCCCTTGGCAGGGCTGCAGTGGGCACGGGGGCCCCGGAGGAGGGAAGGGGGGCACTTCATCACTGCGACAAGAGGCCTGTTGCTCCTGCCGGACCGGCCAGGGCGACAGGGTGACCGTCTGCCCCTGGCCCAGTGCCCGGCCTCCCGAGGATTCAGTTTGGCTCCAGCTGGGCAGCAGCTCCTGGGCTGCCGGCCACGGGAGCGCCACTCACACTCCATCATCGAAGGATGACAGCGGGAACGGTGGGAGTTCATTACAGGGACCATGAATTGTTGGAGGTAATTTAGATTACAATTTAAAGTTTAATTTAAAAATCTATCAACAAATGTGAAAGTACTGGAGGAACATTTTTAAATGCACTTTAATCTCAACAGCACAAATAGCTTTTCGGGGCTCTAAACATCGTCACCTGGAAAAACAGTAAAACTTTACTGCATCTTTAATTAAATTACAAACACAAAGGATAATTAACTTTTTTATTTTTATTTTACTCGTGCCATTGTTTCTCCTCGGAGTCAATATCTTGCGGCTGCAGGAACGGCTGTTAGGAGGAAGTTTACAGCCGAGGCCCTGACGCGTGTCTTGTCTGAGGGATGGATGTCCGGGCAGCTGAGACCTGGGCGCCCGGGTCCAGCCGCGGGCGGGCGCGGGGTCGTTCCCCAGGTCGGCCTCGGCTCTGCCCCCAGGCGCAGCGCCCCCTCCCTGCAGGCCCGGCTGGTGCCCCCAGCCGGGTGGGTGTGGGGCCGCGCGTGGTTCCTCCGTGCCAGGCCTGCTCTGGGCTTTCTGACCGTTAGCTCGCTCAGTCCTCCCAGCGGCCCTTAGGCAGGGAAACTGAGGCACGGGCACGTGGGGACCCTGCCGTGGTCACGCAGCAGGTAAGTCGTCGTAAACGGGAGCTTCAGTCCTCTGGTGGCAGCACCCACCCGTGACCCCGGCTTCAGGCACAGGGGTTGGGGGTGCCGAGGCTGGGCGGCTTGGCGCCTAAGGGGGGCCGTGCTGGTCTCCCGGCCGGGGGTGTGTCCTGGGGACCCTGAGGCGCTGGGGTGGGGAGGGGCTGCGAGGGTCTCCGGCGCGGTGCCCTGGTGCAAGGCCCGGCTGGCCACCTGGGGGCCCCCTGGAGACGCGCTGGGCGGGTTCCTGGTGGGGGGAGGGTTTGCGAGGTCCCGGGATGGGGCGGGGAGAGCTGTAGCGGGCAAGGCGCGCCAGGCCGGCAGGGGGCACCCGGGGCTCGGGGTCGGAACCCGAACCCCAGGGAACTTCATGGGGGCAGCACCCCCTGGGCTGGGAGGGACTGTGAGGGGTGCCCCTCAAGTGGGTGGGAGGCGGCCTTGTGGGGGGTTCACGGGGGACTCGCTCTCTCTGCGCCTGCGGGTGCGTGGGGGGACAGGAGGGCTGGACCACGCCCCTCCTCCCCTCCCCTCCCCCCACTCCCTCCGTAGCTTGCTTCCTTCCTTCCTTCCTGGGGGGGGCAGGGACGTGTGGTTTAGGCACCTTCCTTTCCTGTCCTGCCCGCGGGAGTTCGGGTTGGGGGGTGGAGGGGTGATGGGGGTGGGCTGGGGGGTTGGGTGTGGGGAGGTCGGTGGAGGGGTGGAGGGGGGTGGAGGGGTGGAGCGGGGTGGGTGTGGGGGCGTGGGGGGTTGGGGGTTGGGGGGTAGTGGGGGTGGGGGGAGCACTCACCTGTGGTGCAGAGCACACGGGCAGGCTGGTGGCTGTGGTTGTTCTTGAGCCAGTGAAGCTGGGAAATGGCCCCCAGCAGCGCCTCTCTCTCCCCAGGGTCTTCCCAGAGAGCCAGCCCCAGGCCTGGTCGTGGGGTGGGGGCATCACCCTGAGGGTCCCCCCACCTCCTGACCCCCGACAGGCCCTGCGGGGCTTCCAGGCTACACCCATGCTCACACCCACTCTCACGCACACGTGGACACCCCCCTCACCTGCTGACACACTTGGGCACACGCACACCGGTGTCCGCCTGCTCCCCTTACACATATGCACCCCGCGGTCCGCTCCTGGCCCCCACGGCCACACACTCACACCCTCACCACGACCCCCGACTCACGGTCACAGTCACCAGCGCGTCTTGCCCACCTCTGTGGGGTCTGCCGGGCAACGACTCAGCCTGCCGGGTCTCCGGCTGCGGTGGGAGGGGCACCTGGAGGGGGTGTGGAGGTCGGTCCTGCTGCCCTGTGTCTGGGCGGCATCCCCGGCCTCCGCCTGCCCGGCCGGCAGGGCCCAGCCCCTGGTGTGCAGAGGCAGGGGGGGCTGCGGACAGCGGGTATTCAGCTTTAGTGTGGTGGCTGCTTAATTATTGGTTAATCTAGCAATTTAGCACGCTTCATTTAATTCTAATTAGGAGAATTAATGGGCAGGCAATGAGGATTCCAACAGAGTGGCACAAAACAAGACCCAGCCGGGACAGTCCAGCTGTGGGGCCGGTCCTAGGGGAGTCCGGGCTAGGAGGGGCGGACCTCTGGAGACAGCCGAAGATCATGGTGGGGGGGCTACAGGGGCTGGGCTGGAATCATTCAGTGGCCTCCAGGCCGCAGGGGCTCCAAGGGCAGAGGGGACCTTGGACAGCCTGGTCGGACCCCGTGGGCTGCGCCCCCGGCCCCCCCCCGGCCCCCACTGCCTCCCAGGCCTGGCAGCGCCCGCCTGTTTGTCGGCTCATCAGGCCGGCTCCCTGACAAGGCCCGACATTGGACAAGACTGTTGCTCTAATTAAGGTGCTAATTGAATTAAATGGCTGCGGTAATGAGCAGACGAGGAGCATAAAAAGTAAAGAGTCCGATAGGCCAATTAACAAGCGCGCAGAGCATAATTATAACATCGGGAATCGCGCGCCCGCCCCCAGCATTGTTAATTGTTGCCGGGGGATTTACGGTAATTGGCCCTACAACAGGCAGCAGCCCAACCTGCCCAGCGCCGGTAATTAAAAAAATGATATTCTACACAAACGCCGGATGGGCTAATTAGGCCTTGATTTACATAAAGGCCCCTGCCTGGAGGCCTGCCCACCTCCCTGCTCGGGGCCACTCGTGGGCAGGGCGGCAGCCCCTGCAGGCCCCGTGGTGGCACAGAGCCGGGCTGGACGCCAGGCCGTCCAGGTCTCCTGCTGGTGGCTGGGGCCTCCGAGGCCACCCCTGAGCCGGAGGGCACTGCACAGAGGGCCTATGCTCTGAACTGAGCCCGTGGGGCCAGCAGCTGTCCTGGTCCCAGGTTGGCCTGCTGACGAGCTCTCCCCGCTCCGCGCCGCATCCCCTCCCCACTCCCACTCCTGCCACCGCTGCCGGGGGATCAGGGCAGCTTCCAGTCCGGCCCTCAGTCACCCACAGCCTGGGTGTGCCGTCCTCCCGGGGTTCATGGCCACGCCGAGGGCCAGCCCGCCCCTCCCTTCCTCTCTCCCTGCACCTGTGCACGGCTGTCCTTGCTGTGTCACCAGCAAGTGTGCAGCCCACTGCGCTGGGAGGTGGGCTTAGGACACAGGACACATGGCAGGTCACACTGATCTGGGCCCCAGCCCCTGAGTTGGGCTGCGCCTTCTCCTCCTTGATGCCTCCTCTGAGGGAGCCCCAGCCCCACCCCCTGGGGTAGGATGTGCCCCCCCCAACCCCCATCAGTCAGAGAGGACCAGAGGGGACAAGCAGACAGACAGGCTGCAGGGAGGCACCCAGACAGAGGGGCAGGCAGGCACGTGCCCTCTGGGGCGGGGTGCCCTCGCAAGGCAGAGGGGAAGCCAGGACAGGCTCTGCCAACCAGTCCTGCCCCCTCCCACAATGAGGCCACCGGGCACCCCACTTTAGAGGTGGGAAGTGGAGTTCAGAGATGCTGCCCAGGGCCCTTCGTGCTGCCCCAACCTGTCCTTCTCCCTGGAGCTGTACCCGGGGGCCAGCACAGTTCCGGGCATCTCCCCAAACTGGAACCCCACACGCCCCCCTCCCCGCACCCCGCACGGGCAGCATCCCGGCTGCCGCTGCGCCCCCCCCGCCCCGCCCCCAACGACTCCTCCGGCAGATTTACCGTGACGTCCACACTCTGAACAGAAAACTCTGCCTCATTTACAAATGTAATTTCAATTGAGGGTAGTTTTCCAATCTCCTTTCATTTGAGTCCCCATTGAGCCCCTTCTCGCGGAGCTGATGGCATGATTAGACAGCGCTCACGCCACGGCAGGTTGGTCAAGCGCGGCCCCGTAAATTGGGAAAGATGTTTTATCAGGACACGTCACCGCTGCCGCTGGCAGCTGTGGGGTGCTCCGGGCTGTCCCCTCAAATCACCGTTATGGAATAATTTAGCCCTCGATTCTCTGTGATTACTGCCGCCACCGATCATGCTGTCACATTCCAAGTGGGCACTTCATCCTCATCCTGCGTTTATTCATGCCAGATCTGTTTTGCTTTCGTAATGAGCACATATTACCCCAGCACAAAGAGGGTGAAGACGTCCGCGGTGATAGATAGGCACAAGATTAAATGGGATCTTTACGACTTCTGCAGCCATCAGTTCTGACTGTGTGATAAGAAGAGTCGACTTGGGTCCTGATTTGCTCTTTATTGGAGCCAATATTAGCATGCGCTCACCGGTGCACGGGCTGATCAAACCCATTTAAGGTGGACTCTCAGATGCGGGAGGGGCGGCAACCCGGGGGCGCTGCTGCTGCTGCCAGCCGGCAGTGAGGCTGAGCCCAACCCCCAGGGGCTCAACCCACAGAGGACCTTCCCGAGTTGCCCCAGGGCGACCCCACCCCTTGGGGCAGCTGCAGGTGGGCCGGTCCCTTCAGCCTGGGGTTGCAGGTGGCCAGCTGCACTCCCACCGCCCACAGGGCAGCCTCTCTCTCCCAGCCCACCCTCGGGGCCCAGCTCCCACTAATGCAACCTGGCTGGACGGGCGATTGTTCATGTAGGGCCTAAGGGTGCCAAGCCACTTCCTGGGTGGGGACGGGAGACTGACCCCCGTATCAGACCACCTCCCATCCACTTGGGGGAGACACTGTCTGGGCCCCCAGGCTCCCCACAACCTGCTCCCACAGCTGCCCTTGGGACACCCCACCCGCTGGGCATGGCTTGTCCCATCCCTCCTTGGCTACAGCAGAGGGTGAGGCCCTCCAGTGACACTGTCACTGGCCCAGACACAGCCCAGGAGCCCATGCTGCACCCAAGTCCTGTCTTTATCCCGAGGGGGAAGGCCAGCTCAGCCAGGTGACCACTGTATCCTTGCCCCCCGGCAGGGCCAGGGCGGGCAGTGCCTGCTCCTCCTACGGGGTATACGGGGCCCCTTTACCGTGTGGGGTGACCGTTCTTACTTGTGATTAGGAAAGCAGAATCACAGTCTGAGGCCATCGTTTCAGAGCCTCCCACAGACGCCTTTGTGGGAGGCCAGCCTGGAATCTGTCCGTATTTGTCCATATCACATGTTTTTAACCTTTCACGTCACACCTGTTGAGGCTGCGGGAGGAAAGGGAGGATGGCATCTCCTTGTGGCCAGAGGGCCACGTGGCCCGAGCTTGCGGGCATCCACTTCCCGGGCCACGAGCTGGGTCATGTGGTCCCACCCAGCTGCTCTGAGCCTCCGCTGTCCTGACCGCCATCTGTCCACTCGGCCCATCCACGGTCCCCCCAACTTACCACGCCCCGGCCTCTGCCCGCAGGGCTGTCACGAGACGGAGGCAGCTTTGCATAGGGCCAGCACACTCGCACACGCCCTGAGTAACAATAATGTCCTTGCTGTTGTTGCCCTTGGTGGCCCTGAGCCTGGTGCGGGGGCCAGCGTGCCCGCGACAGTCCTGGCCACTCCGCGAGGGTGGACACCAGCAAGAGAGCAGACGGGCCTGTGGTGGATGACCGGGGCAGGACCCGGGAGCAGGAGTGGGGTCCAGAGGGGCCAGGCGCAGAGAGCGATGGGTTCAGGGGAGATGGCGCCAAGGTCTCAGGGCCGCGAGGCGTGCGTGGGGCCCTGGTGGGTTCCCTCTGAAATGTACTAGACCCACCCCCGGGCAGGAGGAGCTTAACCCCCCATGAGCAGGGGCGCGCGCAGTGACCTATCCAGGCTCAGGGCCGGGAGGGCAGAGGGGACGCTGCCCCATGGTGGGACCCAGCAGAGCCTCTGCCCCTGGGAGGAGTGACAAGGGGGCACGTCACCTCCTGGCCTTCTCGGCCAGCCCGGACCAGGCGTCCTGCAGGACACCGGGCCAGCCCTCAAGGTGTCAAGGCCTGAAACACAAGGAGAGACAGGGGCCCGGGAGGCGGCGCGGGGTGCAGGAGCGGGCCCTGGACCAGGAAAGCAACATCCGTAGGGACGTGCGAAATCCGAATCGAGTCTGGGCTTAGTTGAGGGTGACGTGATGATGTTGGGTCCTCAGTTGTGACAAATGTACCCTGTAACGAAGGTGAAAGGTGAGGGGATACCAGGTGGGGTGTATGGGAAATTTCTGTACTATCTGCGACTTTAAATCTAAAATTGTTCCAAAATAAAGCTTAAAAAATCCCTCTGGCTCCAGTGTGGAGTGGCTGCTGGGGAGGAGGGGGAGGGGAGGGGAGGGGAGGGGAGGGGGAGGGGAGGGGAGGGGAGGGGAGGGGAGGGGGAGGGGAGGGGAGGGGAGGGGGAGGGGGAGGGGAGGGGAGGGAGGGGAGGGGGAGGGGGAGGGAGGGGAGGGGGAGGGGGCCTCACGGCAGGGGGGGTGGGTTCGGTGTATGTGTGTGTCAGAGGCGGGCCCTCCAGCTCGTGGGGTTTTGTGTGTGTGTGTGTGTGTGTTTGTGTGTGTGTGTCTGTGTGCGCTTGAGAGAGTCACCAGTGTGCTCTGATCCTGCACCTGTGAGGAGCCCTCTGGGGTCCACCAACTGTCACCTCCCATCCCACCACCTGCCCTGCAAGGCCGGGCGAGGCGCTTGCAGGGATGGGGCTTGGGGCTCCCATGAGTGAGTGGGGCTCTGATTGCTCCTCTGGTGCTGGGGACCCCCTACCTTGAATCTCACCCTCCTGCACTCTTCAAGCGCCTCAGGTAGGTCTCTCCCCACACCCAGGCTGAGCTGCAGTCATGGGTGTCTGGGCTGTGGAGGTGGCTGGGGTGGGGGGTCGGGCTCCTATGGTGCCCTCACGCCTCTCCCTATCGGCTCCCTAAGGCCCCTGCCTAGAGCTCTGCAGTCCCCTCCTGCGACTCCCCCACCCATCACCATTAATAGAAACCCATAAATATCTCTACCTGCTAATTTAAAAAGGTACTGGGGCTGTTTATGAGCACCCCAAGAATGACATTTATGAGACTGAAAGTAAGTGATTATTGACAATAGACAATGGGATGGCACGTCTGGACGGGGAGTCGGCTGGAGGACCCCCGGGTGATAAGGGAGAGGCTTTCCTTTTCTCATGCTAATTTAGACGCTGCTCTCTGGGCAAGAGCAGGGGCAGTATTCACATTTCCATCTTAAATGTCACTGCGGCGCCGGGCGCTCCTGGAGGGGGGTGCCGGACAGATGCCTGCCCTTTGCTAGGGGGATGGGGTGGGGGGCTCGGGGTGCGGGGGACCCAAGCACGTGGGGAGCCCCTGACCCTACAGCCTAGGGCAGGGGCTGGTGAAGGCGCTGGCCTCCGTGGGCTGGGGGCTCCTGGGAGAATGGAGATGGAGAGCTGGGCTGGACGGACACCTCCTCTGGCCGCTTTATGGAGCCTGTCCTCACATGCCCGACCCCAAGGACAGCTTGGAGTGATGTGGGAGCAGGTCCACTGAGGCAGTGGACGACGGAGTGGCCCCCCTCCTCTGGTCCCAGTTGGCAACAGGCCTGGGAAGGTGCGGCACGAGGGATTCTCTGGGGACAGCCTGGAGGTAGCGGGATCAGGTTCCTGCAGACGAGGGCACAGGAGGGCCCCAGCGAGGCTCACCCTCGGCCTCCCCTCCCCTCCTGCATTCATACAGGCAGGACCACAAGGCCGCTGGGCCGGATTCTGCGTGACCCTCCGTGAGGACCCTCGCCCTCCCCCGACCTGTCCCCGACGTCAGGCTGCGCTCAGGCTGGGGACACCGGCGTTCGAGCAGCCCTCCTGCCCGCAAACCCCGCTCCGCTTCTGGTCCCAGCGGCCTCTCCGAGGGGCCGCCCCCTTCCCTCGTCCGCACCCACCCCGCCCCCCAGCCTCAGCGCAGGCTGCCCCTCCCCCATCTGGAGCGCCCTCCCCGCTCGGAGCGTCTGCCCCCGGCCCGTGGCCGCGCGGCCCCATCTCAAGATCTCACGCTGCGCGATCTCACGCCGGTCAGCTTGCGCGGTTAGCTCTGCCCGCCCTCCAAGACCCAAGGCCCACGAGGGAGGGGTCGGCGTTGCTCCCGTCTGGGCCCAGGGACCCGCGGGCAGGACGGCTGACTGCAGGGGAGGGGAGCCCTGCTGCCCGCGCGGGGGTGGGGGGCGCGCCCCCCGCCGGCACTCAGCCCGCACGGCCGTCACCGACCTGGCTGTGACCGGGGCCCTCACGGCGTGGCGCGCGACCCACCCGGGCAGGCCCGCTGTCCTCCAGCCCAAGAGGCGCTGCCCGGGTTCACCGTGTTTGCTGAGTAACTGCGGATGCACCCTGCCGCGTGTGAGGGCCCACGCAGGGGCCCCCTGCAGGGGCCATGGGGTCAGCTCTCTCCTACTGAGCGCCCTCCAAATACGGGCCGGGCTCGTGTCCCTCGGCAGGTCCCACAGACGCCCGGAGGGAGCGGGGTGCACCCAGGAGTTCCCACCGCAGCGAGCCCCGGAGTGCAGCGTGGCCTCTGCCCTTACTGTGCGGGACAGGGCCATGGGCGGCAGTCCAGCTCAGGGGAGGCCTCTGGGGACGGGGACCAGCGTGGTTTTCTCTGGGCCCTGAGCCCTCCCTTCCCTATGGAGTGCTTCCTGTGTGTGTTTCTGCCTCATCTCAAGACCCAAAAGTCTCCCCAGGAAGTGTTTCCCGACACCACCGCACTGTTAGGCGTTGCCCACCCCCCAAAGCTGGAGGAGTCTGGGGGCCCTGAGGGGTGGCTCCCCTCCAGGCTGTACTGGCTTCCTTCCCACCTGGGCCCACCTGTTGCCCTTCCCTTCCCACCAGGGCACAGAGGGGTCCCCCTGAATGGTGATGAGTACCCGCTCCCCTGGGGAGGAGGAGGGACTGTCCCCCTCGGCGCGGCTGCACAGTGGCTGGGGTGGGCTCTGCCATCCGGACCCTGGGCCCAGCCCCCCTCTATCCTGTGTTTACGGGGGGCTGTGTGAGCTGCAAGACCTTTCATGTTGTCTGGGGTCATACAGGCCATGCGTTCAAAGCTTTCTCCGCAGGAATGCCGGTGGTTCGGGCTCCTCGGTGGGGCCACCCAGGGAAGGGGCCCATTAATGACCCCGCCCGAAGCTCCTCTGAGCACCTGGGTCGGGGTGTGTGTGTGGGCAGGCTCTGAAGGGCCTGAGTAGAGACCCTGGTCCAGACCACACCCTCTTTCTGCAGCCGAGGCCTGAGGGGCAGATTGGCCTTGAATGCAACTGTGGCCTGAGGCCCTCAGGCTTGCCGTGGAACCGGCGTTCCCATTTCTCATGCCCATTGGAGCTCGGGGCTCCGGGAGCAGAGGAGAGGGTAGACAGCACTGGCAGGCAGCCAGAAAATTGAAGGACACGCCTGGGGCTCCCCTGTGAAGTGCAGGGACCCCTCACTCTCTTTCCACCCATTTCCTCTCAAACAACTTCCCGGGAAATGGACGGTGGGTGGGTCGACAGCAGGATGACGGATGGCCATGGCACACGCAGGCTCCTTGTGCTGGAGGTGCCAGGGTGGGGGGGAGCGCCCTGGGCTCTGGAGGAGCAGGGGTGGGGTGTGGCGAGGAGGGTGGGGTGTCCGGGGGCTCCTCGGGCAGAGGTGGAGCGGAGGAGGGGTCCACAGAATGGGTGGTGCAGCCCTGGGGGTGGGCCATGGGTGCCAGGGCCCGGGGGGAGGGTGCTTTGGAACAGACCTAGGCCCAGGGCACCCAGGACGTGGAGAGCCAGAGGGGTGTGGTGGACGCCAGGAGGCTGGTGGCCAGCGTGGGCAGTGGGGAGGGGTACAGAGCCTGCCTGGCTGGCATCCTGCCCCCCCACCCCAGCTGGAGGCCCCAGGGCTGGTTCTGCGACCTCAGTCTGTGCCTCGGTTTCCTCATCTGTAAGTGGGCTGTGCTGGCCCTGTCCTGGGGGCTCCCTGAGTAGTGCCTGGCGCAGACGGGCCCCACGGGGCTGCAGCCTCGCCACTCACCGGCTGCCCTGGCCGAAGGGTGTGGGCCAGCCCTGGCTTCCACCTTAAGGTGTGAATAGCCAAGCCCTCCTCCGCCCCCGCGCCCTGGTGACAAATACTAATGTCTAAATCAGCAGCCCGCCCAGCTGGCCCGCACCGCTCATGTTCTTTGCTGAAATGTCACCTGTTCCTATCTAACGATTTGCATAATGCAAAGCTTCTCACTCGTAAAATACAGATTAAGAGGGGAAGGGAGTCATTCTGGAACCAGGGAGCCATTTCAAGGGAAATGGGAGGGAGGCTGGGAGGCCCGCACTTAACCCCATCCCTGCCAGCTGGGACTCTGCCTGCACCATCACAGCGCCCCTGGTCCCGCCTCGCCTGGCCCGGGCACCCTGTGGCCGCCGGGCTCTGCCCCTGACCGCCCGGAGAGCCGAGTGGGTGAGGACACTGTGCCCCGCGCTGGCCCAGGCTGACGGCCACGTGCCACCCAGCCCTCCTCACGGCCTGCTGGGGAGGGGTGTCTTCCGTTCTGCCAGGAGCCTGTGGCTTCGGGGGGATGCGTGCGCCCACATGTGGAGGAAGGGGCGGGAGGGGCCGAGGGGCCAGGGCCTGGGGCTGCTCAGGCAAGGCTCTGTGGAAGTGGTGACCACCCGGTGCTCCGGTCCTCAGACATTTCAAAGGCGTGCCTGGGGCCTGGGGAGGGGCCGGTGGAGCCAGTGCCCCCAGGCCCCGCTGCCGCCTGGGCGGTGGGCTCGCTCAGCAGCTCCCTCAGGCTGAGCGCAGGGGGTGAGGGCGCAGAGCCAGGGCCTGGGCGGGCGGCCAGAAGGGACGCCCGCTTGTCCCTCCAAGGAGAAGAGTGACAGCTGAGGCCTGGCTCAGAGGGCTTCTGAAGAGGGGCCAGCTGGGTTGGCGGGGCTGGCTCAGGCCTCACAGCCAGGAGGGGGCAGCGACCCCTCACCCCACCCGCCACACCGTGCAGCCGCTTCCCCGAGCGTCCACCACCAAGGAGGAGGTCAAGGTCAGCCTCCCCGCCCGCCGCCAGCCCCGGCCCCGGGACACTCCCCCATCCAGAGCTCCTCTCTGCAGGGGAAGGAGCCCCACACGCTGGCTGGCCCGTCTCGGGATGGGGGTGCTGTGAAGCCAAAGATGGGGGGTCAGAGTGAAGGCGGGGCAGCGGGGGCACAAAGAACGGGGTCCCCAGGGAGAGAGCGGAAGCGGAAGCGGAAGCTGCCTACTGAGTCTGGACCACGTGTGGACAGGCACGGGGGTGCTTGGCCGAGGGCACCCTTGGCGAGCCCACTGCTCAGGGAGGTTACCCTGGCTTCACATCACAAGGGAGGGGCTGACTTAACGGGGCCTTCCCTTGGCCCAGCAGGGAGGACCAAAGCCCTGGTGCCTCTTCCCCAGCCTGGGACGCCACCGGGAGCCTCGCCACTGTGCGCTGAGCTTCCCAACCTCGGGCAGCTGGACTTACCTGCTCATCTGCCCTCCCACCCACTGACTCACCAATCCTGCCCCTCACTTCTAATCCAGGGGAGCAACTGAGCTGGGCAGCCTCACCTTGGTGCCCCCCTCACCACTGCCATCACCACCATCACCACCGTCACCCTCACCACCGCCATCACCATCACCACCGTCACCCTTACCACCGCCATCAGCACCGTCACCACTGGCACCGGCAGCCCTAACACTCTGTCACTCTGTGCTGTGCGTGGCGCTTGTGCTACTTTCACATCATCTTGTGTAATCCGCGCGGCCAGAGTTTTGTGTTTTCACCGCCCTCTTTCTACAGTCAGGGAAACCAAGGCAAAAAGGGTTTGCTGGGGGCTTCCCTGGTGGCGCAGTGGCTGAGAGTCCGCCTGCCGATGCAGGGGACGCGGGTTCGTGCCCCGGTCCGGGAAGATCCCACGTGCCGCGGAGCGGCTGGGCCTGTGAGCCACGGCCGCTGAGCCTGCGCGTCCGGAGCCTGTGCTCCACAACGGGAGGGGCCACAACAGTGAGAGGCCCGCGTACTGCAAAAAAAAAAGGCTTTGCTGGGCTTTGGCCCTGATATCTCCCCGTGTGGAAAAGAAGGCGCTTACATGAAATTTGGGAGCTGAGCCGCTGAAGTGAGCTCACTCCGATCCTCTAGTCAAACCATCCCTACCCCTGCCCCTTGCCTGGGGATGGATCAGATAGACTCAGTGCGCCCAGCACCAGTGGGGGAACCATCTTCTCTCAACCTCTGGGGGACATTCAAGGTGCCACCCTTTCTCCAGCTGGCCACAGGACAGGCAGCACCTACGTCTGCTGCCCAGACCAGGGTTTGCCTTCGTAGATGCCCCTCCTCCGCTGATGCCCCTCCTCCGCAGATGCCCCTCCTCCGCAGGAACTCCTCCTCTGCAGCTACTTTTTCTCTGTAGGTGCCCCTCTCTGCAGGTGAGCCTCCTTTTCTCTCCCACCCTGGGGACGGAGGGGTCATTTTTCTGCATCTGAAGCCCTTCCCAGCACTGTGGGACTGAGGCTCCCAGTTGCCCCCGGTGCACTCCCCAGTGATGAGCTGATGGGTGCTGGTGCACATGGTTCGGCTTGCGCTTCTCTGGGTGCAGAAATCTCAGCTCTGCTTTCCCCACCTAATCCTCCCATGGGTAACACACAGGGCTTCCGACCCCTGGGGGGTACTCTGGGGCCACAGTCTAGCCCTGCCCAGGCCTGCGGATAATCCTGTGCTGGTCTCGGCCATCACAGTGCACACCCAGGATTTGGGTCAATGTCTGGCCAACGGGTCCTTAGGTGAGTCACAGCTAATCTAGTGACTGGGCGCTGACGGGTGGCCGAGAGACCATTTGGGCTCCCTGTAGGGCCTCCAGCCCACAGCGCCAGGAGCCCAGGTCCAGGGCTGGGACCCGCACTCCCACAGAGGCATCCGCCCCTCCTCTCCTGAAACACATGAGAGCCTCACCTGAGTGGCCGTGGTCCCAACTGATGTTAATACAGTTGTTTCTGAGCAACTGAGCAGTGAGCTGCCAGCTCTCAGAGACCCCAAGGGACAGGACTTCCAGCTGCCCACCCTTGCCTGGGGCCGCGCAGTCAGGGAGGAAAGGATGTTCTGAGGGGTCCAACCTGCACCTGGGCAGACACGGGGGCCCAGAGCACAGCCAAGGATGGCTCCCGTGAGGGACCTGGCAAGTGAGGCCTTGAGCAGGGCCTGGTCCCTCACTTGGCCCCTGACTCTGGCCCAGCTGGTGGTGGGGAGGGGCCGTGACTGCGGGAGGGTGTTGAGTCGGGGGGTCGGGAGGGGTCTTCATCTGCAGGGAGGCTGGCTGAGGGGCTGAGGGGCAGGGGGAGAGCCTCTGAGGGGCCCAGGTCCAGCCCCGCTGGCTGCATCTCAGGCTCTGTATGTCCCATCCTGCCCTCTGGCCTTCCCAGGCCACTGACCCCACAGGGTCCCCCCCTTGGTTCCATCATCACCTCACCCCACCAGCATCCCATCAGCACAGATGGGCTGGTCCTTCTCCGTCTTCAAAAGCCTTGCCTTGTCCTGCCTGCCACCCATCCCTCCACCTCCCACTCCTGCCCTCTGACCCCCTCCAGGCCCCTGAGGACCACGGTACTGTCCCTCCCTGGGCATCTGAATGAGTCTGGGGCTGTCTCCTGGGACCCCAACTCAATTCACCCCAAGTTCAGGGCCTGGGTGTGCCCAGGGCAGGAGAGCTGGGACCGGGCAGAGCTGGGGCAGAGGCTCCAAGGATTTGTGTGGCCTCCCCGCCACATCGCCACATGGCTTGGTCACAGTCTCAAGTGCTCGCTCGCTGGGTGAGAGGCGAGGGGCAGGGCCAGCCCGGAGGGCGACCGGGAGGAGGTGTCTGGGCCTGGCGGTGTGCTGGACAGCGATTCCTCCTCGCAGCTGCTGGTAAAGCCGGCTAATGGCATTTCTCTAATGAGAAAAGCCCGGCTGATTATGACAAATCGCCAGGAGCAGCGGGCTAAGCGGCAACACGCGCGCCACTAGCCGCCAGGAGGGGCCGGCCCCACCCGCCCCAGCCTTGGCTTCCGGAGGTGGGGAGGGGGCGCCCAAAACCCCTCCCGGCCCGAGTGGGCTTGGGTTGGGGAGAGGTGGTGCGGGAGGGGCTGAGGGGAGGAGCGATGGGGCCCCGGAGGCGTGGGGGGGAGGGGCGCCCCCAGCCCCCCAGCGCCAGGATCCTCACCCGGCGCCCCCCTCTGCTGCTCTACTCCCTTCTCGTGTGCGTGCGCGCGCGCGTCTGTCCCGGGGTGGGGTGCGGTGGGGGCACCGTGGGATGACTGCAGCCGCTGCCCGCGCCAGGCCCAGGGGCTTCCCCGGCTTTTCCAGGCTTTTCTAGGCAGAAGGAACAGCAGGGTGGCTGGGGGCAGAGCCAGGGCGGAGAGCGAGGGCAGCCCAGGTCTGCAGGGAGGACAGGCTTACAGTGTGGCGAGCCTGCAGGGCCGTGCTTGGGGCGCGGGGGCAGTGGCGGGGGGCCAGGAGAGCTGGCTCTGTCCCTTGGCTTTCCTTGCCTCCCCCAGAGGGTGTCTGGCTGGGGAGACACTCACAGTCCTGAGTCTGGGGCCCTGGCCTCCCTCATCTCAGTCGGGCGTCCCCTCCTCAGCCTGGGGGTGCGGTGGTGTCAGGGCAGGACATGCAGCAGCCAGCACGGCCCTCCCTCTGCAGCTTTTCCTATGAAACCTTCCAGCTGGAGCAGACTGCCTTCCGTCCGTCCACCCATCCATCCGTCCATCCGCCCCCCTGTATTGAGCCTCTACTGGGCACCGGACCCTGTCGAACAACTGGGCAACCTCGACTGCCAGCAGATTCACCCACCCGCCCACTCACAGGCGGTCTTCCCGCCAGCCGCCCCCTCCCTCTGCCCTGTCCCTCCCTCCGGCGTCACACCTGGTTTGCAGCCCCTCACAGCGTCCTGACCCTGGGCTGTTGGACCCAGGGACGCGCCTTGCTGTGTTCAGCTCCGCCCCCCAACGCTCCCCTTCCAGACGCCCCTTGGTCCAGCTTCCAGAACCTTCTCTCCTGGTTCCCTGCCTCCCTCTGGGCTTCTCTGGGCTCTGCCTGCCCCTGGGCGCTTTCCCAGGGCCAGACCCCACCCCACCTGAGCAGGCCAGGCTTTCCTGCAGCTCCGGCCTGTGGGCAGCAGGGATTTGGGGAGACATGAGGCGTTATTTAAAGGGGTGGGGTCCGGGGCAGCTCTGTGAGAGGCGTGGGAAGAGGTAAGAAGGCGTAATGGGATTTTCCACGTGGAACGACTGTCTTATCTGAGCCGAGCGTGTCATCCATTACTGCTAATTACGCCGGGCACAGCCGCACCTCGAGCCCCAGCCGCTCGGCCGGGCGGGCGGCTCTGTCATTGCCCTCTCTGGGGCCGCCCCTCTCGGCCAGGCGGGAAGGGCCCGGGGTCTCCCTATCGTCCCGGAGCAGCAGACAAATGTCGTGGGCGCCCTCGTGATAGATGAAGCACGGAAATTAGTTCCAGAGTTGAACTGATACCCGCAGAGCACGGCTACATTTGGTTATGGCAGCCCTAATTGATGAGCTCATTAAGTCCATTATTAGAGAAATTGATTTCAAATAGGCACTTAGAGCGGGGGCAGGAGGCAGGTGGGCGGGGGCAGGAAGGTAGAGGGAGTCGCAAAATACATAATGAGGCAAGTAATTTTATAGGTTTGTTTAATGAAAAGCCTCAACAGCGTACCCGTGGCCGTGTGGGTTTTAAACACTCATTTTATGTACTAATAAAGCTCCCGGTGGTGGGACCCATTCCCAGCCAGGCCCATCGTCCTCCGCGGCCGCCCCTAATTAATTAATTAACCCCAGTGAGGCAATCAATGAGTCAGTCACGCAGAATCGACACTTGGCTGCCCCGCTTGGGGAGGGGAGGCCCGGGGAGGGGGGGGCTCGGCGTCCGACCTCGGGCGGCTCGGCCCCCAGCCCGGCCCGGCCCAGAGCCCCGGCCCTGGGACAGACGTAGCCCGATGGCGGCTGGGAGGACCCCGAGGTCACCCCTGACTCGGTGACTACAGCACAGTCCCTCCAATCCATGCCCTGAGGGCAGCCCGAGTGGCCATAACCTGACTTGACTCCGTCCTCCAGGGGGTGGGAGACCCTCAGGGTTCTGCCTGGTCCAGGCGGCTCATCCTGGGCTGTCCTCGGGATCCTGACCCCAGTCTCCACCCCTGCCTCTCCCCCAGACCCACATGCACACAAATGGATACAGACACAGGGACACAGGCAGACACACAGACACGTGCGGACACACACGAGAGGCAATACTGACACGGTCACAAGGTTACACGGAATCCCACAGGCAGACCACACAGACACACACGTGGCTACACAGATACATACACGTATGGACAGAGAGATTGACGTGGACATACGCAGAATCCCACACTCAGATGCCCATGTAAACACACACGTGTGGACACATGTGCACACACGTGGATGCCCACCGACACACAGACAGGAGCACACACATGACATTCCTTTCTGACACACCCTTGGGCCTCTCCTGAGACCCCGCACCACCTGTGGCCATTTCTCTTGTCCCTTCATCCGCCCTCTCCTAGGTTCAGACCACCCAGCTCTGTCCATGGGCCTCTGCCTGCCCTGATCCCGTCCCGTCTGACTCCCAGGCCACAGGTGCTGACAACCGCGGTTAGTCCTCCAGCTGCCTGGTCCTGGGTCCCAGGTCGGTGTGTCCAGCGGCCCGTCCACGTCTCCACCTGGGTGTCCTGGGCTGAAACCGACTCTGCAGCCTGCCCCCAGCGCTGCCCCTCAGTCAGCCCATTGGCCGTCCGGCCCTCCAGGGCGCACTGTGTAGGGGCTGCCCTGGGCCAGCACCTGTCTGCCTCCAAGGCTGCAGGAGCCCGTTCCCCAGCCCTCGGCCTCCCCGAGTCCACCTCCTGTCCTCTGTGGGGAGTAGAGCCACACGTGGCCTGGGCCCGGGGCCTCTCTGACCACAATGTCCGCGTTCAGTCCTCTCCAGCCATGCCGGCGCCTGCCATGCCCAAGCACCTGCTCAAGGCCTCTGCTTCTGCTGTCCCCCGTGCCTGGGACCACACGCCCCTCCCTTCCTCCTCTTGTGTCATGGCAGCCCCTCCTCCACCCGCTTTCCTTTCTCGGGGGCTCACCTTTGCCCGGGGTGGGGTGAGCGTCTCGTTGCGTCTGTGTCCATCGCGCCAGCGTGTAGCCCCCCAAGGAGGGCACGTTTGTTGGTTTTCCTTTCTGTCGATTCAGCAGCATTCCCAGAATAGTGCCTGGGGGTCTGGGGGACTCAGCGAGGTCCAGCGAGTGAGCCGGGACGTGAGATTATTCAGTCTATACGGCGGGGCCTGCGGTGGGATCTACCCACCAGGGTCTACAACGTGGGTCAGGAAATACTGCCTGTGAGAGACAGCAACAAGTTAATGTTTGTTATGTCAATAAGATCATTAAAACAGGGACTTTCCTGGTGGTGCAGTGGTTAAGAATCCGCCTGCCAATGCAGGGGACATGGGTTCCAGCCCTGGTCTGGGAAGATCCCTCATGCCTCAGAGCAGCTAAGCCCATGCACCACAACTACTGAGCCTGCGTTCTAGAACCTGCGAGCCACAGCTACTGAGCCCGTGAGCCACAAATACTGAAGCCTGTGCGCCTAGAGCCCGTGCTCTGCAACAAGAGAAGCCACCACAGTGAGAAGCCCGCGCACCGCAACGAAGAGTAGCCCCTGCTTGCCTCAACTAGAGAAAGCCCGTGTGCAGCAATGAAGACCCAACTCAGCCAAAAATAAAAATAAACTAAAAAAAAAATTTTAAAAAGGATCATTAATATAGCTCCAAGCTGGTTTGGGAGCTGTTTTGGGAGGAGGGGCAGGGAGATGGAAGTGGGAATTCTCAGCGTGGGAACAGGACACTGATGTGTGATGTTGAAAATGTGTAATTGAAGAAAAAACAGATCAGGCATGGTCTCAATGGAGGGACTGTGGCTGGGAGAAGTGGCTCCACGTGGTTGGAAGACTTGAAGCCCGAGGTGGTAGGAAGCCACCCGTCCTGCATCCCAAGGGCAAGGCAAGGGGGACGGGCTGGGCGGGGGGGGCCTGTCCTGCCAGGGGGTTCTGCCCACCCTGCCTGCGAGCCTCGGCAGGGCATCTCGGCGGCCAAACCCACGTGGAGCCACGGCTGCCCGGAGCTGACAGCGAGCGGCGCATTCCTGGTGCTGGCCCCCGCGTCCCTCATCCCCGCGTTTGACTTCCACATCACAAAACCTCATGTCACTGCCCAGTGGGAGGAACTTCCCCGCGTGTCCAAGTGGGGGGCCCACCCCACCCCAGGCAGGATTAAAACCATGCAAATACTATTGTGGTAAAACAAGCCAGTTAAAGAAGACAGCATTGCTCCTGCTGGCCGTACGGTGGGTCACTCTCAGGTCTGCAGCCCGTCGCTGAACCTCTGACTGCTGCTGGCCTCTGCAGGGACGTCGGGGCCCAACTGCAGGTGGCAGCCCCTCCCACCCCCCGGCTGTCTGAGCCCGGCGTGGGAGGTGGTGGTTGGGGGATTGGGCATCTTCAGGCCCTCAGAGCCCCTGGGGAAGAGCCCTTCCTGGCCCCTCTGCCCACCCCCACCCAGACCAGCGGATACGGAGCCACCGGAGCGGTCCTGCGCATCCGGCTGCCAGCCCTCCCGGAGGGACGCTGAGAGCCGGGGCCCCCAGATTGAGTGACCGTCCTCATCTCAGGCCTCCTGGCTTCGACAGTCTGATTGGAGAAAGACCATTAAACCTCCTCCTTTGTAAAACACACCCTCTGAGTTTCCCTTGGTTTTGTGGGTCCTCAGAGCCCGTTCATATCAGTTTGTGGGGTGCAAACATAGCCTGTAATTCCAGCGCTGGCCTGAGGCAGGGACAAGAATGACCAAAGGGGTGAAGCCTGCCCGGGGCCTCAGAGCCAGCCACTCGCAGGCGGCAGGCCACCCCCTGAGTCCTCCAGTCCCGGGACCAGCGTGGAGACGAGACAGATGACAGAAAAGCGATTTACAATTTGGCCTGTTCTATTTCCAATTAGAGCACAGACACTAGTTAATACCCGGGACCGGGAATCTCAGGCAGAGATAATGTGCAGATACGTCCATAAAACTCCACCAGGAACAAATACTTTCCCACAAATTTGCAAACAGCACGGTTTTTGTAAATAACCATAATCTCTCTACTGGCCATGCTGCCGATTATACATTTCTTTCCTTCATGATACTTTAATGATGACCTAATTTACCTACTGTTGCCGGGCCTTAGGTGCAGCCAACGTGATTGTCCAATTTAGTCCAAAATCCATCCCGATGGCGTTAATTCATATCGACCAAGCGTTTACAAATTGAGCTTTTTCCCCTGTTATGCCTGACAGTGAACTCACTAACAAGCGTGCCCGTGCATGTGCGGCTGACTCAGCACCAGGCCTGCCCACCCTGAGCCCCCTTGTCGGGGCTGCGTGGGATGGGGTGCCAGGCCAGGGAACTGCGGGGTGGTCTGGGGAGGGATGGAGAGGAGTATCCTGCTCTAGGGAGACAGCAAGGCCAGGCCGGGCCAACCGGACAGGAGTCTGAAGGGTGAGGGGGAGGGAAAAAGGGGGAGGGAAAAAGGGGGAGGGAGACCACCATCGCCATCTAGAGGGCTCAGCCTGCTCTTCTGTAAGGTGGGCCCTCCCCACCCCCCCAGGCCCCCTGCTCCAGGGTCTTGGTGAGGATGAAAAGGCGTCGTCCCAGGGAGGTCACCCTCCCCACCGAGCTGCCCTCGTGCAAGGTAACCTTGTTTATTTATCTATTTACTCCCTCGAGCCTGGTGCCCTTCTGCAACATCTTAGCACGCACTGGCTGGGCGGCATCTGCTTTTTCCACAGGCCAGCCCAGGGCTGGGCCAAGGCCAGCAGTCGGTCGGCACTTGCTGAGTGCCAGGATGGCTTCCGTCTTACTATCTTGTCGCCATTCACACCCTGTACCCAGGGAGGCGCTGGGAAACCGCTCATAGCCAGTGCCCTCGAGTGTCTCTTCCCATCTGATCTACACAAGCTCACCAAGTGGATGGAGGGGAGGGAGTGCTCGCGGGCGGACCGTCCCCAGAGCTGCTGCACACCTGAGGACACAGACTTGTTATTATTCAGCCAACCAGCACTGGGGACCGTGGAACCTGTGGATGGATGATCGCGTGGGTGGGAAGTGAGGTGAGGCCGGCCAGCTGGCTGGGTGGGTCGCTGGGTGAGGGGTTGGTAGATAGGCAGCTGGAGGGTGGTCTTCAGAATAGATAGTCGGGTGTGTGTTCGGGTGCATGGTTGGCCTGATGGGCTGGTGGTTGGATAAATGGATGATTAATGGGTGAGTGGATGGATGGCTAATTAGCAAATGGGTGGGGTTGGGATTTGGTGGATGGGCAGATAAATAGATGGACTGTGATGGGTCGGTGGGTGGGTGGGTGGGTGGGTGGATGGAGAGGTGGGTGGGTGGGTGGATGGAGAGGTGGGTGGGTGGGTGGATGGATGGATAGGTGGGTGGGTGGGTGGATGGATAGGTGGGTGGGTGGGTGGATGGATGGGTAGGTGGGTGAGTGGATGGATGGGTAGGTGGGTGAGTGGGAGGGTGGATGGATGGGTAGGTGGGTGGGTGGGTGGGTAGATGGATGGAGAGATGGGTGGGTTGGTGGGTGGGTGGAGAGGTGGGTGGGTGGGTGGGTGGATGGGACGATAGATGGGTGGGTGGGTGGGTGGATGGATAGATGGGTGGGTGGGTGGATGGGAGGATAGATGGGTAGCTGGGTGGGTGGGTGGATAGATGGAGAGATGGGTGGGTGGGTGGATGGATGGGTGGGTGGATGGGAAGATAGATGGGTGGGTGGGTGGGTGGATAGATGGAGAGATGGGTGGGTGGGTGGGTGGGTGGGTGGATGGGTAGATGGGTGGGTGGGTGGATGGGAGGATAGATGGGTGGGTGGGTGGGTGGATGGGTGGAGAGATGGGTGGGTGGGTGGGTGGATGGATAGGTGGGTGGGTGGGTGGATGGATGGGTAGATGGGTGGGTGGGCGGGTGGATGGATGGGTAGGTGGGTGGGTGGGTGGGTGGATAGATGGGTGGGTGGTGGACAGGTAGATGGACACATGTGTGGGTGGGTGGGTTTGTGATTCAGTGGGCAGGTGGGTGAATTGGTGGATTGTGGATGGGTGGGTGGGCGGTCTGATAAGTGAGTTAGTATATGGGTTGGTGGATGAGTGAGTGGGGACAGATCAGTGGTTGGATGGGGGCTGGTTAGAGGTGGGTAAGCAAAGGGAAGGAGCCGTGGAGGGGCCGGGCACGTGGGCTAGTTGATGGGTGGATGCTGGGTGGGTGGGGGGGTGAGGTAGTGGATGGTCATTTAGCAGATGGATGGGTGGGCAGGGGCCTAGCGGGAGCTGGGTGGGAACCCACGATGCTTATTCACTGGAGCTTCTCCTGGCTGCGGTAGTGGGCCTTTCTTCCGCATCGTCACCGCAGGACACAGGCCACTGTGACCGTGAGGTGTGCTTCGCTCGCCTGCTCCACTCGCAAGAAACAAAAACAAACCCAGAAAAAGGGCTGCCGGGGCGCTCAGACAGACTGGAGGGGTGCTTAGAGGAGGGAGACCCCAGTCAGACTGGGGTGAGAGGGAGCGGGGTGCCGGCAGCGGGGGTGGGGGACAGCATGGGGATCACTGGGCGGGGGCCAGGGGCAGGGGGCCAGGTGGGTCTGGGGCTCAGGACTGGGCCGGGGAGAGACCTGGCAGGAACAGCTGTGCGGTGGGGCCTGCCCAGGTGGAGGGAGGGTCGACAGGGCTGTGAGAGGGCGGGGTGGGCTCCCTGGAGGAGGAGGTGCTGGGAATCTATAATATGTCGATGGAAGTTGTGGGTCTGTGAGCCGTGGGGGCAGGGAGCATGTGCATTGTGCCCTGTGTCCCTCCCTGAGGGACGGGGCAGGGAGGACAGGGGATCAAAAAGAGGAGTGACAACCTCACCCCAGTCGAGGAGTGGGGCGCCCCCGGGACACAGTGCTGGCCTCCCTTGCGGAACAGCCGTCCGGTTCCCGCCCAGGCCATCCTGTCCACACTGCGGCATTCCGGACCAGCAGGGTCCTCACCGTGCACTGGCCTCGGCCTCAGCGGGCGAGTGGGGGGCCCCTTTCCCAGGCGTGGGGACCGGGCAGGTGAAAGTTCTGTTCCCAAGCCCAACCCAGGGAGCTGTGCTTGGGGTAAGCATCAGTGACACCCTTTCAAACGGTCCCTCGTAAACTCTTCTCATCGGCAGCTGCGTTGACGGCACTCCTGATTTCACGGCCGCTCGTCTGCATCTCCGGGGCCACCGATGCCCCCTTCCCTCTCCCGGCCCCTCACCCCGCAGAGCCTCCCGCGGGCCCCCTCCTGAGCCCCCTGCCTCCCTAACCACTTCCTCCCACTAAAAAGCCAGATTTTTCTACTATTTGTGCTGCCTTTAATCCATAGGAAGTCAATTTTCCGCTCATATATTAGTTTATTTTATATTTTCAAATTGATTCGACTATACATTGATTTCCTGTTGTGGGTATTGTGTCCTGAGCGAGGATTACGCATGAGGAGGAGTGGAGACCAGTGGCTCACGGAGGTTGCTCTGAGCCCAAGAGCTCTTATCTTGAAAAGGGAGAGTCCAATTTTATTGAAACAGCTAAAATCCCACTTAATTGAATTTTTTTCCTTTAAGATGTACAAGCTTAGAGACTTTTGCTTTCCAATTCAACTCAGGCTCCGTGGCGTTTAAATTTCCAAACCCATAAAGGCCTTTATGAAAAAGACCCAGCGAATATTGTATTTCTGAGCTGAGCTGCCCTGGGTGGAGTGCGCGGCATCAATATTCCACGGAGCATCTCCTGATCCTGTGCCTTCCGTGCTGTTTAAGGCTCGTGCAGAAAAGACTCCTCCGGTGCGCCTCAGATGTCATGGGCTCCAGGGCGGGGAGGGGCCTCCAAGGAGCTGAGGCCTGGGCTGGACCCGCCTCCCCTCTTCGCAAGCTGACCCTCAGAGGCCGGCGTCTCTCTCTCTCCCACCCCCAGACTGAGCCAGTGAGGGGGCCCCAGCACCTACCTCCCTGTGTCTCAGGACCCTGTGTACCCCGGCTGCCGGCTCCACTCCGCTCAGGGCCTTCCTGCGCTGCGAGGGGCGCCAACCCCACCTGCACCCCATGCCCATCGGCCCTGCCCCCTCGAGCAGGGGCCCTGGCATCTGGCTCACGGGGAGCGGGGAGGAAGCAGGACGACGCAGGTGGCCACCCTCTGCCTGCTGCTCTGCAGACTGAGTTGTTGGAGGGTGGCCTCTGTCCCCCAGCCCGGCCACAGGGGCAGGTCACACCCAGGCCAGGGGTTGGGTCCTGGGTGCCAGGAGGGACCCTCCCTCATCTGCCGTCCTCCCATCCTGCCGTGGGCCAGGGCTCCTCCGGCAAAAGCCACAGGTGGGTGCTGCAGGTGGGTGCTGGGTGAGTCTGGGGGGACCCTCTCTCCTGCGGAGGTCACACCCTCATCCCTGCCCTCCAAGCCTGGCCACGCTGGCCCAGCCAGCGTGCTGCTACATGCGCGTGCTGCTCACACGTGGCTCCCGTGTCTGAGCACACGTCCCTGCACGCCTCCTCACACAGGGCTCGGCCTTCCCGCCAGAGGTCTTTGTCCCGCCTGATTACATGGTCTCTTTAAGGCCTGGCCCCATCGTCCACAGCCCCTCACCCCTCCCGCCAGTCGCCTTACCACCCAGGGGCTGAGCACCTGGGGGCCGGGCAGGGCCAGGTAGGGTGGGCCCTGGGGGCCCAGGGAAGCTCCCGCCAGCCTCAGAGTTTCCAGAAGCCACCCAGGTGTGCCCCTTGGGGGCCCCTCCATGGACTCCGGCAGCCCCCAGACTCCCCTGGGGCCCCAGAGCCCATGGTCATGGGGGTGGGCCGGGGCCTGGGCTTGCCTCCCCTCTGGCTCCCCACCCCAGCCTCAGTTTCCCCATTAGCACAGGGGTTGGGGCTCCACTCCCCCCACCAGGCTGGCAGCTGAAGGCCTGGCGGGGCGGAGAGATGCTGGGTTTCCCGCACTGGGCCCCCTGGGGGTGGCGAGTGAGCCGACCCCTGCGCCTCTGGGGGCACCCATCCCCACCACGGCCTGGTCTGTCCTCCTGCTGGTCTGACTGTCCTGCCCAGCTGGTGAGGTGAGCGGGGCGCGGTGGCTGGGACGGCCCGGTGCCCCGTGGCACCTGCCCGACGGTTACCTGCTGCCTCTTCATGCACAGCCTCCCACACGACGGTTTAATGGCCCAGGAGTGGGGCTGCTCTGCGTTTCTGCCGAGAAACTGCTAACGGCAGTCCGGAAGGGAAACAAAGCGGCCCTCGTGCAGCCGCCTACCCGCTCCTGAGTGCGCCCGCTGCCCCTAATTATTTCTTCAGCTCGCTGGAGCTTCTGGAGAGTTCTCTGACCGGCAGCTCCCTGAGGGCTCGGGAGGGCAGGGAGCAGGCAGTGCCCCGGGGGAAGCCGACGCCACATGTCGAACCCACCAAGCGGGGGCTCAGCTTTGCACGTGGTGGTGGCCCAACCGCAGGTGGGTCGAGTGCCATTTGCAACAAAAGGGCTTCACGTCCCCGGGTCCAGGCTGAGTGGGGGTCAGGCATGACGCGCAGCCCCTGCCCACCTGCCCGAGACAACACCCCCTGGACCTGGGGGCCAGTAGGAGAGCCAGCCCCCCAGTGGGGACCAGGGTGCCTGGTGGTGTGGACAGGGCAGGACACTGGGGAGAGTCCGGACTGGTCCTGTGTTTCTGCGTGGGTTCCATTCACTCCTTCCTTTTTCCTTCAGCAGACGTTTCCTGGGTGGCATCTGGGGCTCTGCCCGAGGTGTCCCCAGCCTTGGAGGGGACAGACATGAAGGTCGCACAGGCAGAGTGACCGCCTCCAGGGCTGGCAGAGCCCCGAGCAGGGCTGGTCCGTTCACGGCTGCTGCTGTGTGGGCAGGCTTCCTGGGAGGCACACTGGGCCCTGGACGGGACCCCTCGTGCCCCCCGTCCTCACTGACCCTCCCTTTCCTTCCCTGGCCAATGCCCCGTCAGCCTCTTCTCCATCTCCGCCAGGTCATTTCTGCCCCAAACTCACGCCTGTCGGGACTTCCAGCACCACCTCTGCTGTATGGGATGGGCCTCCCTGTCTATCGACCCCCCACCCCCAGGCTGGGGCTCTGCAGGGGTGTGGGCAGACTGCCCACCTGCACACTGGCCCTCGAGTTCTGTAGGGGGCTGTCCACAGTCTGTGCATCCTCAGGAGGGTCCCGATGAAGGTCCCACACCGGGAGGTGCTTGTGACCATGGCGACGGGCATCTGAGGACCACGGCCCCTCTGGCCTTGGCAGCCACCCTGGGGAGCATCCATTGGCTCCTCACATGCGGGAAGATTGGCTGGGAGCCTGCAGCTCCCCCTCCGCAGCCCACCAGCCCGGGGCCTCCCCTGACTGTGCGACTCGGGCTGTGTGCACCCCCTGGGCTAGGGGGCAGCCCACCCCCGGGCGGCATCCGGAGAGCAGGGCTTCTGCTTCTCTCTGGCCTGTTTTCTCACCGGGTCGGTGCCTCCCTCTGGGCGGCAGCAGGCGAAGGAACCGGCAGTGCTGGGCAGAGCAGGGGGCTGGGCAGTGGGCGCTGCAGCGTGCGGGTCCGCAGGGGCGGTGCTGGTCGCCGCAGCCGAGCCCCTGCCCGCTCCCACCTCCTCTGCCTGCCGGGCCGGGCCTCTCCCCGCACGTGTCTGAGCACACGGAGGGTCAGCCCGGCCGGGTGATCACAGCACATTTTAATGGTGGAATGTAATTCTGGGGCAGCAGAAAAATGAAAGTGAGAAGTCTATGAATTATTACAAACGCACTGAATCTCCGCGGCCGTGCGGCGGGCCCTGGGCTGGAAAGCCTTTTTCTCTCGTGTTTAAGTTAGCGTGGAAGATGGAATAGTCACAGAGACACACTGGCCACTCGAACCTGTTATTGCTGCTGTGAGCCCCATAAATACCTTTCTGATTTATGGCCTCGCTCTGCGTTATAAATGGGGAACCAGAAGCTCCTTCAAGAGCAACTTTTGGACGCCAGCCGTGTCTCTGCACGTCCACACCCGCTGGGGGAGGTGCCCACCCGGAGCCAGGGGCGGGGCTCAGTGCAGCTGTGAGCAGGTGACTTGGGGCCAGTATGCCTGGGGCAAACCAGGGAGAGCTGTGCGCCCCACAGTTCACGAAGCGCTTTCCATTTGTTTCGGGAAGGAGACGGGTGTGCAGACACGTCTGGGGTCATCTCAGCCCAGATGCTGTAGACAGGCTTGTGTCCTTGGTCTCCAGACCCCAGGCCACATCTCAGCTCCCCAGCACCGCTGAGCGACCAGCAGACCCCCCAGGCACCGCGGAGCCTCCCCTGGAAGGTGGGCACAGTGACTCCGCACCCGGGGCCACTAGCGGATGAGAAAAAGGCGATCCGATTCCCCTGCGGTGTCCACACTGGTGCCCGGCACAGAGAGAGCTCAGGAAACACCAGCCCCGACTCTGGGTATTACAGTGACCCAGCATGACAGGGAACCCGAGTCTCACAGCGGCCAGGTCACTTGTCCCCGGTCACGCAGGGCTGGCACCACACCAGAGCCGGGAGCCACGGGGCTGTGTCCCTTCCCAGCAGGTTGTGTGCACAGCGTTCCTTCCCGCACCTCCCCACCACCCCGAGCCGACCGCTGGGGGGCCACCTGGAGTGTCAGCCCCAGGGGTGATGTCACAGGGTCTCTGGGGCGCCCAGAGCCACCCCAGCCCCACGGCTGCTCTTCATGACGTCACAGATTTGCGGGAAAACTTGTTTGAGGTTAAAGAATAAAAGGTTTTGGACTCGCTCTGTGAAGTTTTGAATCATCTAGAGAGTATGAGCTTCCTGATGAGAAGCGCGATTTTGTGTTATGAACCAGAAAGTCATGGGCTATCAGTCTGGGGAGTGGGGCTGAGGCACCTCGTAAGTCCCTGACCACAGACGCTGCCGTTTCCAGAAGACGAGTGAGCAGACCTGTCACCCTTTGCTTCCTGCGGGGCTGCACCCCCTGAGTCTGCAAAGGAGTGTAGGGAAGCGAGAGCCCTGGGGCCGGAGGTGCTTGTTCGGGAGACAACTGTATCCAAAATGCGGGTCGACCTTGTCCTGGGCCTTGGCAAGTCCTCTGTCTGCTGCCTGGAGGGACCACTCTGGGCTTGAGGCCCCGCTGGCCCACGACATGCCCTCGGCAGGGCCAGCCCTGGGGACATTTATTGACCGGGAGGTAAGACTGTAGCCTCCAGGTCAAGCAGAATTCTTACACAACCACAAACAGACCCATTTGCGGGGCCCAGGTACCAACAGGAGAGCAGCTCCTTGTGGCTGGGAGCAGACCTGGAGCAGGACCCCTGGTGGCTGATAACCCTGCGTGGTGAGGCCACGGCCACTGGCCACGCTGATGGCGGTGGGCCCCGGGCAGCCAGGGGAGGGCTTCTGGGAGCCCCGTGTCTGCCCCCTCCGACGCGTCAGGCCACGTGGCCCCAGGGAAGGCACAACGAAGCAGGGCCCGTGTGCACCCCCCGCCCCCCACCCAGGTCCTCACCCTCTCCACCCACTTCCCACCATCCAAACGAGAAGGAATCATGTTCTAGGACAGCTGGGGTCGGACTGGGCAGCCACCTGGGGGCTGCGGTGCTGCCAGCTTCCTGTGCAGAACAGCGTGGGCTGTGCTGGGGGACCCAGGCCACCTTCAGACTTTTTTTTCCCGCCACCCCTTGGGTAGGTCATCAGTCCTCATCTCAGCTACTCGTGGGGCAGGGGGGAGGCAGGGAGAATAATGACCCTGTTCAATGTGGGAGCGGGGCTGTGTTGGCACCGACTGAGCTGGGCCCAGCCAGCGGGCAATGTCTGGACAGTATCAGAGGAGCAGTGGTTTGCAGACCGACCCCTCTGCTGTAATGGGCAGACTCTGGCTGGGCGTCACCCGGGGAGGGAGGGCTGCCATGCCAGCGCGGCTCTGGCTAGGGGCCATGGCAAGGGAAAGGAGAGGCCCGTGAAGTCAGCTGCTGCCAGGCCACCAGAGCTGCGGTTTGGCCTCCAAGGACAAGGATGTCCTGCGGCAGCTGGAGGAGAGTGGGCAGACGCGACTGGGCTACAAGCTGTGATGCAAGAACAGAGGGGTTGGGACTGCTCATTCTGTGGAAGAGTTCACTTACAAAGAAGTGAGAGCTCCCTACAGCTGTCCATTCACCCACCCACACATCTACTCATCCATCCATCCATCCATCCACCCATCCATCCATCCATCCACCCATCCATCCATCCATCCACCCATCCACTCATCTATCCACCCATCCATCCATCTATCCACCCATCTACCCATCTGGGTCTCAAGAGCTGAATTTTGCCAATCAGAGGAAGGCAGCCCAGGGAGAGAAAATATGCAAAGGTGAGCCAACATGAGAAATCATAGGCTGGGTACCAGGTGAGGATGGGGCGGGTACCAGGTGGTGTGGGGGTGGGTACCAGGTGGTGATGGGTTGGGGTGAGCAGCCAGCGCCCAAGTACTTTGCAGGGTCTGAACCTTGTCCAGGGTTGGGGGGACAGGACAGGCTTAGGCTCCCATTTGGAAGAAAACCCATGTAGGCTGTTGCACAACTGGATGTGGGGGAGGCTTATAGAGAGAGACAGGTGAGAAGGTGGACAGCTGAGGAGGCCGTCAGAGTGATTCAGTCAGGAGAGGGTGGGGCTGGCTGAGGGTGGGCAGTGGAGAAGGACGATGAAGGTTAGCTCTGGGGTTAGCACCAGCCCTGCCCCTCCCCAGGCCTGGCAGGTCCCTCCTTCCCTGCCAGCCCAAAGCTGGGAAAATCCACAACCCCCAGCAAAGCCCAGGTGAGACCCGGGGCCACCTCTGAGACCCCTAGAGACCTGGGTCTCCATCTTGTCAGCCTCTGACTGGTGCGCCCTCAGGCCAGCTTCTCCCGCCACCTACCCCTTTCCTGGGGCAGCAACACTTCCCTGCTTGGCCCCTCCGACGGCATCACTCCCAACCCAGCTGGGGCTGCTGACTGCGGTGGGACTGAGGGCCCTCTGCTCACACCTATCTTGCGGGGGGATGGGCTTTGGTCAAATAAACTGCCCTGAGTTTCACAGAAAATCCTGCCCCAGGACAGCCTGGTGTCCCTGGAAAGCAGAACTGGCTGGTCAGCCTCCCACCCACTCACCGTGTGCCCAGCCCTCCCCCAGCTCTCTCGGCCCCCATGCCTGGCAACAACCTACTCCCAAGCTGATGACCACTGCAGCTGAGGAGCTTGTAAGTCAGGCCGGCTTGAGGGCCCAGGATAAATTTATGACTCTGGCTGGGAACCACATGTAACAAACAGAAGTCAATTTTTTTTTTTGCGGTACGCGGGCCTCTCACTGTTGTGGCCTCTCCTGCCGCGGAGCACAGGCTCCGGACGTGCAGGCTCAGCGGCCGTGGCTCACGGGCCCAGCCGCTCCGCGGCATGTGGGATCCTCCCGGACCGGGGCACGAACCCGTGTCCCCTGCATCGGCAGGCGGACTCTCAACCACTGCGCCACCAGGGAAGCCCACAGAAGTCAATTTTTATGGCCATTGTCACTGTGTCCTGTTGCTGGCCAAAGAGACTGGCCCCATTTGCATCAGTTAATCAGACGGAAAGTGCCGGATCTGGGAAACCCAGCTGTCTCAGGGCCCCCTCCCCAGAGATGGGGCGCCCTTCTGCCTTCCCACTGAGGGCTGAGCGCAGGTCGTAAAGTTCCAGCTCAGATGCCATGAGAAAACTTTCATTATCTTGGCAATTTCCTAAGTCATTTGTTCCCACATTTAAAAGGTAAAACAAACCCAGGGCACGGGAAGGTGCCTGGGTGGAGAAGGCTCCCTGTGCTTGGGGCAGGCTGGAGGCTCACCCCGGAGCCCTAGGAACTGGGGGGTCGGGGTCGGCTCGGGGAGAGGGCCCAGGGCTGTGCCAGACCCCAGGTCCCCCGAGAGCAGCGTCAGGTGGTGCCACTGGGGTGCCCTCTGCCCCTGGCTGGCCCTGGTGACATGGGGGGGGTGGGACCCTTGGTAATTTTGCTGGGCGCCCGCCGAGGAGGACCAGTGTGCTGCCCTGTCTCCCGCACCTGCCGGGTAGCCTCCTTCATCTTATGCAGGAGACGGCCGGGCTGACCAAGCAGTCTGTGTCTTTGTGAAAATGGCCCTGAGAGGGCAGCGGCCCAACAAGTCGGGGGCTCGAACCACAACCGGCCCTCGAATGTTGACAGTGGCACTGATCGCAACGACCAAAAGGTGGGAGAGGCCCAGGTGTCCATCGGCCGGCGAAGGGATGACAGCGCAGTCTGTCCCCACCAGGGAAGATCACGCGGCCGTGCACAGGAACGCAGCGCTGGCACAGGCTACAGCTACCATGCAGATGGATCTTGAAGACCGCACGTCAGGTGGAGGGAGCCAGACATAAGAGGCCGCCCAGCGTGTGATTCCGGGACGGAAAGCAGATGGGTGGGTCCCGGGGCTGGGGGAGGGGTGGGGAGTGACTGCGGGTCGTCGTGGGGTTTCTTTTGGGGGTTGATGGAATGTTGTGGAATTAGACGGTGCTGACGGTTGCACAACATTGGAAATGTACTCAGTGCTGCTAAATGTAGTTTAAAATGGTTAACTTTAGGTTATGTGCATTTCACTTGAATTAAGAAAATAAATGAATAAATTGGACTGGACTTGATGAGGCACCTTAGTAACCACTTGCATGAGTTATCTTACAACAGGAGGTCCTGGTAAGGAACGTGGAACTAACAAGTCACCACCATCCGGAAGGATTCAGGAAAGGTCAAAAGGAGAGGGGAGACGCCCGTCCACATTTCCTACCAACCTCCCAGAATCCTTCTCGCTGGAACCCATCTTGGCTGAGCGATGCACGCGCCACCGGAAGGACCCTGAGTCAGAGTGGTTGGCCAGAGACAACCGGGAAACTACCCCATCACCATAAAACCTGAGGCTGCGAGCCACGTGGGAGAGCAGTCCTCCTGGGGTCCCTGACCGTCCTGCTCTCCGCCCCGGGCTCCCGTTCCCAATAAGGTCTCTTGCCCTGTCAGCACGTGTGTCTCCTCGGACAATTTATTTGCGAGTGTTAGACAAGAGCCCACTCTCAGGCCCCGGAAGGGGTCCCCCTTCCTGCAACACAAGGAGGAGTGGAGGAGGCAGGGGCCCTCTGACGGCACTTAGAGGTTGCTGAGCCATGTCTGGGCTCCCACGGATTTGAGGGGCAAGGGGGCGTGGCCTCGGGTGGGAGGCCAGACGGATGGGGCTGCCCATGTGGCTCTAGGGGCCCCTCTGGGGGCTGCACCCCCTTGGGGTCAGGGCTGGCTGAGCTTCAATTGTACCTTATCCCCAAGGAGAGGGGCGGGGTGTGAAATGTAGAGGGGTCTGGGTGCAGCCCAGCTCTCTGAGGGAGCACTGCTCCCACCAGCTGCACTCCCCCCCACCGGGAGACACAGTGGGGGCCGAGCGCCCCCAGGCCCGCGTCCGGCAGGCCTGGCTGCCCACAGTCAAGGGGCTCTGGCCCCCGCAGTGCAAGCCCGGAGACCCCAGTGACCCAGGGGCTTGGCCCAGGCAATTTAGGAGAACACAGAGGGGCCCCAGGGCTGCTGTGCTGGTGGGAAACCCATAGGGAGGGCCCCAAATCAATCAGGGCCGTGGGAGCAGGGCTGTGTGGCCCTCCTCCTGGCCCTGGTGGTGGGGACGCTGGGTGGGGGGTTCCTGGCGGTGGCGCTGCCCCGGTGGCGGGCGGCACGGGGCTGCCCCTCGTCCCTGTCACTGCCGGACAGAAGTGGTGCCGCGGACAGGCTCCCAGCCTTGGCCTGAAGGCTGCGTCAAGGTGGGGAGAGGAGGTGGAGACTTGGGAACCAGCCTGCGAACCGCCCCCCACCCCAGGGACCCCAGCGCCTCATCTGACCAAGGAGGTCGGCGTCTCTCCCAGCGCAGGGTCGGCACGCGAGCTTTGCTTCACCGGCGCAGAGACCGGGCCTGACCCCAGGTCTGCCCGAGGACGGCGGAGCAGACCTCCCGCAGGCAGCGGCGGCACCTTCTCCGGCCCGGACGGGGCAGACGGCGGGCACCACGGAGGTAATGGCCAGGAAGCCTCCCCGGCCTCCCAGGCCGCCTGCCGCGTCATGGAGCTCTGACGGGAATGACTCCGGGCTGAGCTAATCGAAGCTGAAAAGGTGGAATCAGCGTGCGTCCTCTCCTTTCCCACCTTCATCAATCCCGCTAACTGGCTTTGAGCTCCGCTCGGTGAAGGGAAATGAATATGTAAGACTTCGAGGCCTGATGGGCCGTGGGGCCGCCAGCGGGCGCTCGGGCAGGGTAGCCGCCTGGCCCACCGATCTGCGGCCCGGGGAGGGTGCCACCCGGCTCCCGCCCCAGTCATCAATTCAATTACCGCATGGCTGATACATATTCAGGCCCGCGGCCGGAGGGAAGGGGGAGGCCAGACAAAGGCGTCTGTATTTATCCAATAATAAGTTTCATTTGGAGTAGGTTTGCAAACAATTCCCCGTCACATTTGTCCCTGTCAGATCACATTATTCACAAATGAAATTCACAAAGTATCAATTCAATTTCAATGAGGCGCCGCGGCAGGGCTCTGGCTGGGGGCTGCGTCCCCACCGGGCCTCGGACAGCATGGCAGTCGGAGGTAATCAAAGGCTGGCCCGCAGTAACACTTTCCATCTCACCTCTTTTGTGCACATCTGTTCCTGGATAATCCCATTTTCTACACTTCCAAATCACTGGAGACGGCGGCAGGGGAGGGAGGGGCCGGCCCTCCTGCGCGCTCCGGCAGGCCTGGGGCCCCGCCCCCGGGCCTGCACGAGGCTCCTCCCCGGGGACCCTGGGCCCTTTGGGGCGCTGGTCAGCCTCTCGCCCCCTCAGCCCTCCCCGCACCCACACAGCTCAGAGGTGCCAGCCCTGAGCCCGTTCAGGGACCACGTGGCAGCCCCCCAACCTGCCTCCACCCTCCTGGAGCCCCCTCCCCACCTACCTGAGGCCAGTCCCGCCCCCTCCCCGGGATGGGGGCAGCTCTCTGGCCTCGCCCCGGCCTCTGACGGGTGATGACGTCGAGGCCCGCACAGCACCTGGCAAGGCAGCCCCTCTGCGGCCCAAGCCTCTCCCCTGTGCTCTGGAGGCCCTGCCGCACCCCAGACTTCTCCCGGCCGCCGGACCCGTTCGTGCCAACACCGGGCCCGTCTGCTGCCCCTTCACCACCTCTGAGGGGGTGGGTGGCCCCTCCCCTGCAGTCCGAGCGCACGGGGCTCCCCTGGGGCAGGGTGGCGGACGCCCGGTCAGGCTGGCCTTGGCTCAGAGGGGCCACATGTCAGGTCAGACTCTGCCTGCCGCATAACCCTGGGGCTGCCCCGTGCGTCGGGCCGGGCCTGCTGGGGGGATGGACACCCCCCAGCCCAGTGTGAGCGGGCACATGCTACGCCTCTGGGCCTCGGTTTCCCTGTCTGTGAAGGGACAGGTCCTTCCTGTGCTGGGCCTGGCCTGGCCTGGGCCTCACCAAGGGAGTCCCAGGGAGCCAGAGGGGGCAGGAATCAGAGACCCGGGCAGGAGGTCAACCCCAAATCTCAAGAGCCTGGGGGCGGGCCCTCACCTCCCTGGCCTGGCCTCTGGGGCTTGACGCACACCTGGGGCTGCCTGGAGGCTGAGCGCCAGCGCCAGGGACTCCCGGGGCGGGAGGGGGAGCGCGCTGCGCTCTGGTGTGGCCGCCGTGGGCCTTGGGCGTGCACACTGCCAGCCTGTGGTCACCTGAGCTGGGTGTCTGTGGGAGCAGGGCAGGCGTGGGCCCGCGTGTGGGCTGCGTCTACAGGGGCCTGTGCCCGTGCGGGTGAACGCGAGCCCGGTGTGTGTGCACGCGTGTCTTTCACAGCGGCCCTCACAGGCAACCTCTACACGGACGTGGCTGCAGCAGGGAGCTGAGGTCCGTGCTGTTTGGGGGCGACAGGACCTGCAGGCGGGCTCCACCTCTTTTTGCTTTGGTGCCTCGGACCTCAGCCCCCTCACCTCCGAGGCAGCAAGACGGGGCTTCCGCTCACTGACTGACGCTCCCCCGGGGGCCCTGGGGCTGAGACTCTGCCCACCGTGGGCTGGGGTGTCTGGGGGGGCATCACCTGTGCCCGAGGGGCCCTGCCTCCTACTGTCTCTGTCCACTGACGAGGGCAAGCCTCAGAAATGGGAGAAAGTCACCATTGCATCTCATTTGTTTGCCTGTGTTTTTAAATTAATCAACGATCTTTAGGATAGCTTTAGGTTCACGGCAACGCCAAGCAGATGTTCCGAGATTCCCATCCGCCCTCCGCCTTCCCCACCGCCAGCCTCCCCGCCATCAACACCCCATCAGAGGGTACCTTTGTCGTGATCAGTGAACCTCCGCTGACACGTCCTCACCACCCGCAGCCTGTGGTTCACATGAGGGTTCACGCTCCGTGTCGTGCCTTCTGGGGGTCTGGACAAACGTATGGCGACGTGTGTCCTCCATGACAGCACCACACAGAGTCGTTTCCCTGCCCTAAAAATCCTCGCTCTGCCTGTTCATCCCTCCCCGTCAACCCCCAGCAACCACTCATCCTTTCACTGTCTCCATAGCTTTACGTTTTCCAGAATGTCATAGACTTGGAATCACACAGTGTGTGCCCTTCTCCTACTGGCTCCTTCCACTCAGTCACATGCATTTAAGTTCCCTCTATGTCCCGTCATGCCTGTTAGTCTTTCCTTTTCAGGGCTGAGTAATATTCCACCGGCTGGATGGACCACAGTTTATTTACCCACTTACGCTCTGGAGGATGTGCTGCTGCTTTTGACAACTATGACTAGAGCTGCTCTAAACACCGTGTGCAGGGTTTTGTGTGGACGCGTTTCGCCGCGCCTGGGGAAGTACCGAGGGGCGTGATTGCTGGGTCGTGCGCTTAAGAGGGTGCCGAGGTTTGTCAGAAAGGGGCCTGTGTCTGGTGTCCCCGTCTGCCGAGGAGGCCAGGCCTCACCAACGGGAGAGAACTGTCGTTTCACAGTGTTTTCAGCTGAGGCCACATTGTCTCTTCGTTGCCTCAGTTTGGCCGCCTTGCCAGGCTATAAGCCCCCAGAGGTTCTGGGAGCCGAGCCTACCTGCCGTCGGGGGCTCTCGGCGGGGGGGGGGTCCGGCTGAGTGGGAGTGCTTTGACCCTGGGAAGGCTGCACTCGAGCCTGGGGGCCCAGCAGCCGGCCTCCTAGCCCAAGAGACCCACAGGCGTGGGAAGCGTGAGGAACAGGCACGTCGGGGGGCCGAGCCCCGCACTGACCCCCCACAAGTGGCCTCAGCAGGGCGCTGTGTGTCCCACGTAGGGCGCCGTGAGTGACACGGGGTGCAGAGGCTGGCGGGGCTGCTGGCCTGGCCCCAAAATTAAAAGGCGACGTGGTGGGGAGCTCCAGGCCTTGGTCCCGAAGGGGCAGCCTCTTTCCTGGGTGCACTGTGCCCTCCCCCGCCCTCCCCCAGGGCAGGCGGGACGGGGCTGACCCAGCGGCCTGGGCCTGGCGGCTGCCCTGCTCCCACCGTCTTGGCCGGATCGTAACTGGCATTCAGCTCTCTTGATATATTGATCCCAGGACCAGAGCATGTTGTAAAATGAGGTGATCATAATGGGATTTAAAGTTATTACGGGTGAAGCCGCAGTAACACAGAGCGAGGGCTTGGCAGTGTCATTTACGGCTGAAAAATCGCGGCTGCGGCGGCTCCGCCAGGCCCTCGGGAGGGGGGGCTCTGGCGTTGGGACCCCTGGGGCTGAGGGCTGAGCCCAGATGATCTGTGGCTCGACTTTGGTTGTCGTCAATTAAAGGGCTTCTCTGCAAACCCAAGTTGCTCAGAACTTGCGGCAAAGCCAGCCAGACTTGCGGGGGGCCGGCTGTGAGGACAGGCTCCACGCACACTTGTGCACGCTGCACACTCGCACACGCACACGCACGCCCCCTTCCTGGCTCCCTTCCCCCTACCCCCTACGCGGTGTCTCTGTCCTGCTGGGACCCCTGGCCGGCGCTGACGCGTGTGTGTCCGGGTTCACACCGGGAGCGTCTCACAGGCTCGCACACGGTGTCCCTGGACGCAGCCGAGCCCCCTCTGGAGGTGCTTCCTGGTGAAGGTGCCAAGAGGCCTCCCGGCACCTGGGTCCTCGACACCGTCGCATGTGGTCACCAGCGCTGGGAAAAAGCCGTCTCTTTGTCACATGCCTTCCTCTGCACCCCGCTGCGTTCCTTGACCGAGGCACCGTGTGGGGCGCCCAGCACCGTCTGCTGTGGCACAGAGACCCTCACCAGGGGTGATGATGGAGGGGGTTGGCCCCCCGGCCTCTGCTCACGTGCTGGGCCGGGAACAGGCAGTGGTGACCCCCAGGAGGGGCTACGGAAGGCCAGGTCCGGAAGGCTTCTTGGAAGAGGTGGCCCAGAGCTGGCGTCCGCGCTGGCCCCGGAGGCTGGCCACCCGCACTGTGTGCCCAGCCCGGCAGCGTGCGGGGCCTAAGGCCTCCTCCTCGCGGGCAGCGGCTCCCCCGAGGGCGTGTGCTTGAGGGTCTGGACACGTCGGCCCCACGTGGCTTCCTCTGCTGTGTCCTGACAGGTGGCAGGGGTGGGGAGAGGCTGGCAGGCCCCCATTGCCCAGCGCCTCCGGGCCCGGGGACACCCAGAACCCGGCAGCTGCCCGTGTGCCAGCCAGGCCGGCAGCTCTCCCAGCCCTACATCAGCCGGACACCAGGAACACGGAGATGTATCGAATTCAGCTCAGCAGCCCAGGCGCAAGTGCCCGGCCTTTGAAGGGAAACTTATCTGTAATTAAAATCATGCACAAGTTTTAGAAAGAGGCTGTTTACAACCGGGAAGAAAGCTGATTGGGAAAATGAATACGCTTCCGCTGGGGCTGGGAGTGTTTAATTCAGAAATAAATCCCCCCACAGAGGCGCTTTGCCTTGGTTCTTTTCCCCGGTGCTCTCGGGGGGCTGCCGGCCGCGCCGTCGTTGGCGCCGTCCTTATCAAGCACGATCGTGCGCACGGGGCCGGGCTGCGGGCTCCCGGGTGGCTGGAGAGCTCGCTGCGAGTCCTGCTCCTCTACTTGTGAGCAATAAATTAGCCCAGTTAAAATCAGCAGGACACGCTTTTTCAAAGTTTATGTTTCCCTGTAAGCAGATGGTGGCTTCGGCGTGTGTGAAGCAGGTGGCATCGATCACCAGCGTCGGGATTTAGGGGACAGAGATGCTAGTCCTTTTGGAGGAGCCACCGCCTGTACCTGGTGGCAGAAGAACGCGATTTACGCCAGCCGGGGGCTGCCCCTGCCCCAGTCACTCGGGAGGATTGTAGCCTCGGGCCTGGTAATTGGCAGAGTGGCCGGTGGATAATTTGGGGCCACCTGCACGTGGACCTGACCACCACTGTGCCTGCCTAGCTTTCTCCGCGGCTCTTGCGCTGGTGGATGGTACCGCAGACGGAATCAAAGAATTTCTGGGTATTGATTGCAATTAAGAGCATGAATTTGAGGGAATTCCCTGGTGGTCCAGTGGTTAGGGCTCCACGCTTTCACTGCCAAGGGCCGGGTTTGATCCCTGGTCGGGGAACTAAGATCCTGCAAGCCGTGTGGTGCAGCCAAAAAAAAAAAGAAGAGTATAAATTTGAACCGGAAGGTACAGGGCTTCTGGGCAGTAGCCCTCTCCTTCCCGTTCCCTGTGAGAACCTCCCCTGACCCGAGACGGGCCTGAGACCACCCCCGACGATGGCACCAAGGACTCCTGGGACAGCAGCCTGCACGGGGCTTTTGCTTCTCAATGAATTTACTTAAACACAGAGCCACCCGTGTGAATTAAGAAGAGGCCCCCGCAAGCCAATGTTCCTGACCCGCCCAGCTGCCCTGCCCACTGACCCCTGCACCCACCACAGGCAGGGTGGCCTGGGGGTGGGTGCCACCGTGGGACATAGGCGTCACTATCCCATGGAGCCCTCACTCCAGGTCCACCTCCTGTGTGGGGAACCTCATCCCTCATCTGGGGAAACGCAGGCTCGTGCACACAACCAGGGGCCATCGGGGACCTCGGAGCCTGGGAGGAGCACGTGGGTGTGGTGGCCACATGGGACACAGCGCATGTCCCCCTGGGGCAGTCGGCAGGGCCTGATGAGGTGGGGCGGTGGCCACGTGAGGGTGCCGTGCGAGCTTCCACACAACACCCTCACCCTGCTGCTCCGTCGGGCGCACAGGCAGGACCAGGACCTGGACCGGAATCTGGACCAGGACCTGGATGGACCTAGCTTTTCCTGCCCTGGCGCTCAGACCCCTTAGCACGGCCACTTTGGGGCAGACCCCCTCAAGGCCAGTGCCCCGTCTCCCCACGCTCTCCGTGATGTCACACCCTGACCCCATGCAGAGCGAGCCACCCAGGTGGGCGCCGGGCAGGGACCACCAGAAGCCCCTCCCCCAGACCCCGTGCAGGTCTAGCGGGAGGCGGTTTCTTAGCGAGCATATGGCCTCTCACCAGTTACAACAGTCGGGCTCCAGGTTTCGGGGGCCACTTTGGCGCGTCCTGCCCGCCCCTAGGCCTGGTGCAGAAGCCCGTGTCAAAGGCAGGATCTGGGTGCCGCTGCTGCTCTGGGTCACCCGTGGCTGCGGCGCAGAGTGGAAGGCAGCGCCCGCGACGTGGGTCCTTCCCCGATTTGCTGGCGGCAGGGCCCGGCTGACGGGATCCTGTGGCTGGAGAGGGTGGCGTGGAGGGGGGCCATCCTTAGAACCTGGGCGGGCTAACCTGCACCCCCCTGACTCGGGGCAGCCCCCCACCCCCCCGGCCCCTGCTCCTCCAGCCCGTGGCTGTCATAGAGAAGCCTCTTCTCCTCTGGGGTCCCGCTGAGCCCAGAGCCCCATTTTACCCCTCGCTCAGCCGTCACAGTCCCCCCGTCCCCACAAGAGGACCCGGCAAAGGTTGGTTGAAGGTGGTAATGATTTCTTGGGTATGACATCAAAAGCACAGGCAAGGGAAAAAACCAGATAAATTAGACTTAATCAAAATTAAAAACTTGTGCACTAAAGCACACTATCGAGGTAGTGAAAAGGCAGCCCAGAGAATGGGAGAAAGTATTGGCAAGTCATATATCTGATGAGAGTTTAATATCCCAGATATATAGAGAACTCCTAAAACTCCACAACAAAAAATTAACCCAATTAAAAATGGGAAAAGGGACTTCCCTGGTGTCACAGTGGTTAAGACTCTGCGCTTCCAATGCAGGGGGCCCAGGTTCGATCCCTGGTCAGGGAACTAGATCTCACATGTGTGCCACAACTAAGGAGCCCGTGAGCCACAACTAAGGAGCCTGCTTGCTGCAACTAAGACCTGGTGCAACTAAATAAATAAATATTATTTTTAAAACTGGGAAAAGGACTTGAACAAACATTTCTTCAGAGATGACACTGCTGATGTCCAGAGTGGGTCCTCTCCTCAACTTCAGGGCTGTGTGGGGAGGGGGGCAGATGGAACAAGCAGCAAGCTCCCCACACTAGTGGGACAAGGGACAGACTTTGAATTAGTAGGTTAGATAATAATATTTTGTTGTTATGTTGATTTCCTTATTTTGATGGTTAATATTGTGGTTACATAAGAGAATGTCCTTGTTTTTAGGAAGTTCACACTGAAGTATTTAGAGGGTCAGCATGTCCAAAATATATATGTATGTGTGTGTGTGTGTATATATATATATATATATATATAGAGAGAGAGAGAGAGAGAGAGAGAGAGAGAGCGAGAGAGCACGCATGCAAAGTTTCATCCTGGGTGAAATTAATACTAATAAAAATACTTAAAGCCAGTCATGGTTTTTGTTTTTGTTTTTGTTTTGGCTGTGCTGTGTGGCTTGTGGGATCTCAGTTCCCTGATCAGGGATTGAACCTGGGCCATGGCAGTGAAAGTGTCAAGTCTTAACCACTAGGCCACCAAAAAACTTGCTAGTCATGTTTTAAAATGATATTTTCAGTAGGTGGTGAGTGCTGGGTAACAGATATCCATATGGAATAAAGAAAAAATTGATACCATACAAAAAGTATCTTCATGGTCTCAGGGTAAGAAAATACGTCTTAAGTCGTACAACATAATGTACTAACCATAAAAAGTTCTAGAAATTCAGAGCTTTTATTCATCAAAAACACCACCCAGACTGTGGGGGAAGGTATTTGCACAGGTTGTCATTGAAGGGCTTGTATTATCACAACACAAAGAGTTGCTTCAAACCTACAAGAAAACTTGAATAGGCGTGTCACGAAGAGGACCCCCATGACCAACTCATAAACGCAGAAGAAGGTGCTGGACATCATTTGTAAGCTGGAACAGCACATCAAAACCACAATGAGATGGGACTGCACACTACCTGGCAGATGAGAAGGAAAAGATAGAAAATACCAGGGCACCAGGGGAGACTAGGATGTGGCAGGAATGTGCTGGGAAATGTTTAATGACCCATCCTCCAGGGAAAGGGAGCCCTGACCTGCTGTGCTGGTGGCTTCCGTGGTGTAAATATTCCCACATGGCTGATTTCAAGCCACCCGTGTGACATCACTAACGTTGGGCTGGGAGGAGATGTGTACGATGAGTTCTGAGAGGCTCTGTGCGCTGGTCCAGCCACCACTTCAGAGCAACCAGGACTCCTACACGCTGCTGGCGGCCGTGTAGCTTGGTACAAGCATGTTGGAAAATGATTGGGCGATACTGACAAAACTGAAACAGTTGGCCCTCCCAGCACTTCCCCCCAAGGTGCATCACCAAACAGAAACACACACCTATGTTCACAAAAAGACGTGTGCAAGAATGTTCTTAGCAGTGCTGTCTGGAATAGCACAAAACTAGAAATACCCAGGTGGCCAGCAACAGTAGGATGGAAAATTGTTCATGGAATAGCCACACAAGGAAATATTTTACACATGAGATGAATGACCCACTGCCACACACAGCACCACTAATGAGCTTCCTACTCACTGCATGGCTCCTCTGTATGAAGTTCCAAACAAGCTAAGTGAATTGTGGAGTTAAGAACCAGGATACTGGTTACCTGTGGGGAGAACAGAAGTGCCTAGCAGGTGACACCAGGTGGGCTGGTGACATTCTATTTCTTGACCTGGAGGTGGATACATGGATTTCATTTTGTGACAGTTGAGAGGCACATTCATACTTTATGCATTTTTAAAACTATAGTTTAATTTTAAAGGGTTTGAAAAATCATGAAGATTTCTATACCCTAACAATGAATAATCCAAAAAGGAAATTAAGACAACAGTTCCACTTATAATAGCACCAGAAGGAATAAAACATGTAGGAGTAAACTTAATCAAGGAGGTAAAAGATTTACACTTTGAAAACAACAAAACATTGCTTCAAGAAATTAAGGAAGGCATAACAAATGGGAAGACATCCCATGTTCATGGATTGGAAGATTTAATATCGTTAAGATAACAGTACTACCAAAATTGATCTACAGATTTAATGCAATCCCTATCAAAATCTCAACAAGACTTTTTGCAGAAATAGAAAATTTCATCCTGAAATTCATATGGAACCCCAAAGGACCCCAAATACTCAAAATCTTGAAAAAGGGGAACTTCCCTGGTGGCGCAGTGGTTGAGAATCTGCCTGCCAGTGCAGGAGACACGGGTTTGATCTCTGGTCCAGGAAGATCCCATATGCCATGGAACAACAAAGCCCATGCACCACAACTACTGAGCCTGTGCTCTAGAGCCCATGAACCACAACTACTGAGCCCATGTGCCACAACTACTGAAGCCCGTGTGCCTAGATCCTGTGCTCCGCAACAAGAGAAGCCACTGCAATGAGGAGCCCATGCACCACAATGAAGTGTAGCCCTTGCTTGCCACAAATGGAGAAAGCCTGGGTGCAGCAACAAAGACCCAAAGCAGCCAAAAAACAAACAAGCAGACACGAAAAAGATGGTGTCCCCTTAAAAAAAATACTCAGAAATGATCAACAGTATTGGGGGAAATTAAAAAAAAAAATCTTGAAAAAGAAGAACAAAGTTTGAGGACTCACAGGTCCTGATTTCAAAACTTACTACAAAGCTACAGTGATCAAAACAGTGTGGCACTGGCATAAAGACTGACATATAGACCAATGGAATAGACTCAAGAGCCCAGAAGTAAACCCTCACACATATGGTCAGATGATTTTCGACAGGGGTGCCAAGACTATTTTATGGGGGAAAGGAAAGGACAGTCTTTTCAAAAGATGGTGCTGGGAAAACTGGATATACACATGCAAATTGGACCCTTACCTCACACCATATACAAAAATTAACTTGAAATGGATCAAGGACCTAAAGTAAGAACTAAAACTATGACGCTGTTAGAAGGGAACATAGGGGAAACTTTATGACTTTGGACTCGATGATTTCTCAGATATGACACCAAAACACATGCAATGAAAAAAATAAACTGGACTTAATCAAAATTAAAACTTTTGCGCATCAAAGGACGTTATCAAGAGAGTGAAAAGGCAACCCTCAGAATGGGAGAAAATATTTGCAAATCATTTATCAGATAAGGGATTAATAACCAGGATATACAGAGAACTCCTAAAACTCCACAACGAAAACAACAACAAAGTAAAATAACCCAATTAAAAATGGGCAAAGGACTTGAATAGACATTTCTCCAGAGAAGATGTACGAATTGCCAACAAGCACATGAAAAGGTGTTCAACATCACTAACTGTCAGGGAAATACAAATCAAAGCCACAATGAGATACCACCTCATACGCATTAGGCAACTATTAAAACAAAAACAAAAAACAGAAAAGAGCAAGTGTTGGCCAGGACGTGGAGAAACTGGAACCCTGGGCACTGTCGGTGGGAAAGTATTAAATGGTGCGGCTGCTGGAGAACAGTATGGAGGTTCCTCAAAAACTTAAACAGAGAATTACGATAGGATCCAGTAATCCCATTTCTGGGTACACACCCAAAAGAACTGAAAGCAGGGATATACTTGTACACTCATATGTACAGTAACATTATCCACAATAGCTAAGACGTGGTAGCAACCCAGTGTCTGTGGATGGGTGAATGCTATCCATCCACACGGTGGGATACAGTGACATAAGTCGGTCACAAAAGGACAAATACTGTATGACCCCACTTATATGAGGTCCCTAGAGGAGTCAAATCCAGAGACAGAAAGCAGAGCAGTGGGGGCCAGGGGCTGGGGGGAGGGGGTAACAGAGCAGTTGTTTAAAGCGGACAGAGTTTCAGATTCACAAGATGGAAAAAGTTCTGGGGGTGGGTGGTGGTGAGAGCTGCACAGCAATGTAAGTGTGTTTAGTACCACCGAACTGTCACTTTAAAATGTTAAGAGGATACATTTTATATTGTGTATTTTACTGCAATAAAGAAATCCGAAAAAGAAGTCGTGAAGAGGTTGGATCAGTCTGGGCCCAATCAGGAGATAGAAACCACACAGGGTCAAACAGGGAAGTTTGATGTGAAGAATTATTCGTGATGAAAAAGGATTAACTGTAAGAGCAGGGGCTCCGGTCCCCTCGGGCTGAGGGAGCGTCCCACCTCCTGGGGGAAGGGCTCCTCGGAGCTGGCCTGCAGTCTCACGGAGGGCCCCAGTGTGCGCAGGCACGAGGCCGTCGGGCGCCCGACTCCGTCCGTGTTGAGGGGGCGGGAGGAAACACCGCACGCGTGTCCCCTACACGCCTGTGGCAGGGAGGGGGACCGGCTCAGGGTCAGCTCCTGGACGGGCCGGCGAGGACGACGGGCTGCTGCCCCGTGGGGCCCAGACGCCGGAAAGCTGGTTCTGCGTCTCCACCTTGGTGGCCCCTCTCTATTGGGGACGCCCTGTCGGCCTCACGGTCGTGTCTTACATAGGAAGAGTAAAATTATTCTTTCGCTCTGTCTTCAACAATTCGAGAAATCTTGTGAAATGTGAATTTGAAGAAAACGAGGGTGGAGATGACGGTGTCCACCTTCCAGGCCCCAGAAGGCGAGTCTGGGACGGATAGACGGATGGACCGATGGACGGATGGCTGAGCCAGACGAGAGTGCTGTGGCCACGGAGAGCCAGAGGCGGCCGCTCTCGTGGGAGGACGGGTCCTGGCCGTGCAGAGAACGGCCGGGAGAGGGCGGGGGTGGGGCAGAGACCCCTTCCCAACCTCCTGGCCCCGGGGGGCGGAGCTGGTGTGTGCAGGCCCGTGGCCGCCGTGGAAGCCAGCCTCCCGGTGCTGGAAAGGGCAGACGATGTCAACGTCCCTGCCCTGTGTGGGTGAGCCCAGCACAGCCAAGGGCCCTCCCTGGTGGTGGGAGATCCGGATAATTAAAACTCTGGTGGGAAGATGCCCAGATCAGCCCCTGGGCGTTAATGGTCTGCTGGTGGACAGGGTGCTTGGCAGAGGGGAGACCGGCACAGTGTCCCGTGGGGAGGGCTGCTGGCCGTCCATCACTGGGCAGCTGACCACGCCCAGCCAGCGCTGCCTTCCGCTGGGACTCCAGGTGACCTTGTAGTTGCTGGTCTCGGTGGGAGACTCCAGAGTCTGGGGGCACCAGGCTGGCCTGTCTGCTCCTGGTCCCCGGAGTCCAGCCCTTGGGTCTCCTCTCACACCATCCACACCAGTCTCCTGCCCAGCCTTGTCCTCCCAGCTGCCCCACCACTGGACACTCACCTGTCACCCTGTCCCCTTGTCCATCCTTCAGTCCCTTCATCCCCTTCACCCCTTCCCTGCCCCCGCTGTGATTCCGTCTATTGCCAAATCCCACCTGCCTCCCAGTGCCCTGCTGTCGCTCCCTCCACCAGGAAGCCCTCCTGGGGGTCTCCAGCACCACCCTGAGCACCTCCTCTCTCTCAGCCTCACTGCGCTCAGAGCAGAGAGGAAGCTCCCGCGTGTCTGAGTGATGCTAAGAAATGGTTGAATCAGATCCCCGAGACTTTGGCTCCTTACAGGAAGCATAAGTGGGCCCTGACGTCGCGGCAGAGTTGGGGGACTTCCAGCCTCTAGTCCAGGCTCAGATGGGGGCGGCGTGCACAGAGTCTGGCTTGTCCTGGCAGCACCTGGGCCCAGACCCTTGGAGGCAGGGGTTGGAACAGTGCCTCCCCAGAGCTCCTGAGACCCCCGCCCAGGGCTGTGAGCAGGTGCGGGGCTGGGGCTGCCTGCAGATAGCTCTGTGGACTGACCACGGGCGGCCGTTGGCAGTTCTGCCTGGAGAGGAGGTGCCCCCGACCTCGTCAGGAAAGGGGAAAAGGTGCATCTTCCCCTCCTCATTGTGAAGTCCAGGAACGTGGCAGCGGTGCTCAGGGCCTCCACCAGGACCAGGGTTCCCTGAGGGCCTGGGGGACAGCTGGGGGTGACGGCGTTGCCACAGACGCCAGACCTGTGGGTGGCTGGACCCTGGGCCCGTGGTACCTGCGCTGCAGTGTGGGCCTGGCACCAGCGCTCAACTCGGGGTCCAGAGCCTCCAGCATGCCGCGCCTGGTGCCCGTGTCAACTCCCACCGCCGCCCTGCAGCGGCAGAGCCTGGGTCTCCTTCAACCCGGGTGCCCGGGGATCATTTGGGTTCTCGTCTGCACCCAGTGGGGGTTCAGTGTGGCCCCAGCCCTCGGGGAGATGTTCTGGGACTGGTGTTGGACCCGTGTTAACTTTTAATTCCAAGTCTCCAGGCAAAACACAATGGACTTTTGACATACAAATATTAAAAATTAAATTTCCTGAGTTCATTATCTGATAATTAGAACTAAATAACATCTTAACTGAGAGGCCAGCCCCACACAGATCAAGTCAGTTCCATTTAAGATTCCATTAGACCAGTGTCGGAGCCGTAAGTAATGGACCATAAAATTTAATTTGGAAATGATCTCACGCGGTGATGGAGAGATAGCGCTCACAAAGGAGCTGCGGCCCCCGTGGCTGGGCTCACGAGCGGGCGGAATTCAAAGGGATCCGCCACCGTGGCCCAGAAGAACATGTGTTCAGCGCTTTCTCCTTTCTCGGGCCCTGCGGGGTATTTAAAAGTCAGAATTGACCAGTGTAGCTCCGTGTAATTACAAAGATCCCCTTATCAGAGTCTATTTGCAGGCGCAGAAAGAAAAGGCCCGTGCTGGCGTCTCGCGGCTCATTTACATGCGCGGGGATCCGCACCTTAATCACAGCAGATTCAATCGCTCTTGGGCGGTTCCACCTCCCGGCCTCGGCAGGCGGGCCGGGCGATGGGCCTTCAGCGGGCCTCATGCACCTGCCTGTCCGGAGGGAGGGCTACCCCCGCCCCCTGGGGGCCCCGCAGCTCCCACAGGAGAGGGTGAGAGTGGCCAGATTTGTCCAGCATCCCGTGGACCCGTGACAGCTACACCTCATGGGACCCAGGCACGGAGATCTCGGCTGCCCCGCCCTGTCCTCCTGGCCATCAAATCCCAGGATGCGGGGTCAGCGGACCAGAGACCTGCCCTCCTCCCCGGGCACCTGCTTGGCCTCCCATTTCACCAGAAACGTCATCAGGCCGTCCAGCCTCCGCCAGCAGCCCCTGCAATCACCAGACCCCAGCTCTCAGCTCTGCATTAAAGCTGTGTGTATGTCCGGCAGGAACTTCTAGAAGGCCCCTCTAGGAGTGTAGAGGAATTCTCCAGGAGCCGGGGCACCCCCTAGGCCCTGAGGGATCCAGGCTGCATCAGACCCGGCCTAGTCTCATCAGGGACTGACCACAGAGCAGACACGAACCTCGAGACACCAAGAGCCCTGTTGGTGGGACACACAAAATGGTGACCCCCTGCTCACACACGGAGCCTGACCCCAGCCCCGCTGAAAAGCTGCTGGCGTCCCTCATCCATGGACCCCTCCTGTCACAGCCAGGCGTGTGGCCGCTCCTGTGCCATCCGTGCCAGCTTCTGGGAGCCACAGGGCAGAACCATGGGCAGGGCCGTGGGGCTGGTAGAGGATGAGGGTGTTGCCAAGGAGGCCACAGTGCCCTCCTGGGTAGGAGCCTCAGCCCTGCAGGGCTGTCCAGCGGCCTCGGGGCACACATACCGCCGGGCGTGACCAAGGCCGTGGCTCCCCAGCCCTGAGCGCAGGGCTCACACTGCTCTGTGGTCCTGACGGCTGGCTCTCCATTCTGCTGGAACCCATCCTGGAACTGATGGCTGCTCGGCTCTGACGACCCCCCTCCTTTCACGGGGCCGGGCCTCCGCTGCCCCACCACCCCCAGCAGGCACCCTGGCAGCAGGAAGCAAGCAGGTCTGCAGCCCTGGGCCTCCAGCTCGGTGGCCCCTGGCGGCTGTGACCTTGGGGCTTCACTTCCTCTCTGCACAGGCAGCCGGGTCAGTCTCCACCCCTGCAGGTGAAATGGGGTGTCTTTGTGAAAGCCCATGGGCCGGGGTCTACCCAGGGCTGCCCCTCCTGCCGACCCTCCCAGCCCTTCTGGCCTCTGTGCTCAACTTCGACACTAGTGCAGCCTCCACGCCCAACTCCACCCCCCCCCAGATGCTCCCTGTGGGCCGAGGCGAGAGCACTGAGGCTAGAGAGGAGCCCTCAGGCCTGGCTCCGAGCACACGCCCTCCAGCTCATTCCAGCATCCGGGAGCTGCCTCTGATACACCAGAAGCCAGGCCGACATGGGAAGGGTCGTGTCCCCAGCAGCCCGGGCGGTGGTGAGAATGGGTCATGGGGAGTCAGCGAGGTTTCCAGATGCCCAAAAGTGCCGGCCGGCAGCCTGGGGGCAGGCGGGCGGCTTACAGCTATGGGCTGCGCGGAGAGGACGGGGTTGTGGCCGGGCTCACGCCTTGGGGACCCACCAGGGCCGGAGCAGCGGAGATGAAGGAGGCTGAGGACCCTCCCTCTGCTCCCCTTGCCCTCAGCAGGCGCGGCCGCAGCTCCCAGCAGAAACCCCCACCGTCAGGCCCAGAAAGGGTCTGAAATTAATTCTTGTTCCCGAGGCGAGCGCAGGTGACCCGCCGTGTACGCGGCCTCGCGGGCTGTCGCGGAGCAGCCGCCTCTGTGTCTTATCTCGCGAGCAGCCTCATTTGTTACTTCTCGCTGAATACGCCCACTCCCATTATTTCTGTAATTCTTGGCAATAACAGCCCTTCCCCTAATGAAACCTGCATTATTGGAAGGTTGCCGTCCTGACCCAGCGGAGATTAGCTGTGTACTGTGTTATTGCTACATATGTAATTGTATAATTGATTTTAAAATTTACTTTTGTGTCCTCACATCATAAAGTAAGCAGCCCATTAGGGGAGAAATATAATTAATATATCTCTAACCGTTTCTACCTCGGGGAGAAGGGCACTGGGGAGGGGTCCTCTGGGCTGGGAGTAGGGGAGGGTTCTGCATGGGCCACCCCTCTCTCACCTTTGGGGGTCCCTCCCAGGGTTGTCTTCCAGGCAGACCTGGGGCTTGAGGGTGTCTTGCGGCCCAGGGGTGTCTGCATCAGGTGGGTGGGGGAGGGCCGGGCACCCGGGCCACCTTCCAGCCCGAAAAGGCCTCCAGAGAGGGATGGGAGCCACACCTCCTGCTGGCGGGCAGGTGGGCCGCGCCCCACAGCCGGCAGCCCCCCAGTCCCCAGCCCAGGGCCCAGCGGCCCTGGCCCCTGCTGAGCTCCAGCCTGGGCCACCTCCGCGGCCCTGTGCTCTGGCCGACCCAGCTGCCTTGGGGGGCGGGGGGCAGGGGAGGGGGCCTCCTGGGAGGCTGCTCCGAGGCCTGGGGCTGCTCCACCACCCCTCCCCGCCCATCCCACCTCCGTCTCTCCCGACCTCAGTCTCTGCTTCACGGTCTCCTCACAGCTCCACGGAGCCCCCGGCTTGCCTGCTCACCCCCGCCCGCCGGACCCCGCACTCCGTGGGGAAGGGGCGCAGGCCGCAGACCGAGACTGGTCCCCTCCCGCCTTCGTGGGGAGCCCAGGCGAGGAGGTGCCTGAGGGCTGCACGCGGCACACGGCAGCTGGAGTGTCACATGGGGGTGACGCTGGGGAGGGGCCGGCGGGCTCCAAGCTGAGGGCCCTCACGCCATCACCCCCGCTCCCTTTGGCGCCCAATTTCGTTCTTTTCTGAAACAGCTCTATTGAAATACAGCTCACATACCATTTAAAGTGTACAAGTCAATTTTTTTTTAGTATTAATATATGCCGACGTGTAACGGTCACTACAGTCAATTCTAGAACGTTCTCAGCACCTCACAGCCCTGTGCCCTTCAGCTCCGCCCCAACCAGGCCACCACTCATCTACCCTCCGTGCTACAGGCTGCTCGTCTGGACATCCCGGGCCGCGTGGTTGCTTTTGAGCTAGTTCACGGCCCTCAGCACAACGTCCTCAAGGCTCGTCCGTGTTGTCACACGCGTCTCAGTTTCATTCCAAGGAAAGGCTGCATAGTAGTCAGTGTATGACTGACCACGTTCCGTTTGTCCATCATCTACCCATGGATGTCGGGCTGGTTTCCACCTTCAGCTGTCACTGCAGCTCCCCGACGTCTGCGGGCACCAGGGTGGCACACACACAGGTGCACACACGTGCCTGCCCTGCCTGGATGTATGTGGATGCCTGTGTGGACGTGCACACGCAGGCTGGGCCCAGGGCCAGGCCCGAGCTGGAGCTGGGGACAGAGGGGACACAGAGCTGACCCCTGCCCTCTTGTGCTGGGGCTGCAGGAGCACAGCTGAGGTGTCTCAGCCTCGGGCTCTCGGCGACAGCTTCCTGGCCACAGGTGAATTGATGGGGTGGGGTGCTGGGCACTGCCCAGGATGCTGGCCTTGAGGCACACAGGCCCCGGGCAGTCAGCGAGGTGGCGAGCGCGACACAGGAGCCTGGCCTGCTTTGCACCCCGGGTGCAGCCTCCGTGCAGTGAACCTGTAAAGGGCACCATTCGACCTTCATAAAGCTCGGTGCCTCCTGGGGCACCCACCCTAGCTGCCCCGGTGGGCTTGATGGAGCAGGTGTGCGCCCTACACCAAGAGACCTGGGTGATCTCAGACAAGCGTTCAGGTCCCTCTGGTGTGAACAAGCCCAAGAGATAATGACCTCCGGGGTCAGCCCTAATGACCGGCCGGGTCACTGGGGCTTGGGGCTCATTTTTAAGGAGCTGGCTCGTCCCACAAGGAGCGAGGGAGGGAGGGGTCTGTGAGCGGATCCCGTGGACAGGGCAGGAAACAAGTTTCATTACAGCCACTTGTACTAAAGGGAAAAGTCAGTGACGCAGTGACAGGCAGTGGTGTCCCTGGCGACCCAGGCTGGCACTCGGGAGGGGGTGGCAGGGTTGGGACCCCAATCGCCCAGTGGGGGCGTATCTCCCCAGGGCCACCAAAGTGCGGGCTTGTCCTGGGGGGACCTCTGCCCAGATGCCCAGGACAGCTCTCTGTACGGCCGAAGAGCCCCAACACCTGCGTGGTTCCCCCACGGCTGTGCCGGCCACTGCTCAGGCCCCAACTCTTCCATGGATAGGGAAGGCCCTGCCCTGGCCCTGCTCCAGGGTCGTGGCCACCATCTGGGACTGCGTGGCACTGGACAAAAAGTGGCCCTGCTGCCCTTGGGTGGAAGATGCCGGCTCCCTCCCCCTCCCAGCTGCTCCGAGTAGGGGTGGGGGGCCTGGGGCTTGGGGAGGGGCCAGCACAGACCCCAGAAACAGTGGATCTCAACCTCACATGCCTCGTGCCCCACCCAGCCTCCCTATCCCACAGTGTTTGGGTTGTCCAAGGTCACCCCAGGTGGCCCAGTCCCCTGCCCCAGCCACCAGGCCCCCTGCCAGGGAGGAGCCAGCCCGTCCCTTTCCTTGTGCAGGCCAAGCTGTCACTGGCTCCAGGGAGCGGATTCATCAGATAACTCCGTAAATCACACATCAAAACACTGTTTTTCAAGGAGGC